>NC_053396.1:2894221-3238623 GCF_905171765.1 Bufo bufo | reverse complement strand
CTGGCTGTATAGGTGACACGGTACACTATATATCCTGGGGTGTATAGGTGACCATGGTGCACTATATATCCTGGCTGTATAGGAGACACGGTACACTATATAGCCTGGCCGTATAGGAGACACGGTACACTATATATCCTGGCCGTATAGGAGACACGGTACACTATATCCTGGGTGTATAGGTGACACAGTACACTATATATCCTGGCTGTATAGGAGACACGGTACACTATATCCTGGGTGTATAGGTGACACAGTACACTATATATCCTGGCTGTATAGGTGACACGGTACACTATACAGTCTTGTGAAAAAATTAGGACACCCTTTGAAAGCATGTGGTTTTTTGTAACATTTTTAATAAATGGTTATTTCATCTCCGTTTCAACAATACAGAGAGATTAAAGTAATCGACTAAACAAAGAAAACTGAAGAAAAGTCTTTTCAAGATCTTCTGTAAATGTCATTCTACAAAAATGCCTATTCTAACTGAGGAAAAAGATAGGACAACCCTTGCCCCTAATAGCGATGTTACCTCCTTTGGCTGAAATAACTGCAGTGAGACGGTTCTTGTAGCCATCTACCAGTCTTCGACATCGGTCTGAGGAAATTTTACCCCACTCCTCAATGCAGAACTTTTTCAGCTGTGAGATGTTTGAGGGGTTTCTTGCACGTACAGCCCTTTTCAAGTCACCCCACAGCATCTCAATGGGATTCAAATCTGGACTTTGACTTGGCCATTCCAGGACTCTCCATTTCTTCTTTTTCAGCCAATCTTTGGTGATTTACTAGTATGTTTTGGGTCATTGTCATGTTGCATGGTCCAGTTCCGCTTCAGCTTTAATTTTCTAACTGATGGTCTCACATGTTCTTAAAGCACCTTCTGATACACAGTAGAATTCATCGTGGATTCTATGATGGTGAGCTGACCAGGTCCTGCTGCAGCAAAGCAGCCCCAAACCATGACACTTCCACCTCCATGCTTCACAGTTGGTATGAGGTTCTTTTCTTGGAATGCTGTGTTTGGTTTACGCCAAACATGTCCTCTGCTGTTGTGTCCAAATAATTCAATTTTGGACTCATCTGTCCAAAGAACATTATTCCAGAAGTCCTGGTCTTTGTCAACTTTATCGCTGGCAAATGTCAGTCTGGCCTCGATGTTCTCTTGGAAAGCAAAGGTTTCCTCCTTGCACACCTCCCATGCAAGTTAAACTTGTACAGTCTCTTTCTGATTGTAGAGGCATGTACTTCTACATCAACAGTAGCCAGAGCCTGCTGTAGTTCTCGAGATTGACACTTTAGGGTTTTTGGATACCTCTTTTAGCATCTTGCGGTCTGCTCTTGGGGTGAACTTGCTGGGGCGACCAGGTCCTGGGCATGTTGGCAGTTGTTTTGAAAGCCCTCCACTTGTAGACTATCTTCCGGACAGTGGAATGGCTGATTTCAAAATCTTTTGAGATCTTTTTAAATCCCTTCCCAGACTCATAGGCTGCTACAATCTTTTTCTGAAGTCCTCTGACAGCTCTTTTGCTCTCACCATGGTGCTCACTCTCACTTCAACAGTCAGAGCACACCAAACTAAATGTCTGAGGTTTAAATAGGGCAAGCCTCATTCAACATGCAGAGTAACGATCTACTAATTATGTGCACCTGGTGTGATATACCTGTGTGAGATCTGAGCCAATTTAAGAGGGAATACATGTGAGGGTGTCCTATCTTTTTCCTCAGTTAGAATAGGCATTTTTGTAGAATGACATTTACAGAAGATCTTGAAAAGACTTTTCTTCAGTTTTCTTTGTTTAGTTGGATTACTTTAATCTCTCTGTATTGTTGAAACGGAGATGAAATAACCATTTATTAAAAATGTTACAAAAAAACACATGCTTTCAAAGGGTGTCCTAATTTTTTCACATGACTGTATATCCTGGCTGTATAGGAGACACGGTACACTATATATCCTGGCTGTATAGGTGACATGGTACACTATATATCCTGGCTGTATAGGAGACACGGTGCACTATATATCCTGGGTGTATAGGTGACACGGTACACTATATATCCTGGCTGTATAGGTGACACGGTACACTATATATCCTGGCTGTATAGGAGACACGGTACACTATATCCTGGCTGTATAGGTGACATGGTACACTATATATCCTGGCTGTATACCTCTCATGGTTGGAGACGTGCAGCTTTCTGAACCCGCCTAGTCTTTGCAAACTTTTAACCTTTACACATAGAACAGAACAGGCCTCGATTCAGCCGGAGAAATTGTTTTGTCCGTCGTCTTCGACCCGCCAGCAATTTTTCAATATCTTGTAGCACAAATATGCGGCACTTCAATCCTGGGAGCTGTCAGCTGGAGGAGCGGGCCACTTCTTACACGTTTCAGGTGAATAACAATGAGGAGGAAAACACAACGCTACAAGTCAGAGAAATGACTGCGCTTCTCCAGCCGCGCCGCACTCAGGACGGGGAAATGTGAATAAATCAGAGCTTCAATGAGGGCATCCAGGGCCTATGGCACAAAAGACGCCATTACTGAGCCGCCACTTTCTAAGGGCTCATGCACACGAAAATGTTTTTTGTCGGATGCGGACCAATTCACTTCAATGGGGCCGCAAAAGATGCAGATAACACACAGTGTGCTGTCTGCATCCGTATGTCAGTTCCAGGGCATCCTCAAAAATATAGAGCATGCCCTATACTTGTCCGCATTACGGAGGATAGGACGGTTCTGTCATGGCCCAGAGGTTCCATTCCGCAAAATGTGGAGCGCAAAACAGGCAACGGTTGTGTGTATGAGCCCTAAGGCAGGAGCTACAGAGGAGGTGCCCGATACGTTCTGTGACCCCTCAGCAGAACCCCCCACAGCTGCGCAGAGGTCACAGCATGCGGTCAAAGCAGGTTTGTTTGTTTCTTGTTATTTGTTCATTCAAAAATATATACAAATCCTCTGTGCTCAGGGTCGCATCGCCAATTAGGCAAGGTGAGGCGATCGCCTCGGGCGATGCGGCCCTGGATCTAAGTGGGGGGGCAGCAGCGGAGGCAGTGCCGCGGGAAATGAGCGCTTTCATTGTGTACGTGCTCATCTCTCTATATCCAACTGTATCGCCGTCCTCAGGATGGATGCTGCGGCGGGGCAGGGGAGAGGCGTCTCCCTTCCCTGTTCCTCTCATAGGCTGCAGGCACTGCGCAGGCGGTGCAACAACATCATTATCACTGTGCTGCCTGAGCCGCGCAGCGTACAGCGCGGGACACAGGATGGAAGACGCCTGCATCGCTTCGTTGAGAGCCGCATGGAGGTAAGTATTGTATGCATGTCTATTTTTTATTTTTATTTGGCACAATGCAGGAGAAAAGCGCTATGGGGGCATTTATGGGCACTAAGAAGGGGCATTTTTTACTGGCATATTATGGGGGCACTATGGGGAAGGGAGGACAGCAGCACTATGGGAGCATCAACTGAGGGCACTAAGCAGGGGCGTTGCTAGGATTTCAAAAGATCCGGGGCCCAAGCCCCAATGAATATGGCCCTCCTTGCACTAAATGTTGAAAATACCGGGGGCCACAGCGGGCGCCCAGGAATAATAGTAAGTGCAGGGAGATCCCTGGGTGCCGCTCTGTGTAGCCTGCTACTTAGGTCAGATTTTTTGGACCCATGAAAGGTCCTATTTAACTCATTTATACAAGTGTCGGCAGAGGTATCACAGGCCCGGCACCCGGCCTCAATAACAGGGCATGCGATCCGCAGCATTTAACCCCTCAGATGTGGCACCTGAGGGGTTAATTGCAGCGTATCGCATGCCCTGTTATTGAGGCCGGGTCTGTGATACCGCTGCCTATACTGGTGGCAGTAGCGGCCTCGTCACAGTGGGGAGGGAGGGACTCCCTTCTCCACTGTGCTAGTGAAGAGAACGTGGCGCGTGCCATGTTCTTTAACTGATACAAGGCCGTCCAGTCGCAAATGGCGACAAGACTAAAAAGTCTTGGCGCAATCTGCAAATCTTGAGGCGCATTGGCGACCATTTTGGTCGCCATCTGGAGCCCTGCATCAACATACAGTCCCATGTAAATAACATCACCCTCTCCCCAGCCACCTCCAACATTCAGTCCCATGTAAATAACTCCCTCCCTTTAGCCCTAACATACAGTCCCAGTTAAATAACCACAACTCCCAGCATCCCTCTGCCTCTCCCTTCACTTCCCTCATGTACAGACCTCACCACAGCTTCTTCCCCAGGACTTCTCCTCCTCACTGCTGAGCCGTCCTCTCCTGCACTGGTCACATGATGGTGACATCATCACAGGTCCTCAACCTCCTAAGGCCGAATGCACATGGCCGTGTTCCGCGGCGAGAGCGGTCCGTGGTATGCCGGGCTGTATTCCTGTTCAGAGCAGGAGCGCACGGCGTCATTGGTTGCTATGACGCCGCTGCACTACAGTAATACACCATACGAGTGTATTACTGTAGTGCAGCGGTGGCATGAAGCGTACGGCGTCATAGCAACCAATGACGCCGTGCGCTCCTGTGCAGAACAGGAATCCAGCCTGGCATACCACGGACCGCTCTCGGCCGCGTGCATTCGACCTAAATGACAGTCTCCTTAAGAGGGATCTGATCTCCTCCTTGACGTCCTTCCACCAGTCAGCCATGTTGTCATAAAAGTCCACTCTCTCTAGTGGTTGCTGAAAAAGAGAGTGGACACAATCCTGGGCATAAGGATCCTCCAGGAGACTGGAGTTAAGTCTCCATAGCCCTCTACCAACATCAGGACACTTAGTGGCCCCTAAGTAGAAAGACAAGGCCAAGTGATCAGAGAACGGGACGACCTTCTCACACATCCCACTAACCACTTCTGTAGGGTTTACAAAAGCCATATCAATGCGACTACTTCTGTCAGCACAGGAGTATGTAAATTTTGGCTTCCTACCACCCTGTGTGAACACATCGCTGAGGCCTGCCTGCTGGATCATGCTATTTAGGACCTTGGAGTCCCTGGTCACTGCTCGGCCAGAGGATCTGTCACCCGATGTCCTAGTGACATTGAAATCTCCAGCCAACACCACTGGGACAGAGGTAAAAAGATATGGCTTAACCTCATTAAATACCTGGACCCTTTCCGCCACTGACTGTGGGCCATAGGTATTAATGAGCCGGAGTCGTCTACCATGGATTGTGACCTCCAGGACCAGACACCGACCCATAATAACTTCTGTCAGTCTGTGTACAGTCACATCATTGGTGGTGAACAATATAGCAACCCCGGCATAAGGCTCCACAGCCAGCGACCAGAAAGAAGGACCCGACCTCCATTCCCTCTCAGCCTCACGTAGAAGTCCTGATGTGGTCAGACGCGTCTCCTGTAAGAAGATAACATCTGCATCTAGAGATCTCAGGAGGTCATACTCTATGTGCCTTGTCTTTCTTACTTTAATACTGTTCACATTGCTGGAAAGCACTTTTATAGAGAACCCGGCCATCATTACACAACACAAAAGAAAGAGCAGCGAGGTAATACCCATCATCATAGGTCGGAGTCGCCCTGCTTACCACCTGTCTCCATGTCTGATTCTACCTGGGACTCTACAGCATAGGGTTTCCTTTTGGTGGGGGGATCCTCAGTGTCCCCTTCACATTCATCATCTATTTTCTTCAGTTCTCTCTCATAATCTTCCTCAGACTCTGACAGGACTTCATACCTGTTGGATATGACCATAACCTCTACCCCCTTATGGACTTTCTTCTTGACACTCTTGGCCATGCTGTACTCACCCTCAGGCTTACGGGAGGACTTGTCTTTTTTCCTCCTCTTGTTGCTCTTACTTTCCTCAAATACTGCTGGTGATGAAGAAGAAGCTACCTCTGACTGTTGCTGGCCCTCAGGGACAACCTCCATACTCCCCTGTGCAGTATCTGGGACCTCATGTTCTGGAGCTGCAGTACCTGATCCCTGCTGGACTTCTTGTCTGGTCAGAATGGACCCTGACATTAAGGCCTCCTCCTCTACAGCATCTGCCTCTAACAATTCCTCATCAGGAAGCTCCTTACAGATATTGTGCCATGCGTCCGGACAATCTCTGTGAGGGTGACCCATCGCACCACATAGATTACATCTGATGTTCTGACAGTTTGCACTTATGTGGCCAACGTCACCGCACAGATTGCACTTGACCACAGTGCACACGCTCGCGACATGACCGGCTCTGCCACATTTAAAACACTTCCTGGGCTGACCTGGGTAGAAGCAGACGCCTTTCTCTCTCCCAATAAAGAAGGAGTTTGGTAAATGCCACGTGACATTATTATGCTGGCGCAGCTTCACCCAAACCTTCCACCCTCCAGTCCAGATACCATCATCATCTCGGTTCTTGGTGAGATCAGAGATCATGTCACAGTGCCTCCTGAGCCACACAACAATGTCCTGGGAGGGACGGCTTCATTCCAGAAGATGATAATAACCGTGACGGTATCTGGCCTGGATATTGGAATAAAAATACATTTACCCCGATCGTCAGTGCGGGGGAAATTAGCCCAAAATCTATCCAGATTAGACATGACCTTGAAGCTGACGTCATAGCCCTGTCTATCTGGTAGATTGATGATTGCCAAGATGTCCGCTGGCACAATCCCCATCTGGCGACACAGGAGTTCTCGGACCACAAGCCTCCGATCTGGGAGGTCTTCTTTGGCGCCTCGATGTTTAAATCTCACTACATTCCTCTGTTTAGAGGCCTGACCTGTATAGTGAGCGCCGGAGGAAAAAGATGGAGCACCACGGCTCCAGGCATTACTAGGGGCGACCTGGTGGGGTTCAGGGCCCTGACTTATTGGGGGGGTGTCTGCACTAGGGGGGCCACTCACACCTTCTGTGTTTGAGGGTAAAGGTGGAAAATCGCCCTCATTACTCTGTGGAGATTCCTCCGGCCCGTCCACCTCTATGCCATCCTCAGATATCTCCCATACAGATTGTACATTCCCCCCAGACCCCTCATGGACATGTCCACCATCACCCCCAGTCTCTGCCCCAGCAGTAGAGATCTGCTCTGCCACCCCATCACCTGGATTTACGGATGCATGTCCATTGTCCTGCTGCACTGTGCCTCCTGGGACTTGTAGTGCCGGTGTCTGAGGTCCATGTGTCTCCTCAGGGACAGCTGCAGATTCTTGTGGCCCCTGTTGCACACTGTCCTGTTTATAAATGTCTCCTTTTTAAAAGAAAACTTTGCGGCTTGTAGCACAGGTCTTGTCGCTCGCTGGGCCTCCTCAGGGGTAACACTGGAATCCAGTTCAGCATTAGAAAATCCAGATTCAAAGTTTGAACTATGGCCGGCAAAACGCCCCTGGTTTCTGTAAGATTCAGCAAGATGAACCATCCTGTCCAGGACAGTGTCCATCTGCTTCACCAGGTCACCAAGTTCCAAGCTGAGTGAGTGTATCTTGCGGTCGTACACGGCTGCACAGTTTGGGTTTGCAGTCTTCAGCTTGTACACACAGTCAATCTCCGCTTGCAGCATTTGTTTGTGTCCCTTCAGCGACTCCATGTTCCTCACCAGGGCAGGTATCTCCTCTGCTCGCTGCAGCTCAGGTGCACGGGGCTCTCTCGTTTGGTGTCCAGTCTTGGGTAGCTTCTCAGGCTGTTTGAACTCAGCAGACCTGAAGCCTCCATCAGATTTCTCTGCAGACCTCTCTTGTGCCACAGCCACAGATCTTTCAGCATTTTTGCTGCTGCCACTTCCAGACTGAGACCTGGTGTGGACTAAGCGTGCCATGGTCACCACCTCACCCTGCTGCAGGTTCTGCTGTAATGTCAGCCTCTCCAGAGATGTCCTCCGCTGCCTGTGTGCTGCACACCTGGTGCATGTGCTGCCCCTGTCTCACCTCCTGTGCACCCTGCAGGTTGGGATTGCCACTTTTTATATTTCCATCAGAAGATCCCTTTTGGGAGACACTGTTCTGCTCTGGACGCTGCAGGCCTGGGCTGGAGGACGCTTCTCTGCACCATAAGCTGTACTCACTGCTGACGTATCATTCTTTGCTTTTGGAGCAACAAACTTTACTCCATCTTTCTTACTCACACTGGTGTTACTTGCATTCTGTTCATGTCTATCCACAGGATTCACTCTTGGACTTGTATCCACTCTGGAAAGAGCCTGGGAGTGGAGGCCTGGAAGCCTGGGCCTTGCTGGGGAACATCTCTGCTCAGGGAGGCCGCTCCCTAGGCTAGCTCCAGACATCAAGAGAACCACCAACACACGTCCTCACGGCTAGGAGGCAGTATTATAGTAGTTATATCCTTGTACATAGGAGCAGTATTATAGTAGTTATATTCTTGTACATAGGAGCAGTATTATAGTAGTTATATCCTTGTACATAGGAGCAGTATTATAGTAGTTATATTCTTGTACATAGGAGCAGTATTATAGTAGTTATATTCTTGTACATAGGAGGCAGTATTATAGTAGTTATATTCTTGTACATAGGAGCAGTATTATAGTAGTTATATTCTTGTACATAGGAGGCAGTATTATAGTAGTTATATTCTTGTACATAGGAGCAGTATTATAGTAGTTATATTCTTGTACACAGGAGCAGTATTATAGTACTTATATTCTTGTACATAGGAGGCAGTATTATAGTAGTTATATTCTTGTACATAGGAGCAGTATTATAGTAGTTATATTCTTGTACATAGGAGCAGTATTATAGTAGTTATATTCTTGTACATAGGAGCAGTATTATAGTAGTTATATTCTTGTACATAGGAGCAGTATTATAGTAGTTATATTCTTGTACATAGGAGCAGTATTATAGTAGTTATATTCTTGTACATAGGAGCAGTATTATAGTAGTTATATTCTTGTACATAGGAGCAGTATTATAGTAGTTATATTCTTGTACATAGGAGGCAGTATTATAGTAGTTATATTCTTGTATATAGGAGCAGTATTATATTAGTGATATTCCTGTACATAAGAGACAGTATTATAGTAGTTATATTCTTGTACATAGGAGCAGTATTATAGTAGTTATATTCTTGTACATAGGAGGCAGTATTATAGTAGTTATATTCCTGTACATAGGAGGCAGTATTATAGTAGTTATATTCTTGTACATAGGAGACAGTATTATAGTAGTTATATTCTTGTACATAGGAGCAGTATTATAGTAGTTATATTCTTGTACATAGAAGGCAGTATTATAGTAGTTATATTCTTGTACATAGGAGCAGTATTATAGTAGTTATATTCCTGTACATAGGAGGCAGTATTATAGTAGTTATATTCTTGTACATAGGAGGCAGTATTATAGTAGTTATATCCTTGTACATAGGAGGCAGTATTATAGTAGTTATATTCTTGTACATAGGAGCAGTATTATAGTAGCTATATTCTTGTACATAGAAGCAGTATTACAGTATAGTAGTTATATTCTTGTACATAGGAGGCAGTATTATAGTAGTTATATTCTTGTACATAGGAGCAGTATTATAGTAGTTATATTCTTGTACATAGGAGCAGTATTATAGTAGTTATATTCTTGTACATAGGAGCAGTATTATAGTAGATATATTCTTGTACATAGGAGCAGTATTATAGTAGTTATATTCCTGTACATAGGAGGCAGTATTATAGTAGTTATATTCTTGTACATAGGAGCAGTATTATAGTAGTTATATTCTTGTACATAGGAGGCAGTATTATAGTAGTTATATTCTTGTACATAGGAGCAGTATTATAGTAGTTATATTCTTGTACATAGAAGGCAGTATTATAGTAGTTATATTCTTGTACATAGGAGCAGTATTATAGTAGTTATATTCCTGTACATAGGAGGCAGTATTATAGTAGTTATATTCTTGTACATAGGAGGCAGTATTATAGTAGTTATATCCTTGTACATAGGAGGCAGTATTATAGTAGTTATATTCTTGTACATAGGAGCAGTATTATAGTAGCTATATTCTTGTACATAGAAGCAGTATTACAGTATAGTAGTTATATTCTTGTACATAGGAGGCAGTATTATAGTAGTTATATTCTTGTACATAGGAGCAGTATTATAGTAGTTATATTCTTGTACATAGGAGCAGTATTATAGTAGTTATATTCTTGTACATAGGAGCAGTATTATAGTAGATATATTCTTGTACATAGGAGCAGTATTATAGTAGTTATATTCCTGTACATAGGAGGCAGTATTATAGTAGTTATATTCTTGTACATAGGAGCAGTATTATAGTAGTTATATTCTTGTACATAGGAGGCAGTATTATAGTAGTTATATTCTTGTACATAGGAGCAGTATTATAGTAGTTATATTCTTGTACATAGGAGAAGTATCATAGTAGTTATATTCTTGTATATAGGAGCAGTATTATAGTAGTTATATTCTTGTACATAGGAGCAGTATTATAGTAGTTATATCCTTGTACATAGGAGCAGTATTACAGTAGTTATATTCCTGTACATAGGAGCAGTATTATAGTAGTTATATTCTTGTACATAGGAGCAGTATTATAGCAGTTATATTCTTGTACATAGGAGCAGTATTATAGTAGTTATATTCTTGTACATAGGAGGCAGTATTATAGTAGTTATATTCTTGTACATAGGAGGCAGTATTATAGTAGTTATATTCTTGTACATAGGAGCAGTATTATAGTAGTTATATTCTTGTACATAGGGGGCAGTATTATAGTAGTTATATTCTTGTACATAGGAGGCAGTATTATAGTAGTTATATTCTTGTACATAGGAGGCAGTATTATAGTAGTTATATTCTTGTACATAGGAGCAGTATTATAGTAGTTATATTCCTGTACATAGGAGCAGTATTATAGTAGTTATATTCCTGTACATAGGAGCAGTATTATAGTAGTTATATTCTTGTACATAGGAGGCAGTATTATAGTAGTTATATTCTTGTACATAGGAGGCAGTATTATAGTAGTTATATTCTTGTACATAGGAGCAGTATTATAGTAGTTATATTCCTGTACATAGGAGCAGTATTATAGTAGTTATATTCCTGTACATAGGAGCAGTATTATAGTAGTTATATTCCTGTACATAGGAGGCAGTATTATAGTAGTTATATTCTTGTACATAGGAGCAGTATTATAGTAGTTATATTCTTGTACATAGGAGCAGTATTATAGCAGTTATATTCTTGTACATAGGAGCAGTATTATAGTAGTTATATTCTTGTACATAGGAGCAGTATTATGGTAGTTATATTCCTGTACATAGGAGCAGTATTATGGTAGTTATATTCTTGTACATAGGAGCAGTATTATAGTAGTTATATTCTTGTACATAGGAGCAGTATTATAGTAGTTATATTCCTGTACATAGGAGCAGTATTATAGTAGTTATATTCCTGTACATAGGAGCAGTATTATAGTAGTTATATTCTTGTACATAGGAGCAGTATTATAGTAGTTATATTCCTGTACATAGGAGCAGTATTATAGTAGTTATATTCTTGTACATAGGAGGCAGTATTATAGTAGTTATATTCCTGTACATAGGAGCAGTATTATAGTAGTTATATTCTTGTACATAGGAGGCAGTATTATAGTAGTTATATTCTTGTACATAGGAGGCAGTATTATAGTAGTTATATTCTTGTACATAGGAGCAGTATTATAGTAGTTATATTCTTGTACATAGGAGCAGTATTATAGTAGTTATATTCTTGTACATAGGAGGCAGTATTATAGTAGTTATATCCTTGTACATAGAAGCAGTATTATAGTAGTTCTATTCTTGTCCATAGGAGAGGATAGACGTGTGCTGTTGAGCTCCCTGCAGGGAGGGGGCATGGCTTCTGACCCAGGTGGAGGGGAGGGGAGCTGGGCTGATGATCCTGGTAAAGCCCAGAGCTTGGAGTGTGGCCTGCAGCATGGAGATCCTGGAAGCGATAATCTGGAAATGGTGGCTGGTGAGTCAACTGAAACTTGTAGTGCTTCTGGATTAAGTACAACTGTGACAAAGAAAAGTTTATTTAAACTGGAAAGGCGCATTTCTAAGTTAAGAGATGAGATAAAGACAGAGGCTGACCCCAAGAAAAAGCTTATGAAGTATGAATGCCTGGATGACTGCACACGTGAACTTGATATATTAAAAGATAAACTAGATAAAGGTAAAAACACAATACCTAAAGTGGAAAGCTGGGCAATGGAGAAAAAGAGGGAGGCCAGAGCCCAGAATGTGAAGATGAAAGAAATCATAGAAATAAAAAGGAAAGATTACAGCAATGTGCATAATATGGTGAAGCAAGGAAACCCTCAGAGATGTGTGGGTGCAGCGCCTGGAGGGTCACTATGTTTGGGGTCTGAGCAATCTGTCTCTGAAAATGCTGGAAATACTATGGAGCAAAGTGAGTCATCCAACAAGGGGTTACTTGCAGTGGACTCAGCTTGTAACTCTGGTGAAGTGAATGAAAACAGCAACCCTGTGTGTGAGCAGGAGAGTGCTTCATGTATGGACATTGTGGACGGGACCCCACTCGGTGCTGTGGATGAGACCCCGCTCAGTGCTGTGGGTGAGACCCCGCTCAGTGCTGTGGGTGAGATCCCTCTCAGTGCTGTGGGTGAGACCCCGCTCAGTGCTGTGATTGAGACCCCGCTCAGTGTTGTGGATGAGACCCCGCTCAGTGCTGTGATTGAGACCCCGCTCGATCAGCTCTCAGAAGAGACAACTACACAGACTGGAGCAGACATGGAGGTCAGTACACAGGACCCTCAGCCGTCCACAGTGTCAGGTACACAGCAGACTGGAGCAGACATGGAGGTCAGTACACAGGACCCTCAGTCGTCCACAGTGTCAGGTGCACAGCAGTCTGGAGCAGACATGGAGGTCAGTATACAGGACCCTCAGTCGTCCACAGTGTCAGGTGCACAGCAGTCTGGAGCAGACATGGAGGTCAGTATACAGGACCCTCAGCCGTCCACAGTGTCAGGTATACAGCAGACTGGAGCAGACATGGAGGTCAGTACACAGGACCCTCAGCCGTCCACAGTGTCAGGTACACAGCAGTCTGGAGCAGACATGGAGGTCAGTACACAGGACCCTCAGCCGTCCACAGTGTCAGGTGCACAGCAGTCTGGAGCAGACATGGAGATCAGTACACAGGACCCTCAGTCGTCCACAGTGTCAGGTGCACAGCAGACTGGAGCAGACATGGAGGTCAGTACACAGGACCCTCAGCCGTCCACAGTGTCAGCTGCACAGCAGACTGGAGCAGACATGGAGGTCAGTACACAGGACCCTCAGCCGTCCACAGTGTCAGGTACACAGCAGACTGGAGCAGACATGGAGGTCAGTACACAGGACCCTCAGCCGTCCACAGTGTCAGGTACACAGCAGACTGGAGCAGACATGGAGGTCAGTATACAGGACCCTCAGTCGTCCACAGTGTCAGGTGCACAGCAGTCTGGAGCAGACATGGAGGTCAGTATACAGGACCCTCAGCCGTCCACAGTGTCAGGTATACAGCAGACTGGAGCAGACATGGAGGTCAGTACACAGGACCCTCAGCCGTCCACAGTGTCAGGTACACAGCAGTCTGGAGCAGACATGGAGGTCAGTACACAGGACCCTCAGCCGTCCACAGTGTCAGGGGCACAGCAGTCTGGAGCAGACATGGAGATCAGTACACAGGACCCTCAGTCGTCCACAGTGTCAGGTGCACAGCAGACTGGAGCAGACATGGAGGTCAGTACACAGGACCCTCAGCCGTCCACAGTGTCAGGTGCACAGCAGACTGGAGCAGACATGGAGGTCAGTACACAGGACCCTCAGCCGTCCACAGTGTCAGGTACACAGCAGTCTGGAGCAGACATGGAGGTCAGTACACAGGACCCCCAGCCGTCCACAGTGTCAGGTGCACAGCAGACTGGAGCAGACATGGAGGTCAGTATACAGGACCCTCAGCCGTCCACAGTGTCAGGTGCACAGCAGTCTGGAGCAGACATGGAGGTCAGTACACAGGACCCTCAGTCGTCCACAGTGTCAGGTACACAGCAGTCTGGAGCAGACATGGAGGTCAGTACACAGGACCCCCAGCCGTCCACAGTGTCAGGTATACAGCAGTCTGGAGCAGACATGGAGGTCAGTATACAGGACCCTCAGCCGTCCACAGTGTCAGGTGCACAGCAGACTGGAGCAGACATGGAGGTCAGTACACAGGACCCTCAGCCGTCCACAGTGTCAGGTGCACAGCAGACTGGAGCAGACATGGAGGTCAGTACACAGGACCCTCAGCCGTCCACAGTGTCAGGTGCACAGCAGTCTGGAGCAGACATGGAGGTCAGTACACAGGACCCCCAGCCGTCCACAGTGTCAGCTGCACAGCAGTCTGGAGCAGACATGGAGGTCAGTACACAGGACCCCCAGCCGTCCACAGTGTCAGCTGCACAGCAGTCTGGAGCAGACATGGAGGTCAGTACACAGGACCCTCAGTCGTCCACAGTGTCAGGTACACAGCAGTCTGGAGCAGACATGGAGGTCAGTACACAGGACCCCCAGCCGTCCACAGTGTCAGGTGCACAGCAGTCTGGAGCAGACATGGAGGTCAGTACACAGGACCCCCAGCCGTCCACAGTGTCAGGTGCACAGCAGTCTGGAGCAGACATGGAGGTCAGTATACAGGACCCTCAGCCGTCCACAGTGTCAGGTGCACAGCAGTCTGGAGCAGACATGGAGGTCAGTACACAGGACCCCCAGCCGTCCACAGTGTCAGGTGCACAGCAGTCTGGAGCAGACATGGAGGTCAGTACACAGGACCCTCAGCCGTCCACAGTGTCAGCTGCACAGCAGTCTGGAGCAGACATGGAGGTCAGTACACAGGACCCTCAGCCGTCCACAGTGTCAGGTGCACAGCAGTCTGGAGCAGACATGGAGGTCAGTATACAGGACCCCCAGTCGTCCACAGTGTCAGGTGCACAGCAGACTGGAGCAGACATGGAGGTCAGTACACAGGACCCTCAGCCGTCCACAGTGTCAGGTGCACAGCAGTCTGGAGCAGACATGGAGGTCAGTATACAGGACCCTCAGCCGTCCACAGTGTCAGGTGCACAGCAGACTGGAGCAGACATGGAGGTCAGTATACAGGACCCTCAGCCGTCCACAGTGTCAGGTGCACAGCAGTCTGGAGCAGACATGGAGGTCAGTATACAGGACCCCCAGCCGTCCACAGTGTCAGGTGCACAGCAGACTGGAGCAGACATGGAGGTCAGTACACAGGACCCTCAGCCGTCCACAGTGTCAGGTGCACAGCAGACTGGAGCAGACATGGAGGTCAGTACACAGGACCCTCAGTCGTCCACAGTGTCAGGTGCACAGCAGTCTGGAGCAGACATGGAGGTCAGTACACAGGACCCTCCGCCGTCCACAGTGTCAGGTATACAGCAGACTGGAGCAGACATGGAGGTCAGTACACAGGACCCTCAGCCGTCCACAGTGTCATGTGCACAGCAGTCTGGAGCAGACATGGAGGTCAGTACACAGGACCCTCAGCCGTCCACAGTGTCAGGTGCACAGCAGTCTGGAGCAGACATGGAGGTCAGTACACAGGACCCTCCGCCGTCCACAGTGTCAGGTATACAGCAGACTGGAGCAGACATGGAGGTCAGTATACAGGACCCCCAGCCGTCCACAGTGTCAGGTACACAGCAGTCTGGAGCAGACATGGAGGTCAGTACACAGGACCCTCAGCCGTCCACAGTGTCAGGTACACAGCAGTCTGGAGCAGACATGGAGGTCAGTATACAGGACCCTCAGCCGTCCACAGTGTCAGGTGCACAGCAGTCTGGAGCAGACATGGAGGTCAGTATACAGGACCCTCAGCCGTCCACAGTGTCAGGTGCACAGCAGTCTGGAGCAGACACAGGTGGATCTGCAGGACAATCTGGGGTCAGGAAGCCTGTAGAGGAGAGGCCCAGCACTGATCCTCCTGCTGACCGTCCACAATTCAGGAGACTGTTCTCCAATGTTACAAGGCCGGCTAACCCTCCACCTCAGAGAAGGAACGCTGTACGGACTAAGTATACGGGTCCAGAAGATAGCCTCCCCTCCAGACTGTATATAGGAAAAGTTCTTCTGAAGGACTTCATGAAGTTTAAGGCCTCTGAGGTGTACGCCCTGATCCATATCCCCTCCAGCAGGATCTATGACATCAGCTTTAAGCTTCAGTATGATCTGGACTTATTCTGGAATATATACAATGACACGAAAGAGCAGTTAATCTGGGAGCATCTACAGGTGATCCAGCTGTCCAAGCCTCAGGTAGTGAGGGCCACCATCTTGTTCCAGTCTGAGGTGGTGGCGCTGGCAGATCTGGAGCATTGGCTGAGCAGACAGTGTCTGTTGAAGAGTCATCCCGTAAAAATCTATGATGAGGAAGACATCTGGAATGGCGGATACACCGCGATGATACAACTAGAGCAGATCAATGGTGTGACCAGACATCTGCCGCACACCTTCTACCTGGGCTCAGAGAGAGGGATATGCTACTACCCCGGTCAGCCGCGGCTGTGTCACAGATGTGGGGGCAGGCACCTCGCCATCAACTGCTCCCGTATTAAGTGCTCATTTTGTGGACAGTTTGGACATTCAAAGGACGACTGTACAGGTCCGGTCATCTGTAACCTGTGTTTAGGATCTGGTCATACGTTCCGGGAATGTCCGCATGCAGATCATAATAAAGGCAGTGATGAGATCTTCTCAGAGGCCATGGAGGAAGGTCAGGAGGATGTCACTGCAAGAGCAGATACAGCCCCAGAAACTGATAATCGTCCTGCTGAAGCAATGCAAAGTACTAGTGACCCTGCTGTAGAGAGTGTTGACCCTCCTGATGCACTACAAGTACCAGCAGAGTTAGAGACTCATAGCCCATCTACTCCATTACAAGTACCAACATCTGCTGAACCACAAGTACCAGCTATTGAAAAGACTTTGAAATCCAGAAATCCTGCTGTGGAAGCTAAAATACCATCTGTAGCACTACAAGTACCAGCCACTGAAGAGAATTCTCATCTGCAGAGTAAAGTGACCAGTAAACTAGCTGTCAAACCACCTAAAGAACTGCCCTCTACGTCTACAAAGCCTGATGGTCCAGCTGCAGGGCTCAGGAAGCTCAGGAGGTCCTCTGTGGATGAAGACGGGTTCCAGACTGTAAAAAGAAAGAACAGCACTACAGCAAAGAGAACCCCGGATCCGCCAGTGCTGGCCATAACCTCCGGGCAGTACGGGGTGCTAGGGGAAGAAGAGTCCGAAGAAAAGGTTGAAATGGACTATGTTTCTTCACATAACCCTGATGGTGACCCTCTGGAAGATGAACCTGACCCTTCAGTGTCCACCAAAAGATGGGGTTCTAAAGGTCACAGCAGCGGAAGGAGAAAAAAGAATAAGAAAAACTAAGTGTCCTGGATGAGGCTGAGAATCAGCTCTATAAATGTGAATAGTGTGAAGACTAAGAACAGGCGGCAGGCGATCTACCAGCGTCTGTCTCAGGAGAGATCTGACATCTTCTTCTTACAGGAGACTTATTTGAAGAGCAATGCTCAGGTGTTTGCAGCCAAGAGAGACTGGAGACATGGAGCATCTTTCTGGTCCTTCGGGCTGGAGAGAAATGACGGTGTGGCGATTCTCTTCAATAAGATGGAAGTTGAGGTGGAGAGAGTCCTGGAGATCTGTTCGGGCCGCTGCTTGATGCTGGATTTTATACTGGACACTGTGTACTATAGAGTCATTAATGTCTATGCTCCTCAGACTAGAAAGGAGAGGAGGGAATTATTCCAGCAGATGAAGCCATATTGTTTTACATCCAGGGTGTTTATAATGTGTGGGGATTTTAATAGTGTCTCCTGTAATGTGGACCGTTCCAGTAGTCATAAGCAACTGAGATATGATGAGAACTTCCTTAACAATATGGTCCAGCAGGCTCATTTAGTGGATCCTTATGGTTTGCGTGGCTCCAATAGAGCCTACACTTACCATAAGGCCGGAAACGCCAGTAGAATAGACCGGGTGTATATAAAACGTGAAGTGAGGAGCTCTGACTACAGGACGAGTCCCATAGAGTTCTCTGACCATTGTATGGTGAGTGTCACGCTGGATCGGGCCGGGGCCGTGGTCTGTGGTAGGGGCTACTGGAAGGTGAACAGCTCGGTGCTGCAAGATCCAGGGTTCAGAGAGGCCTTTACCACCTTCTATAATGACCGGAGGACCACCCAGTGTATGTGTGATGACACAGCGGAGTGGTGGGAGTGTATGAAGGGTGATATCAAGCAGTTTCTGATACGTGCTGCGAGGAGGCATAGTAATGTGGAGTATATGAGGTATTCTGCACTGAGGCTGAAGTTAAGCAGGTTATATGGTAAGATCAATAGTGGTGAGAAGATAGATGGTGAGTACGTCAGCCAGATAAAGCAGGAGATGCGAGAGCTGCAGTATGACCGCCTCAAGTCTCTCAAAGCAGAGGGGCAGTTCGATAATTGGGGGGTTCACAACCCAGACCCCTATATTGCCTGTAAGAACAGGGTTAATAAGAAGCTTATGACCAGCCTGTTAGATGAGCATGGGGTGGAGCAGTCAGATCAAAGTAAACTCCACAAGATTATTGGAGATTATTACAAAAATCTGTTTAAAGGCCGTCAGATAAGTGGTGACAGCATCAGAACTTACCTGAAAGGCGTCAAACTCCCTAAACTAGATCAGGCACAAGCAGATGGCTTGGCCGAGCCCATAACTGAGGAGGAGGTGAAGAGGAGCATTGACTCCTTAAAAACCAAGAAGAGCCCGGGCCTGGACGGTCTGACCAGTGAATTCTATAAGGAGTTCAGAGATATATTAGCTCCAGACCTCGCGCAGGTCTATAATGATTGCCTCTCTGCCAGGGAACTTCTACAGTCACAGTATAAATCTGTTCTGGTTCTCCTGGCAAAGAAAGGAAATCTAAAAGACTTAAAAAACTGGCGTCCATTGTCTTTATTAAACACCGATTATAAAGTCTTGGCCAAGATCTTGTATCACAGGCTGAGTGCGGTGGCGGATGACCTGATCATCTCCAACCAGACGTGTGGTGTGAAAGGCCGGACTATAGAGGACTCATTGCTGCTGGTGAGGGAAGCGGTGACCTACATCAGGCAGCACAGTGGAGGAGCATATGTGGTGGGGTTAGACCAGAGCAAGGCCTTTGACAGAGTCCATCATGACTACCTGTACCAGGTGTTGTTGGAGTACGGCCTTCCTGCACGCTTCGTACAATGGCTGCAGGTTCTCTATAAGGAGGCAGTAAGCCAGCCTCTGATTAATGGTCACTTGGCAGAGCCCTTTAGGATCATGTCTGGTGTAAGGCAGGGCTGCCCTCTAAGCCCATTATTGTACGTCTTCAGTTTGGACCCTTTTTTAAGAAAGTTGCAGGATAATAGAAATCTTTTGGGGTTGGAATGTCACCTACAGAGTAAAAGAGTGGACATAAAGTTCTGTGCTTATGCGGACGATGTGACGGTTCTGGTCTCGTCTAGTGAGGACTGTGTGGCCCTACAACAGGAGATAGCAGCTTTCTCTCCAGTGTCGAATTCTGCTGTGAATATGGATAAGAGCGAGGCGTTGTGGCTGGGGGGTGACCGTGGGGTCTTCTCAGTGCCCTTCAGAACAGTGCAGGGCAAGATAAAGATTTTGGGGATTCAGTTTGGAACTGTAGATGATGGGAAGGTGAACTGGGAGGAGAAGCTGGCGGTGTGTGAGCAGAAGGTGCAGTGCTGGAGGCACTGGAAGCTGACTTATCAGGAGAAGATCCGCCTGCTGAAAAGCTTCCTTCTCCCGCTATTCCTCTATGTCAGTGTGGTGTTCCCAGTGCCCGATAAGTTACTTACCAGACTGACCAATATCTTCTTCCACTTCTTGTGGGGTAATAGGGTGAATATAGTCAGGAGGAACATTGTCTATCTCCCCCAGAAGGAGGGCGGCCTGTCCATGCCCTGCCCAGAGCTCTTCTTTAACCTCATGTTTCTGATGAAGAATTTCTCATTTTGTAAGAGTTCGGAGGTGAAGCCGTGGAGTCGTCTGTTTAAGAACCAGATCCAGCAGTTTGTCTCTGTGTGGTCGGTAGGTGACCCCATTAAGAGGATCTCGGGGCGCATTAAGAATAACGTTTCTTGGTACGCGGTACAAGTAATTAGCAAGATCATTAAATGGAAAATCTTATATGGTGAGGTAAAGCAGCTCAGTAGGAAGGAGATGTATAAGAACCTGCTGTATTCTCAGTTTAGTGCCCATATCCAGCTGAGGAACGCCCCGAACCTGGATGTAAAACAGGCTGTGAAAGTCCTGGAGGACCCCAGAGTCCCCGCTCACATGAAGGATGTGTCATGGCTGGCATTTCATGGAAAAATGTATGTCAGGGACAATCTAAAGTGTAGAAATGTGGCAGACAGATCCAGCCCTAGAGAGCAATGCCATCAGGTACTGGAGACCATGGAGCATCTTCTGCTGGACTGTCCGTTCAGTGTCCAGGTATGGGAGGCCGTGTCACTGTCCCTTCAGTTACCACATCTATTGGGGCAGCCGTATAAACAGCTCTTGTATGGAGACTTCCCCCCAGATCTCAGACAATACAGCAGAAGTTCCCTGTATGTAGTGAATGTGGTGACCATGTACCATCTGTGGTGTGCGCGGTGCTGCCTGGTCATCAACAGAGAGCTCCTGACCTGTGATAAAATCTTATATAATATCCTGGAAAGTCTGAAGATGATATATAAGAAAGACCTGAAAAATAACCGCAATAACGTCTACTGGAGGAACATCCATGTGTCAGCAATTGTATAATGCGTTATGATGTCACTTTATATTATTATTCTTTTCTATGATTTTATTGTAAGTGTATTGTAATATTTTGTTGCCTGTTTTTAAATAAAAAGATCATTATAGTAGTTATATTCTTGTACATAGGAGCAGTATTATAGTAGTTATATTCTTGTACATAGGAGCAGTATTATAGTAGTTATATTCTTGTACATAGGAGCAGTATTATAGTAGTTATATTCTTGTACATAGCAGCAGTATTATAGTAGTTATATTCTTGTACATAGGAGCAGTATTATAGTAGTTATATTCCTGTACATAGGAGCAGTATTATAGTAGTTATATTCTTGTACATAGGAGCAGTATTATAGTAGTTATATTCTTGTACATAGGAGGCAGTATTATAGTAGTTATATTCTTGTACATAGGAGGCAGTATTATAGTAGTTATATTCTTGTACATAGGAGTAGTATTATAGTAGTTATATTCTTGTACATAGGAGGCAGTATTATAGTAGTTATATTCTTGTACATAGGAGCAGTATTATAGTAGTTATATTCTTGTACATAGGAGCAGTATTATAGCAGTTATATTCTTGTACATAGGAGCAGTATTATAGTAGTTATATTCTTGTACATAGGAGCAGTATTATAGTAGTTATATTCCTGTACATAGGAGCAGTATTATAGTAGTTATATTCTTGTACATAGGAGCAGTATTATAGTAGTTATATTCTTGTACATAGGAGGCAGTATTATAGTAGTTATATTCTTGTACATAGGAGGCAGTATTATAGTAGTTATATTCTTGTACATAGGAGCAGTATTATAGTAGTTATATTCTTGTACATAGGAGCAGTATTATAGTAGTTATATTCTTGTACATAGGAGCAGTATTATAGTAGTTATATTCTTGTACATAGGAGCAGTATTATAGTAGTTATATTCTTGTACATAGGAGCAGTATTATAGTAGTTATATTCCTGTACATAGGAGCAGTATTATAGTAGTTATATTCCTGTACATAGGAGCAGTATTATAGTAGTTATATCCTTCTACATAGGAGGCAGTATTATAGTAGTTATATTCTTGTACATAGGAGCAGTATTATAGTAGTTATATTCTTGTACATAGGAGCAGTATTATAGTAGTTATATTCTTGTACATAGGAGCAGTATTATAGTAGTTATATTCTTGTACATAGGAGCAGTATTATAGTAGTTCTATTCTTGTACATAGGAGCAGTATTATAGTAGTTCTATTCTTGTACATAGGAGCAGTATTATAGTAGTTATATTCTTGTACATAGGAGCAGTATTATAGTAGTTATATTCCTGTACATAGGAGCAGTATTATAGTAGTTATATTCTTGTATATAGGAGCAGTATTATAGTAGTTATATTCTTGTACATAGGAGGCAGTATTATAGTAGTTATATTCTTGTACATAGGAGCAGTATTATAGTAGTTATATTCTTGTACATAGGAGCAGTATTATAGTAGTTATATTCTTGTACATAGGAGCAGTAATATAGTAGTTATATTCCTGTACATAGGAGCAGTATTATAGTAGTTATATTCTTGTACATAGGAGGCAGTATTATAGTAGTTATATTCTTGGACATAGGAGCAGTATTATAGTAGTTATATTCTTGTACATAGGAGCAGTATTATAGTAGTTATATTCTTGTACATAGGAGCAGTATTATAGTAGTTATATTCTTGTACATAGGAGGCAGTATTATAGTAGTTATATTCTTGTACATAGGAGCAGTATTATAGTAGTTATATTCTTGTACATAGGAGCAGTATTATAGTAGTTATATTCTTGTACATAGGAGCAGTATTATAGTAGTTATATTCTTGTACATAGGAGCAGTATTATAGTAGTTATATTCTTGTACATAGCAGGCAGTATTATAGTAGTAATATTCTTGTACATAGGAGGCAGTATTATAGTAGTTATATTCTTGTACATAGGAGGCAGTATTATAGTAGTAATATTCTTGTACATAGGAGGCAGTATTATAGTAGTTATATTCTTGTACATAGGAGGCAGTATTATAGTAGATATATTCTTGTACATAGTAGCAGTATTATAGTAGTTATATTCTTGTACATAGGAGCAGTATTATAGTAGTTATATTCTTGTACATAGGAGCAGTATTATAGTAGTTATATTCTTGTACATAGGAGGCAGTATTATAGTAGTTATATTCTTGTACATAGCAGGCAGTATTATAGTAGTAATATTCTTGTACATAGGAGGCAGTATTATAGTAGTTATATTCTTGTACATAGGAGGCAGTATTATAGTAGATATATTCTTGTACATAGTAGCAGTATTATAGTAGTTATATTCTTGTACATAGGAGCAGTATTATAGTAGTAATATTCTTGTACATAGGAGCAGTATTATAGTAGTTATATTCTTGTACATAGGAGCAGTATTATAGTAGTTATATTCTTGTACATAGGAGGCAGTATTATAGTAGTTATATTCTTGTACATAGGAGCAGTATTATAGTAGTTATATTCTTGTACATAGGAGCAGTATTATAGCAGTTATATTCTTGTACATAGGAGCAGTATTATAGTAGTTATATTCTTGTACATAGGAGCAGTATTATAGTAGTTATATTCCTGTACATAGGAGCAGTATTATAGTAGTTATATTCTTGTACATAGGAGCAGTATTATAGTAGTTATATTCTTGTACATAGGAGGCAGTATTATAGTAGTTATATTCTTGTACATAGGAGGCAGTATTATAGTAGTTATATTCTTGTACATAGGAGCAGTATTATAGTAGTTATATTCTTGTACATAGGAGCAGTATTATAGTAGTTATATTCTTGTACATAGGAGCAGTATTATAGTAGTTATATTCTTGTACATAGGAGCAGTATTATAGTAGTTATATTCTTGTACATAGGAGCAGTATTATAGTAGTTATATTCCTGTACATAGGAGCAGTATTATAGTAGTTATATTCCTGTACATAGGAGCAGTATTATAGTAGTTATATCCTTCTACATAGGAGGCAGTATTATAGTAGTTATATTCTTGTACATAGGAGCAGTATTATAGTAGTTATATTCTTGTACATAGGAGCAGTATTATAGTAGTTATATTCTTGTACATAGGAGCAGTATTATAGTAGTTATATTCTTGTACATAGGAGCAGTATTATAGTAGTTATATTCTTGTACATAGGAGCAGTATTATAGTAGTTCTATTCTTGTACATAGGAGCAGTATTATAGTAGTTATATTCTTGTACATAGGAGCAGTATTATAGTAGTTATATTCCTGTACATAGGAGCAGTATTATAGTAGTTATATTCTTGTATATAGGAGCAGTATTATAGTAGTTATATTCTTGTACATAGGAGGCAGTATTATAGTAGTTATATTCTTGTACATAGGAGCAGTATTATAGTAGTTATATTCTTGTACATAGGAGCAGTATTATAGTAGTTATATTCTTGTACATAGGAGCAGTAATATAGTAGTTATATTCCTGTACATAGGAGCAGTATTATAGTAGTTATATTCTTGTACATAGGAGGCAGTATTATAGTAGTTATATTCTTGGACATAGGAGCAGTATTATAGTAGTTATATTCTTGGACATAGGAGCAGTATTATAGTAGTTATATTCTTGTACATAGGAGCAGTATTATAGTAGTTATATTCTTGTATATAGGAGGCAGTATTATAGTAGTTATATTCTTGTACATAGGAGCAGTATTATAGTAGTTATATTCTTGTACATAGGAGCAGTATTATAGTAGTTATATTCTTGTACATAGGAGCAGTATTATAGTAGTTATATTCTTGTACATAGGAGCAGTATTATAGTAGTTATATTCTTGTACATAGCAGGCAGTATTATAGTAGTAATATTCTTGTACATAGGAGGCAGTATTATAGTAGTTATATTCTTGTACATAGGAGGCAGTATTATAGTAGTAATATTCTTGTACATAGGAGGCAGTATTATAGTAGTTATATTCTTGTACATAGGAGGCAGTATTATAGTAGATATATTCTTGTACATAGTAGCAGTATTATAGTAGTTATATTCTTGTACATAGGAGCAGTATTATAGTAGTTATATTCTTGTACATAGGAGCAGTATTATAGTAGTTATATTCTTGTACATAGGAGGCAGTATTATAGTAGTTATATTCTTGTACATAGCAGGCAGTATTATAGTAGTAATATTCTTGTACATAGGAGGCAGTATTATAGTAGTTATATTCTTGTACATAGGAGGCAGTATTATAGTAGATATATTCTTGTACATAGTAGCAGTATTATAGTAGTTATATTCTTGTACATAGGAGCAGTATTATAGTAGTAATATTCTTGTACATAGGAGCAGTATTATAGTAGTTATATTCTTGTACATAGGAGCAGTATTATAGTAGTTATATTCTTGTACATAGCAGGCAGTATTATAGTAGTAATATTCTTGTACATAGGGGTCTCATGTTCTCCGCTGACATGCTGCTACCTGCAGATATTGGTATGATGTTCTATCTTCCTCTACACTGATTCAAGTTATATCTAAAGTTACGTTTCAAAAATCTGCAAATTTATGTGTCTGAAATGTTAATATTTTGAATTGAATCGATTTGTATGTAAATGAATGATTTTCTCTTAGTAAATGCAGCATGAAGTGCCACGATCTGGTAGCTTTAGTAATGGACTATATCACCAGTGACGGGACTCTCTGCCCCTCTCTCATCCGGACCGGTTATGGCCATTTGTTATGGTGGCTGAGCCATTCTGTATTATTACATCCTGTAGCAGGAGATGAGGATCTGATGCTGAGCCGTATTCTACCCTAATGTTCAGCAGAGGAAATGATTTATCGTGACCAGATCAAAAAGATGATATTTACACATTTTAATATACGGTAGACTGAACGCTAAGATCCTTCCTCTTTATGATGGCCACCACTCATGAGCCTTCATATCTATTTGTGTGAATGAAACCCTTAAAACACATCCGTATGATCCAATGCGACACATTTTTATTTTCTTACACAGCTGAAAAATGCGTGCAGACCTCGCCTTAAAGGGGATGTCCAGAGGAACACTTTTTTAATAAATAATTAGCACCCTCAATGATCCTCTGTCACTGCTGTTTTGCAGCTGCTCTGCTTCTCGCGGTTCTCCACTTTCGGGTCCCACCATGACTCACAGGAAACGGCTGGGAACGTCTTCTCAGCTGCTATCACTGGCGCAGTGGTCACCCGCCTCAGACGGTGGTTGGTTGAGGAAGCATCTCCAGCATTAGAACACTGGCGGATCTCTGAGATGAATAATGCTTACATATCACCCCACAACCCTATAAAACATGAGGTTAAGGCCTCATTCACACATAGAAGGACTTTCACGGACCACGGTCGTGCACTCAGCAGGACGTCAGGCCGGGTTTTCCATATATGTGTGAATGCGGTCTAAGGCTGGAATCACACGCAGCTTTTGGTGCAACTTTTTGCTTTGGATTTAGAAACAGAATGGTGAGGAGGCGCGGGGTATAAGGTGCCTCCTGCCTCACAGCAGTCTTCTCTCGCTGCACACCAACACGACTTTTCGAGGGCTATTCATAAAAAAATGTTAAATGACTGCTATTGTCATGACAACGGGAGAATAGCCTGTAATCAGCCCATGGGGGGGGGAGAAAGAAAATCTAATGTTCTGACCTAAAAAACTGAAGAGCATATGTCCTGGAAATGCCGGCCGCTGATAGGCCGAGAGCTCGTCACCTGACCGTGGAGTGGGGATTATTACCGCACTCACGGGAAAGCAAACAGTACAAACAGCCTAGACGGCCGGAGCTGGGAGGACCGCTACAGACGCGCTGACAAAAAACGGGCAGTTTAATAAGCGCCGTTATTAGCGTCCTGGAACTCTCCGAGCAAGAAATGTGTTTGTGCGGTTTGTAAAACGTCTACCTCCTCCTCCCCCGGAGATAATAAAAGACGCTGTAGATGTATCAATACAATATATATGTGATATTAAAATGACTGACGGCACGCAATAAGTTCTCCGGACCACTCGCTCCACGGACACTGCCGGCGGGATATGTCATCAGGACAGCCAGACGCCCAGGTAACCCCGAAACAATGCCGAGGGAAGGAAGGGGTGTATCATTTTGCAATGAGGAAGCATGCATTCTCCATGATGCGAACTATAAGAATGGCGCCACCTGGAGTTCATTTACTTACATAGTATAGCGCCACCTAGTGCCCGCAGTGTAAAGCAATGGGCATGTCCCCTCACTGAGCTGAGTGCTAGGGATCATGCTATAGGTATATACAAGTAATGCTATACAATGCATTGCAAAAGTCTTCAGCCCCTTCCACATGGACACAAGTCTTCAGCCCCTTCCACATGGACACAAGTCTTCAGCCTCTTCCACATGGACACAAGTCTTCAGCCCCTTCCACATGGACACAAGTCTTCAGCCCCTTCCACACGGACACAAGTCTTCAGCCTCTTCCACACGGACACAAGTCTTCAGCCCCTTCCACACGGACACAAGTCTTCAGCCCCTTCCACACGGACACAAGTCTTCAGCCTCTTCCACACGGACACAAGTCTTCAGCCCCTTCCACATGGACACAAGTCTTCAGCCTCTTCCACATGGACACAAGTCTTCAGCCCCTTCCACATGGACACAAGTCTTCAGCCCCTTCCACATGGACACAAGTCTTCAGCCCCTTCCACATGGACACAAGTCTTCAGCCCCTCTTACATGGACACAAGTATTCAGCCCCTTCCACATGGACACAAGTCTTCAGCCCCTTCCACATGGACACAAGTCTTCAGCCCCTTCCACATGGCCATAAGTCTTCAGCCCCTTTCACATGCACACAAGTCTTCAGCCCCTTTCACATGCACACAAGTCTTCAGCCCCTTTCACATGCACACAAGTCTTCAGCCCCTTCCACATGGACACAAGTCTTCAGCCCCTTCCACATGGACACAAGTCTTCAGCCCCTTCCACATGGACACAAGTCTTCAGCCCCTTCCACATGGACACAAGTCTTCAGCCCCTTCCACATGGACACAAGTCTTCAGCCCCTTCCACATGGACACAAGTCTTCAGCCCCTTCCACATGGACACAAATCTTCAGCCCCTTCCACATGGACACAAGTCTTCAGCCCCTTTCACATGGACAAAGTCTTCAGCCCCTTCCACATGGACACAAGTCTTCAGCCCCTTCCACATGGACACAAGTCTTCAGCCCCTTCCACATGGACACAAGTCTTCAGCCCCTTCCACATGGACACAAGTCTTCAGCCCCTTCCACATGGACACAAGTCTTCAGCCCCTTTCACATGGACACAAGTCTTCAGCCCCTTCCACATGGACACAAGTATTCAGCCCCTTCCACATGGACACAAGTCTTCAGCCCCTTCCACATGGACACAAGTCTTCAGCCCCTTCCACATGGACACAAGTATTCAGCCCCTTTCACATGGACACAAGTCTTCAGCCCCTTTCACATGGACACAAGTCTTCAGCCCCTTCCACATGGACACAAGTCTTCAGCCCCTTCCACATGGACACAAGTATTCAGCCCCTTCCACATGGACACAAGTCTTCAGCCCCTTCCACATGGACAAAGTCTTCAGCCCCTTCCACATGGACACAAGTCTTCAGCCCCTTCCACATGGACACAAGTCTTCAGCCCCTTCCACATGGACAAAGTCTTCAGCCCCTTCCACATGGACACAAGTCTTCAGCCCCTTCCACATGGACACAAGTCTTCAGCCCCTTTCACATGGACACAAGTCTTCAGCCCCTTCCACATGGACACAAGTCTTCAGCCCCTTCCACATGGACATAGTTATTCAGCGATTTGGGAGAAATACTGGAGCACTCGATGTCTTCAGTGCAATTCTTAATCTATTCACCAAGAGTGCGACGTTTCGACTACAATGTGTCTTTTTTAAGTAGAGGTCACTGTGAAAAGACACATTGTAGTCGAAACGTCGCACTCTTGGTGAATAGATTAAGAATTGCACTGAAGACATCGAGTGCTGCAGTATTTCTCCCAAATCCTTGATAATCAGGGGCCTGCTGGGCTAAGGCCTAAGGCTACTTTCACACTCGCGTTTTGGGCGGCTCCGTCATGGATCTGAAAAAACGGATCCGTTACAATAATACAACTGCATGCATCCGTCATGAACGGATCCAGTTGTATTATCACCTGTCCAATACCATCCCTACAGTGACGCATGGTGGGGGCAGAGTCATGTCTGGGGGAAACCAGGCGCCGCTCATCTCCTGCCCAATACCATCCCTACAGTGAAGCATGGTGGTGGCAGCATCATGTCTGGAGGAGACCAGGCGCCGCTCATCTCCTGCCCAATACCATCCATACAGTGAAGCATGGTGGGGGCAGCATCATGTCTGGAGGAGACCAGGCGCCGCTCATCTCCTGCCCAATACCATCCCTACAGTGAAGCATGGTGGTGGCAGAGTCATGTCTGGAAGAGACCAGGCGCCGCTCATCTCCTGCCCAATACCATCCCTACAGTGAAGCATGGTGGGGGCAGCATCATGTCTGGAGGAGACCAGGCGCCGCTCATCACCTGCCCAATACCATCCCTACAGTGAAGCATGGTGGGGGCAGAGTCATGTCTGGAGGAGACCAGGCGCCACTCATCACCTGCCCAATACCATCCCTACAGTGAAGCATGGTGGTGGCAGCATCATGTCTGGAGGAGACCAGGCGCCGCTCATCACCTGCCCAATACCATCCCTACAGTGAAGCATGGTGGTGGCAGCATCATGTCTGGAGGAGACCAGGCACCGCTCATCACCTGCCCAATACCATCCCTACAGTGAAGCATGGTGGGGGCAGCATCATGTCTGGAGGAGACCAGGCGCCGCTCATCACCTGCCCAATACCATCCCTACAGTGAAGCATGGTGGGGGCAGCATCATGTCTGGAGGAGACCAGGCGCCGCTCATCACCTGCCCAATA
Source organism: Bufo bufo (assembly GCF_905171765.1). NCBI lineage: Eukaryota > Metazoa > Chordata > Amphibia > Anura > Bufonidae > Bufo > Bufo bufo. The sequence continues at coordinate 3,208,793 of NC_053396.1, read as the reverse complement.
CCATCCCTACAGTGAAGCATGGTGGGGGCAGCATCATGTCTGGAGGTGACCAGGCGCCGCTCATCACCTGCCCAATACCATCCCTACAGTGAAGCATGGTGGGGGCAGCATCATGTCTGGAGGAGACCAGGCGCCGCTCATCACCTGCCCAATACCATCCCTACAGTGAAGCATGGTGGGGGCAGCATCATGTCTGGGGGAGACCAGGCGCCGCTCATCACCTGCCCAATACCATCCCTACAGTGAAGTATGGTGGTGGCAGCATCATGTCTGGAGGAGACCAGGCGCCGCTCATCACCTGCCCAATACCATCCCTACAGTGAAGCATGGTGGGGGCAGCATCATGTCTGGAGGAGACCAGGCGCCGCTCATCACCTGCCCAATACCATCCCTACAGTGAAGTATGGTGGTGGCAGCATCATGTCTGGAGGAGACCAGGCGCCGCTCATCTCCTGCCCAGTACCATCTCTACAGTGAAGCATGGTGGGGGCAGCATCATGTCTGGAGGAGACCAGGCGCCGCTCATCACCTGCCCAGTACCATCTCTACAGTGAAGCATGGTGGTGGCAGAGTCATGTCTGGAGGAGACCAGGCGCCGCTCATCTCCTGCCCAATACCATCTCTTATGTCTCAAGTCAGGGGCTGAATATTTATGTCAATGTGAGATTTTACTTCTCCCTTTTTAATAAATCTGTGAAGATTTCTCACCTTCTCATTCTGGGGGAACTGATAGCACGAGGAGCGAGAGGACAGAATGTGAGGACCCTGAGGGGTGTGAGGACTTTCCGAATTCTTTGCAGGGCAGTGGTACTGACGCTATATGGCACGACTCTGTAAGCGCTGTTTGGACTGATACAAAGTGACAGGTGGACGAACGCTTGTTATTCCGATCGTTTATCCCTCATTCACATACAACGACCTCACACGTGATTCTACACGACCTTCTGTCGTCTCTACCCCTCCCCCCGCAGTGAGCAGGTATGTACTTTCACCATGTATGGATTTTCCCCCTTGCTGCTGACAGTGATTCCCGCTGCCTCGCTGGATATGTATGGCCGCCATCTGATAAGCAGCCGCCTGGTTGTTACTATTATATTTGCCTTCATGTTCTGATACTCTTATCATAGTGCAAGGACAGTAACCAGAGGGTCCAGGAACACATATTTGGGTGGCAGGGGCGGACACGGGCAGCAAAGGGTCCCCCCCCCCCCAATACAAATATAAACATATATGTGCAAATAAAAAACATCTTGTGAATGTGGTTACAATACGTATATATGTTCTTATCTTACTAGGCCACGCCTCTAGCTCCACCCAAAGCATAACTATACACACCCAGTCCCCTTAATGCCCCCACATAGTAATTATTCCCCCTTTGTGCCAGTACATAGTAGTAATGGTCAGATCTGTGCCCCCTCACAGGAAGGTAAAAAAATATACAGTGGATATAAAAAGTCAACACACCCCCTGTATGTGTCCTCTATATATATACAGTGGATATAAAAAGTCTACACGCCCCTGTATGTGTCCTCTATATATACAGTGGATATAAAAAGTCTACACGCCCCTGTATGTGTCCTCTATATATACAGTGGATATAAAAAGTCTACACGCCCCTGTATGTGTCCTCTATATATACAGTGGATATAAAAAGTCTACACGCCCCTGTATGTGTCCTCTATATATACAGTGGATATAAAAAGTCTACACGCCCCTGTATGTGTCCTCTATATATACAGTGGATATAAAAAGTCTACACGCCCCTGTATGTGTCCTCTATATATACAGTGGATATAAAAAGTCTACACGCCCCTGTATGTGTCCTCTATATATACAGTGGATATAAAAAGTCTACACGCCCCTGTATGTGTCCTCTATATATACAGTGGATATAAAAAGTCTACACGCCCCTGTATGTGTCCTCTATATATACAGTGGATATAAAAAGTCTACACGCCCCTGTATGTGTCCTCTATATATACAGTGAATATAAAAAGTCTACACGCCCCTGTATGTGTCCTCTATATATACAGTGGATATAAAAAGTCTACACGCCCCTGTATGTGTCCTCTATATATACAGTGGATATAAAAAGTCTACACGCCCCTGTATGTGTCCTCTATATATACAGTGGATATAAAAAGTCTACACGCCCCTGTATGTGTCCTCTATATATACAGTGGATATAAAAAGTCTACACGCCCCTGTATGTGTCCTCTATATATACAGTGGATATAAAAAGTCTACACGCCCCTGTATGTGTCCTCTATATATACAGTGGATATAAAAAGTCTACACGCCCCTGTATGTGTCCTCTATATATACAGTGGATATAAAAAGTCTACACGCCCCTGTATGTGTCCTCTATATATACAGTGGATATAAAAAGTCTACACGCCCCTGTATGTGTCCTCTATATATACAGTGGATATAAAAAGTCTACACACCCCTGTTAAGTCTCAAGTTTCAGTGCTGTAAAAAAAATGAGACAAAGATAAATCATTTCAGGACTTTTTCCACCTTTAATGCGACCTATAAACTGTACAACTCAATGGAAAACAAACTGAAATCTTTTAGGTGGAGGGAAGAAAAAATAAAAAATAAACTAATGTGGTTGCATAAGTGTGCACACCCTCTTATAACAGGGGATGTAGCTGTGTCCAGAATGAAGCAATCACATTCAGAATCCTGTTAGATCGGAGTCAGCATACACCGGCCATCATGTAAAGGGCCTCTGATTGACCCCAGATAAAGCTCCGCTGCTCTAGTTGGTCTTTCCTGAAATGTTCTTGGTCACATCCCACAGCAGAAGCCACGGTTCACAGAGAGCTTCCATCAGAGGGATCTCATTGTTAGATAGCAGTCGGCATACACCGGCCATCATGTAAAGGGCCTCTGATTGACCCCAGATAAAGCTCAGCTGCTCTAGTTGGTCTTTCCTGAAGTTTTCTTAGTCACATCCCACAGCAGAAGCCACGGTCCACAGAGAGTTTCCATCAGAGGGATCTCATTGTTAGATAGCAGTCGGCATACACCAGCCACCATGTAAAGGGCCTCTGATTAACCCCAGATAAAGCTCAGCTGCTCTAGTTGGTCTTCCCTGAAATGTTCTTGGTCACATCCCACAGCAGAAGCCACGGTCCACAGAGAGTTTCCATCAGAGGGATCTCATTGTTAGATAGCAGTCGGCATACACCGGCCATCATGTAAAGTGCCTCTGACTAACCCCAGATAAAGCTCAGCTGCTCTAGTTGGTCTTCCCTGAAATGTTCTTGGTCACATCCCACAGCAGAAGCCACGGTCCACAGAGAGTTTCCATCAGAGGGATCTCATTGTTAGATAGCAGTCGGCATACACCGGCCACCATGTAAAGGGCCTCTGATTAACCCCAGATAAAGCTCAGCCGCTCTAGTTGGTCTTTCCTGAAGTTTTCTTAGTCACATCCCACAGCAGAAGCCACGGTCCACAGAGAGTTTCCATCAGAGGGATCTCATTGTTAGAAGGTATCAGTCAGGAGAAGGGGACACAAGAATTTTTTATATCCACTGTAGTTGCTGATGATGACAGTGCAGCCGCTGGCGCTCCGCAGCAGTAGCAGGATGTAGTGTCACAGCAGATTCCCGGCTGCTCCTCCTCATACACAGACCGGCAGTGTGATGGGTGACACTACACCCTGATGCTGCTGTGCAGCCAGGGCCATATTCAGATTTGATGCTGCCCTGGGCACTTTAGTGCCGGCTTCCTCCCCCCAATGAAGTCCATAGCTGGTGGTAAAATGCTCCCGAGGCCTTCAACTATCCCTCAGGACTCCCTCATACACTTGGACAATTAAAGCACTGACCTGTTCTGCGTGCGCTCGGCAGCTGAAGGCGTCTGTGTGGGTCCCATGTTCTATGTGCCCGCATTGCTGAGAAACATGATGTTTTATTATATACAAACAGGGGCGTTACCATTACACCTAGAGGCTCCGCCCTCTCTGTAACTGCCACGCCCTCTGCATTTTAACATGGCCCGGTGGGATGACATTTTCACTGCCCTGTCAAAGAAGACAGAGCAGAGCCTCTAGGTGTAATGGTAACGCCCCCGTTGCTCCTAGAGGATCATTTTCATATATTCCAATATTATATTTTTCTCAATAATGCAGGCGTATATGAACATGGGCCCAACACAGACCGGCACTGCCGGGGGGCTTTAGTGCTGCCCTAGCCTTTTTACAGTGACATCACCGGGCTCACTGCCAGGCGGAAGCCTCCCCCAAATAGTATCCCCAGTGGTAATAAGGCTCCCTACAGTGCCCCCAGTACTAATCAGGCCCCCCTATAGGGCACCTCTATAAGGCACTCCTATGGAGCCCTCAGTAGTAGTAATGCCCTCCACCACTGCCCACAGTGCCCCCTGTAATTATAATACCTCCTGTCGTACCCCCCGGAGTTATAATCATCTCTGTAGTGCCCCATAAATAATAATGTCCGTCCTCTCCCTCCAGTCTTCTATACCATGCAGTCCCATGTAAATAACACCAGTCAGCTCCCACCAGTCTTCTATATGATAGTCCCATGTAAATAACTTCACTCCTCTCCCTTCAGTCTTCTATACCATGCAGTCCCATGTAAATAACATAAGTCCTCTCCCTACAGTCCCATGTAAATAACTTATCTTCCTTACAGTTCTCTATAACATACAGTCCCATGTAAATAACTTAAATCCCCTCCTTCACCCCCCTCCAACACATAGTCCCATATAAATAACATCACCCCTTACCCTCCAGTCTTCTAAAATATCCAGTCCCATGTAAATAACACCAGTCATCTCCCTCCAATCTTCTATAACATACAGTCCCATGTACAAAACATATCTCTCTTATAGTCTTCTATAACATACAGTCCTATGTAACTGACACCCCTCCCCTCCCTTCAGCCCCTCTAACATACAGTCCCAGTTAAATAACACATTTCCCTCCCACTAAGCAGGGAGGAGGTATAATGGGAAGAACCACATCGCCCAGCATTTCTCTGACACATTCATTTCATGGCATCACAGGTCTCTACTGCTGCACTGGTCACATGACGGTGACCTCATCACAGGTCCTACTTCCACTTCCACTGCTGAAAAGATCACATGACTATGATGTCATCGAAGGTCCTTCAGCTATGGAGTGTAGGTAGAACAGGCAGCAAATTCACAGTAAGTACTAATCAGCCCCCCCCCCCCCCCACAAAACTCTGCCCCTCCCATCCTCCACACCAAGGTGCCCAGGTTACTCTGTTGGCAGAGGTAGGGAATGAAAAATATGATAAGATAAGAAAATAAGTGCCTCTGCTGGCACTGGGATGGGCCCCTCCCTTGCTGGGCCCTGAACCAGCTGCACAGGCTGTGGTTCCCTCCTGGAAAGCGCCCAACCCTCAGGAGCACAGGAGGGAACCACAAGTCCCAGCACAGACCCGACAGCTTGTACACAGCAGATAGAATTGCACTGCTCCACTGCACCCGTGTCCTCAGTGACACCATTTACTTTTTGTTTCAGTTTGTCAGTAGCAGCAGATGAATGTGACACGACAATGGCAGATAACAGCAGGCTATGACAGTGGGCGACATCGTCAAGGGGACATAAAGGGGGATCTGTGGATGACACTGTTATGGGGGATCTGTGGATGACACTGTTATGGGGGATCTGTGGATGACACTGTTATGGGGGATCTGTGGATGACACTGTTATGGGGGATCTGTGGATGACACTGTTATGGGGGATCTATGGATGACACTGTTATGGGGGATCTGTGGATGACACTGTTATGGGGGATCTGTGGATGACACTGTTATGGGGTATCTGTGGATGACACTGTTATGGGGGATCTGTGGATGACACTGTTATGGGGGATCTATGGATGACACTGTTATGAGGGATCTGTGGATGACACTCTGTTATGGGGGATCTGTGGATGACGCTGTTATGGGGGATCTGTGGAGGACACTGTTATGGGGGATCTGTGGATGACACTGTTATGGGGGATCTGTGGATGACACTGTTATGGGGGATCTGTGGATGACACTGTTATGGGGGATCTATGGATGACACTGTTATGGGGGATCTGTGGATGACACTGTTATGGGGGATCTGTGGATGACACTGTTATGGGGTATCTGTGGATGACACTGTTATGGGGGATCTGTGGATGACACTGTTATGGGGGATCTATGGATGACACTGTTATGAGGGATCTGTGGATGACACTGTTATGGGGGATCTGTGGATGAACACTGTTATGGGGGATCTGTGGATGACACTGTTATGGGGGATCTGTGGATGACACTGTTATGGGGGATCTGTCTGACACTGTTATGGGGGATCTGTGGATGACACTGTTATGGGGGATCTGTGGATGACACTGTTATGGGGGATCTGTGGATGACACTGTTATGGGGGATCTGTGGATGACACTGTTATGGGGGATCTGTGGATGACACTGTTATGGGGGATCTGTGGATGACACTGTTATGGGGTATCTGTGGATGACACTGTTATGGGGGATCTGTGGATGACACTGTTATGGGGGATCTATGGATGACACTGTTATGAGGGATCTGTGGATGACACTGTTATGGGGGATCTGTGGATGACACTGTTATGGGGGATCTGTGGATGACACTGTTATGGGGGATCTGTGGATGACACTGTTATGGGGGATCTGTCTGACACTGTTATGGGGGATCTGTGGATGACACTGTTATGGGGGATCTGTGGATGACACTGTTATGGGGGATCTGTGGATGACACTGTTATGGGGGATCTGTGAATGACACTGTTACGGGGGATCTGTGGATGACACTGTTACGGGGGATCTGTGGATGACACTGTTATGGGGGATCTGTGGATGACACTTATGGGGGATCTGTGGATGACACTTATGGGGGATCTGTGGATGACACTTATGGAGGATCTGTGGATGACACTGTTATGGGGGTTCTGTGGATAGCACTGTTATGGGGGATCTGTCAATGACACTGTTACGGGGGATCTGTGGATGACACTGTTATGGGGATCTGTGAATGACACTGTTATGGGGATCTGTGGATGACACACTGTTATGGGGGATCTGTGGATGACACTGTTATGGGGGATCTGTGGATGACACTGTTATGGGGGATCTGTGGATGACACTGTTATGGGGGATCTGTGGATGACGCTGTTATGGGGGATCTGTGGATGATGCTGTTATGGGGGATCTGGGGATGATGCTGTTATGGGGGATCTGTGGATGATGCTGTTATGGGGGATCTGTGGATGACGCTGTTATGGGGGATCTGTGGATGACACTGTTATGGGGGATCTGTGAATGACACACTGTTATGGGGGATATGTGGATGACACTGTTATGGGGGATCTGTGGATGACACTGTTATGGGGATCTGTGGATGAAACTGTTATGGGGGATCTGTGGATGACACTGCTATGGGGGCACCTGTAGCTGGTAATGTTACAGGGGGCGTGACTGCTGTATTTTGGGGGTCACTAGCATGCTCACCCCACTTTACAGCGCCTGTCCACAGCCATCAATGTGTTTGCACTCCGCCAGCTTGACAAGTGCCCCTTTGGCATCCACAGGGTGGGCACTGGCCAGGGATGTGCGGCTGGTTCGGTGCACCTCTCTGGGGTCCTGCGGCTGCACCTGCCTCCCTGCAGCATTTTCCAGGCAGATGACCCCGGGCCGTGTCTTCCCTGCTTTATGTGGCAGCAGCCGGGGACGGAGTCATCTGTGCATTGTTATTGCTGGAGGAGAACAAAAGAGAAGCAGCGGAGGGGCCGACATGGCTCCAATCACAGGCGAGCTGCACACCGAATGGCAGGGCCGGCTGACGGCCAATCTCAGCTGGGGGCACAACAGCCAATCAGCGCCCTCCTTACAGCTTCCATTTTGCTGGCAGAAATTCAGTCCTCTAAGGAAAAATTGTGGTACCCTTTCACAAGCTGCATCACTGCTAACCACCGCTTCTGTATTTTTTTCCTGCCCTCCCTTTCAAGGCAAACTTTTGGCAAAAGCAATCCCATTATTTTGTGCTCCATTGAGTTCCTCCTCGCCAATGCCTTTCAATCACGGAAGCCATTAAACAGGCACCAGACAAGGAGCCGGGATACAACACCAATATGCAAAGTGTGCACTTCACCCACCTTGTCTCCTAGGGCAGCTGAGGCGCAGCAGAAGGAACCGACGACGGACCCTCTGGAACAAAAGCACAGAGAAGCGGAGGGGGAAAAAGAGACTGTAAAAAAAAAAAAAATACCCACGGCAGAAAGCAAGAGGAGGAAACGGATCAGAACTGAACCTGGCACCGAGAAATGCAACCCACAAGCAAGCTCATGAGCCTGTTCTTCCTCATCCTGATGGGCACCGAACTCACCCAAGTAGGTTACCTTCCAGCCTTCCCTATCACCCCCTCCCCCATTGAGTTGCAGGCAGCGCTCCGCTGTATCCGGACCTGAGCATGCTGGTCCAGTCTACTGGAATTTGTGCACGGTCCCTCATTGCTTGCTGCGGTCAGAGGGGCATGTTGGGCTAGTCGGAGGGTAGGAGACCGCACGTTGTGGTGATGCCGGATGGGTGTAGTGGTTGGCTCAGCCTGCGGATACAGCCAGCACTCTGCTGTGCCGGGGACATTGCCCTGCGCAGCGCTGGACACACACACAGCACCCGCGTCCTGATGAACAAAGGCATGGCATCCCTCCCAGGCTCGTCGCCCTCAGAAGCCGTCACTCAGCTCTGACCGCTGACTTTTCTGTGCACGGCTCTTCTCTGTGATTGACGGTGACATTTAAATGTCCTTTCTGGGTCTCTGGCGGGAGATATCCGGGGGGTAATTAGTTTGCAGGCTGGCGCAGAAGTTCACCTTCGTGGAGCGGCTCAGAGACTTCACGGATTTGTTTGATTAGCAGAACAGAAGTCAAGTGAGAGGAGATTTACACTTTCCTAATGAGATTAGGGCTATAAAGTGCTCGGGGAACGGGTGCTGAACCCAATTACATCAGGCGTCTCCAAGTTCCTGGGCGCTGTGCGCGGGGCTCATCCACGGTTCCCCGGCGCTGTGCGCGGGGCTCATCCACGGTTCCCGGGCGCTGAGCGTGGGGCACATCCACGGTTCCCAAGCGCTGTTCATGGGGCTCATCCACGGTTCCCGGGCGCTGTGCGCGGGGCTCATCCACGGTTCCCGGGCGCTGAGCGTGGGGCACATCCACGGTTCCCAAGCGCTGTTCATGGGGCTCATCCACGGTTCCCGGGCGCTGTGCGCGGGGCTCATCCACGGTTCCCGGGCGCTGTTCATGGGGCACATCCACGGTTCCCGGGCGCTGTGCGGGGGGCACATCCACAAATCCCTGGCGCTGTGCGCGGGACTCATTCACGGTTCCCGGGCGCTGTGCGCGGGGCTCATTCATGGTTCCCGGGCGCTGTGCGCGGGGCTCATCCACGGTTCCCCGGCGCTGTGCGCGGGGCTCATCCACGGTTCCCGGGCGCCGTGCGCGGGGCTCATCCACGGTTCCCTGGCGCTGTGCGCGGGGCTCATCCACGGTTCCCGGGAGCCGTGCGCGGGGCTCATCCACGGTTCCCTGGCGCTGTGTGCGGGGCTCATCCACGGTTCCCGGGAGCCGTGCGCGGGGCTCATTCACGGTTCCCAGGCGTTGTGCGCGGGGCTCATTCACGGTTCCCAGGCGCTGTGCGCGGGGCTTATTCACGGTTCCCGGGCGCTGTGCGCGGGGCTTATTCACGGTTCCCGGGCGCTGTGTGCGGGGCTCATCCACGGAGCTGCTTGTATAATGCACGGCTGGCACTGAGGTGCAGCCTGCCATCAGCTAGAGAAGACCAGGGAGGTGGCGGTATTACCTGTATATCCCCGGCTGTGCTCCACATATACCGTACAGTACTGCCAGAGAACAGCTGCTTAGCGAGTCAGACGAGGGGCGGCACACACAGCTCGGCCGGGCGCAGGACACACGATCGCAGCCAGCACCATGTATAACCAATGACCTGCTGGGCACAGGAGAGATGGTAACGGAGTGGGCTCTGCTGTATTTCACGGGGCCCCTGTGGTGAGGAACAGTGCGAGGAGCGGCTCGAAAAGTCAGTGGGACAGAACCGTAAAGCATCTCACTAGACGGCAGAGGTCACACGTCCTACACTACACCGCTCACCGGATAACACCGAGTCCGCCAACCACAGGCCGTGCACAGATGTAGCAGAGCTGAGCTAGTCATATAATTCTGGGGACACGAGGGTCGTGCACCGAATGTAATATACAGAGTAAAGGAAAATCTGAAGGTTTACCTGCAGTCCTATGTAAAAGCATAACTAACAGATGGTGATAATAACATATTATACAGTAGGTGTCACCTGCAGTCCTATGTAAAAGCACAACTAACAGATGGTGATAATTATATATTATACAGTAGGTGTCACCTGCAGTCCTATGTAAAAGCACAACTAACAGATGGTGATAATTGCATATTATACAGTAGGTGTCACCAGCAGTCCTATGTAACAGCACAACTAACACATGCCGAAAATTATTACATATTATACAGTAGGTGTCACCTGCAGTTCTATGTAACAGCACAACTAACACGGTGATAACAATTACATATAAAGTAGGTGATTCATGCAGTCCTATGCAAAAGTACAACTAACACATGCCGAAAATTATTACATATTGTAAAGTAGTTGTCACCTGCAGTCCTATGTCAGAGAATAACACATGGTAATAACTATTACATATTATAGAGTAGGTTTCTCCTGCAGTCCTACGTAACAGCGCAACACAGTGATAACTCTCTGAGTACAGATAATGTAGTAGATGTAACCTGCAGTCCTATGTAACACCACAGATAACACAGTGATAACTGAGAATAGATAATGAAGTAGATGTCACCTGCAGTCCTATGTAACACCACAGATAACACAGTGATAACTGAGAATAGATAATGTAGTAGATGTCACCTGCAGTCCTATGTAACACCACAAATAACACAGTGATAACTCTCTGACTACAGATAATGTAGTAGATATCACTTGCAGTCCTATGTAACACCACAGATAACACAGTGATAACTCTCTGACTACAGATAATGTAGTAGATGTCACCTGCAGTCCTATGTAACAGCACAGATAGCACAGTGATAACTCTCTGACTACAGATAATGTAGTAGATGTCACCAGCAGTCCTATGTAACACCATAGATGACGCAGTGATAACTCTGAGTACAGATAATGTAGTAGATGTCACCTGCAGTCCTATGTAACACCACAGATAACACAGTGATAACTCTCTGAGTACAGATAATGTAGTAATGTCATCTGCAGTCCTATGTAACACCACAGATAACACAGTGATAACCCTCTGAGTACAGATAATATAGTAGACGTCACCTGCAGTCCTATGTAACACCACAGATAACACAGTGATAACCCTCTGAGTACAGATAATGTAGTAGATGTCACCTGCAGTCCTATGTAACACCACAGATAACGCAGTGATAACTCTCTGAGTACAGATAATGTAGTAGATGTCACCTGCAGTCCTATGTAACACCACAGATAACACAGTGATAACTCAGAGTACAGATAATGTAGTAGATGTCACCTGCAGTCCTATGTAACACTACAGATAACTCTCTGAGTACAGATAATGTAGTAGATGTCATCTGCAGTCCTATGTCACACCACAGATAACACAGTGATAACCCTCTGAGTACAGATAATATAGTAGACGTCACCTGCAGTCCTATGTAACACCACAGATAACGCAGTGATAACTCTGAGTACAGATAATGTAGTAGATGTCACCTGCAGTCCTATGTAACACCACAGATAACGCAGTGATAACTCTCTGAGTACACATACCCTCTGCATAGCCATCATCTACCGCTCACCAAGCCCGTCTACCGCCATTTTCCACCATTCAGTACCTGGCCCCTGCACTTCCCCTCCGCTGACCTCCCCTCCACCATCTTGGGGGATTACACCATCTCTATTGACACAACATAATTGCCTTCAAACTCGTCTCTTAAGGTGGATTTAGACGAGCAGATAATCGTTACCATTTGAACTCAAGCGATGGAAGATGGACGAGAATCGCGGCGATCTGACCAAAACGCTTGTTCAATGTCTGTGAAATCGTTGGTGTGAACGAGTACAATCGTAAATGTGCATCGCGTACGTTCTTGACGGTGGAGAGCCCAGCGCAGGCCGGCGTATCAACAATTATACGATTGAAAACAAAATTATTTGTACACGATAATCCTTTCATTTAAATGCTAGCCGTCTGCTAGAACGTCCGGTCGGTAGTCGCTCCTGTCAGTGATCGATTATCTCCTCGTCTAAAAAATCCACCTTTACTGCCTCTTTTGGCCTCACACAATGGTCCTCTACAGCCACCCACAGAGGCGGACACACCCTAGCCCTCGTCTTCACCCACCTCAGCGCCCTATTAGGCGGACACACCCTAGCCCTCGTCTTCACCCACCTCAGCGCCCTATTAGGCGGACACACCCTAGCCCTCGTCTTCACCCACCTCAGCGTCCTATTAGGTGGACACACCCTAGACCTCGTCTTCACCCACCTCAGCGCCCTATTAGTCGGACACACCCTAGCCCTTGTCTTCACCCACCTCAGCGCCCTATTAGGCGGACACACCCTAGCCCTCGTCTTCACCCACCTCAGCGCCCTATTAGGCGGACACACCCTAGCCCTCGTCTTCACCCACCTCAGCGCCCTATTCGGTGGACACACCCTAGCCCTCGTCTTCACCCACCTCAGCGCCCTATTCGGTGGACACACCCTAGCCCTCGTCTTCACCCACCTCAGCGCCCTATTAGGCGGACACACCCTAGCCCTCGTCTTCACCCACCTCAGCGTCCTAATATGCGGACACACCCTAGCCCTCGTCTTCACCCACCTCAGCATCCTATTAGGCGGACACACCCTAGCCCTCGTCTTCACCCACCTCAGCGCCCTATTAGGCGGACACACCCTAGCCCTCGTCTTCACCCACCTCAGCGCCCTATTAGTCGGACACACCCTAGCCCTCGTCTTCACCCACCTCAGCGCCCTATTAGGCGGACACACCCTAGCCCTCGTCTTCACCCACCTCAGCGTACTAATATGCGGACACACCATAGCCCTCGTCTTCACCCACCTCAGCGTCCTATTAGGTGGACACACCCTAGCCCTCGTCTTCACCCACCTCAGCGCCCTATTAGTCGGACACACCCTAGCCCTCGTCTTCACCCACCTCAGCGCCCTATTAGGCGGACACACCCTAGCCCTCGTCTTCACCCACCTCAGCGTACTAATATGCAGACACACCATAGCCCTCGTCTTCACCCACCTCAGCGTCCTATTAGGTGGACACACCCTAGCCCTCGTCTTCACCCACCTCAGCGCCCTATTAGGCGGACACACCCTAGCCCTCGTCTTCACCCACCTCAGCGCCCTATTAGGCGGACACACCCTAGCCCTCGTCTTCACCCACTTCAGCGCCCTATTAGGCGGACACACCCTAGCCCTCGTCTTCACCCACCTCAGCGTCCTATTAGGTGGACACACCCTAGCCCTCGTCTTCACCCACCTCAGCGTCCTATTAGGCGGACACACCCTAGCCCTCGTCTTCACCCACCTCAGCGCCCTATTAGGCGGACACACCCTAGCCCTCGTCTTCACCCACCTCAGCGTCCTATTAGGTGGACACACCCTAGCCCTCGTCTTCACCCACCTCAGCGTCCTATTAGGCGAAATATCGATACCCGATTGATACTTTTGTCCCGTTATCGGTTCGGTACCGGGATTTGCCTTTTATCGATACTAGGCTGTACTACTGCACAGCCCAGTATCAGAGAACATGGAGCGCGCTGCTGTCAGCGCGCGCCATGTTCCCTCAGCAGCACAGGGGAGAAGGAGTCACTCTCTCCCTCCCCCCCTGTTCCGCCGCTGCCAATGATGAGAGAGGGGAGGGCGCACTGGGCCACCAATGAAAATTAACGTCTAATACAGATACAGGAGGCGAGGGGCGGCGGCAGAATTACATAGCCTGCACCTGACCTCTATGACAGGGAGCTGGGTGCCGCACCTGAGGGGTTAACTGCCACGGATCGCAGCGCCCTGTCATAGAGGTCGGGTGCAGGCTATGTGATTCTGCCGCCGCACCCGCCTCCTGTATCTGTGTTAGACGTTAATTAATATTGGTGTCGCAGTGCGCCCCCCCTCCTCCCCAGTATTAAAAACATTGGTGGCGCAGTGTGCCCTCAACTCCCCCCCTAGTATTAGAGTAATTGGTGGCCCCCCCCAGTATTAAAATCATTGGTGGCAGTGGGCACACGGTCCCCTCTCCTCATTGGTGGCAGTGGCAGCTTCTGATCGGAGCCCCAGCAGTGTAATCCTGCGGCTCCGATCGGTTACCATGGCAGCCAGGACGCTACTGAAGCTGCCCATGGTCAGCTCCCTGCTGCTGTGTGCACAGAGCCCAGGGCAGCAGGGACAGTGCGAGGTCCTAGTCACCACAATAGAGATCTATCAGAGGGAATAGGACAAGGGATGAAAAGATCCAGGTTTTAGCCCCTAAGGGGGGAAATAGTTATTAAATAAAAAGTAAAAAACAAAACAAAAAAAACCCACCAAAATATTAAGTATAAATCACCCCTTTTCCCAATTTTACATATAAAATATATAAACAATAAATAAATAAACATATCACATACCGCTACGTCTGAAAAGTCCAAACTATAAAAATATTAAGAAAATCTCCTATGCGGTGAACGCTGGAACAGAAAAAATAAAAACTGTGTGATTCCCTATTTTTTTTGTCACCTTGTCCCCCCAAAAAATAGGATAGGACTGTTCTATTAAGGGCCGGACGTTCCATAAAATGCGGAATGCACGCGGCTTTTTTGCGCATTTTTTTGTTTTTTGCGTGATATCAAGTATCGCAATACTTTTTAATGGTATCGAAACCGAATCAAAATTTTGGTATCGCAATAACCCTACTACGGACATACCCGGTCAGTCTACTTCTCCCTCTGGCAGCTGTAAAACATAATCTCAGTCTTCTTCTCCCTCTGGCAGCTGTAAAACATAATCTCAGTCTACTTCTCCCTCTGGCAGCTGTAAAACATAATCTCAGTCTACTTCTGACCATATATCATGCTGGCACCCATAAATATAGTCCCCAGTAAATCCCCAACATACAGATAAATGCAGCCGCACATGCCGGTCCTCAGACGGAATCGTCTCAGCTTTGCTGTTATTGGGGCGCTCAGCAGCATAAAAACAATCTGTATACGATCAGAATGAGGATCCTGCAGTGGGGAGAATGACTGAGCATGTGTGTCCACCAGTCTTCACTCAGTAGTGGACGTGCACATTGATATACACTGTGTACACCATGGTGCGATGTAACCAAGTGACACCAGGCGGTGCCAAGATATATAAGTAAATGAACATCAGGAATATCCTACTAGGTAAGTAACGGAATACGAGGTGGCGACATACTGTGTAAGAAAGCGAATAAGCGCTTTTCTAATGTGAAGTGGATGCACAGCTGCAGGGTGACTACATAGACTCCTGAGCAGTGATGTCAGCGGTGAGGAGGGACGAGCGTCTCCTGATTCTGACAATCCCATTAGCACCTTGTCCAGGCTCCAGAGGACGTGTCCTCTCCAGCACTGGCACAGACTTGTCCCCTTTCCTTGCATTTTCCAGCTGCAGTCCACAGATCTGCCTTTCAGTTCATTCAGCTTGACCAGTCAGACTTCATTGGTAAAGATCCAGTAGGCCACAGAAAAGCTGGGTGCCTTCATCTGGCATAAACTGGGTCTCAGCTGCGAACACTGCTAGAACATTACCAGCCAGGAGAAGACCTCTGTGTGAGGTACGGCACAATAGAGCCGCCCCGTCCCCTATTCACACAGGGGTCTTATCTAGGAGAAAAAGAAACCTTAGCCCCATAGCAAAACTTTAAATAAGACTAGTCTTGTATGGACACCTTCAGAAAGTACAGAATACGGAAAGTGTCATGATTATATGGGTTCCCTAAAGCATAAAAGGTACACAAGGTGATGTCACAGTGCAGAGATAATACACACAGTGATGTCACAGTACAGAGATAATAAACACAGTGATGTCACAGTACAGAGATAATACACACAGTGATGTCACAGTACAGAGATAATAAACACAGTGATGTCACAGTACAGGGATAATACACACAGTGATGTCACAGTACAGGGATAATACACACAGTGATGTCACAGTACAGGGATAATACACACAGTGATGTCACAGTGCAGAGATAATGCACACAGTGATGTCACAGTACAGAGATAATACACACAGTGATGTCACAGTACAGAGATAATAATCACAGTGATGTCACAGTACAGAGATAATAATCACAGTGATGTCACAGTACAGAGATAATAAACACAGTGATGTCACAGTACAGAGATAATAATCACAGTGATGTCACAGTACAGAGATAATACACACGGTGATGTCACAGTGCAGGGATAATGCACACGGTGATGTCACAGTGCAGAGATAATACACACGGTGATGTCACAGTACAGGATAATACACACGGTGATGTCACAGTACAGGGATAATGCACACGGTGATGTCACAGTGCAGAGATAATAAACACAGTGATGTCACAGTACAGAGATAATACACACGGTGATGTCACAGTGCAGGGATAATGCACACGGTGATGTCACAGTGCAGAGATAATACACACGGTGATGTCACAGTACAGGATAATACACACAGTGATGTCACAGTGCAGAGATAATGCACACGGTGATGTCACAGTGCAGAGATAATAAACACAGTGATGTCACTGTACAGGATAATACACACTGTGATGTCACTGTACAGGATAATGCACACTGTGATGTCACAGTGCAGAGATAATGCACACGGTGATGTCACAGTGCAGGGATAATGCACACAGTGATGTCACAGTACAGGATAATGCACACTGTGATGTCACAGTGCAGAGATAATGCACACGGTGATGTCACAGTGCAGGGATAATGCACACAGTGATGTCACAGTGCAGAGATAATGCACACGGTGATGTCACAGTGCAGGGATAATGCACACAGTGATGTCACAGTGCAGAGATAATGCACACGGTGATGTCACAGTACAAGGAAACAGCACATTGTGATGTTGAAGTATAGTTCTAACACAGTTGGCACAATACTGTGACACCTGAATTTCACCTGCGCCAGTGTTGCTTCCTGATTGCACAATCTGCCCTAAGTGAAGGCCCCCAACAGGACGGCGGTCCCTTCCTAACTAGGTGCAGGGAGGAAAGAGAGAGAAAAGTAATAAACATAGTGACAGATGAACCAGACCTGACAAGGTAGATCCCACAAACAGAATCAGAACCGAACCACATATTACAGAGTTGTCCAAGCCAAGGTCAAAACGAGGAGAGTCAGATCTAAAACCAAATCAGAAACGTACCATGATAGCGGGTCAAACCAAGAAGTCTCGTCAGATCCAGATCATCAGGCACAGGGGTAGCTGTCAAAAGCACACCGAAGTCCAAATAACAGCGGTATCGGAGAAACAGGACCCATGTGCTCAGGATCGGTGAGGTCCCGGCAATCCGTTATCTCCTATCCCAAGGACAGGGACAACGTCTAAACTTGGCACAATTGGTCATCACTCCTCAGCTACATGGCTGTGAGATGGCGGTTTTTGTAATGTCAATGGGACTGTTTTTAATGTCCGTTTAGATAGGAATGAACTCGTCTGACCAAAAAAATAAAAAAGTGCACGAGAAAAGATGGCTTTTGGGGGATAATAACAAAACAGTCACCTTATCCATGTGAGGGGGGGGGGGGGTCCCATCTCCAATGAAGAACGATCTAAACATGTAATCTGAGGACTGGATAAACCTCTAGGAATACAGGATCTCCAGGTGTCACTAATTACAGCCCAATACACCTGCTCCAGAGCTGAAAGCACAAAGAGGGGAAGGAATAAAGCATTGCGTCCTCTGCCCTGTGTGAATTGTATACTGTCAGTTCTGTAGATATAATTACACAGCTACTGCACAGTACCACTTATGTCCCGTACCCCAGGAGGCACTATTCTGTGTGTGTATATATTGTAAGGGATCGCTCTCTCTAACACGGCGGCGATGACAGATTCCTTCGTAGACAACAGGATTAAAGTCCAAACGATGCTTTATTTTATGGCACTTCAGCAATTACAGGTGAACCCAGTTATAACTCACTGGGTAAGATGAGGTTCCAGCATCACCAAAACATAAATCAAACAAAATAAACTCCTGCCCGTCTGGGCTCTAGCTAATACAAATTTGTTTCTAGCTCACTTATTGAACGCAGGTCACACGTGGGGAGTCAGGATTCACTAGCCGGCAAAGCAGCCAGCTTCCTAGGCTTTTTCCAGGGATATAATCTTAAAGTAAGGTTAAGAATCACATAAAGACAATAAAAAGACAATTTATTTAATGCTGAATTCAATAATAGATAAAATGTAATAAAATGATAGTTAAAAATATAACAATAAAAAAATAATAATAGGCAATGGTGATCTGATACACTACCCTTTACTTGGCTTGTATACCCTAGTATAACTATCCCTGACTGACAGCCTGTTTTTATTTCCCCCATAACGATCCCAGCTAGACTACACCTGGGAATCCCTCAGGCTAGCGGAAAACATGCCCTGGAAGGGGTTGGACTGGGGAGGTCCCACTACCAAACCAACCTTCCCAGTCCAAAAAAATCCAGGACTTTATCATACACTTTACCACTATATATATATGCTCTTATTCTGTATATATGGACACTGCAAAGTACCACTTCTCCTGTCCTGTATACTGGGTGTAATCCTCAGTATCTGCTCTTATTCTGTATATATACACACTGCACAGTACCACTTCTCCTGTCCTGTATACTGGGTGTAATCCTCAGTATCTGCTCTTACTCTGTATATACAGTACAGACCAAAGGTTTGGACACACCTTCTCATTCAAAGAGTTTTCTTTATTTTCAGGACTATGAAGGCATCAAAACTATGAATTAACACATGTGGAATTATATACATAACAAACAAGTGTGAAACAACTGAAAATATGTCATATTCTAGGTTCTTCAAAGTAGCCACCTTTTGCTTTGATTACTGCTTTGCACACTCTTGGCATTCTCTTGACGAGCTTCAAGAGGTAGTCCCCTGAAATGGTCTTCCAACAGTCTTGAAGGAGTTCCCAGAGATGCTTAGCACTTGTTGGCCCTTTTGCCTTCACTCTGCGGTCCAGCTCACCCCAAACCATCTCGATTGGGTTCAGGTCCGGTGACTGTGGAGGCCAGGTCATCTGGCGCAGCACCCCATCACTCTCCTTCATGGTCAAATAGCCCTTACTTTCAAAGTCTTCCCAATTTTTCGGCTGACTGACTGACCTTCATTTCTTAAAGTAATGATGGCCACTCGTTTTTCTTTACTTAGCTGCTTTTTTCTTGCCATAATACAAATTCTAACAGTCTATTCAGTTGGACTATCAGCTGTGTATCCACCTGACTTCTCCTCAACGCAACTGATGGTCCCAACCCCATTTATAAGGCAAGAAATCCCACTTATTAAACCTGACAGGGCACACCTGTGAAATGAAGACCATTTCAGGGGACTACCTCTTGAAGCTCATTAGGAGAATGCCAAGAGTGTGCAAAGCAGTAATCAAAGCAAAAGGTGGCTACTTTGAAGAACCTAGAATATGACATATTTTCAGTTGTTTCACACTTGTTTGTTATGTATATAAATCCACATGTGTTAATTCATAGTTTTGATGCCTTCATAGTCATGAAAATAAAGAAAACTCTTTGAATGAGAAGGTGTGTCCAAACTTTTGGTCTGTACTGTATATATACACTGCACAGTACCACTTCTCCTGTCCTGTATACCGGGTGTAATCCTCAGTATCTGCTCTTATTCTGTATATATATACACTGCACAGTACCACTTCTCCTGTATACCGGGTGTAATCCTCAGTATCTGCTCTTATTCTGTATATATGGACACTGCACAGTACCACTTCTCCTGTCCTGTATACCGGGTGTAATCCTCAGTATCTGCTCTTATTCTGTATATATATATACACTGCACAGTACCACTTCTCCTGTCCTGTATACTGGGTGTAATCCTCAGTATCTGCTCTTATTCTGTATATATATATATACACTGCACAGTACCACTTCTCCTGTCCTGTATACTGGGTGTAATCCTCAGTATCTGCTCTTATTCTGTATATATATACACTGCACAGTACCACTTCTCCTGTCCTGTATACTGGGTGTAATCCTCAGTATCTGCTCTTATTCTGTATATATTGTGACACAGTGAGGCATTGTGTCTGGCAAGGCAGGTATTTTCCTCCCAGCATGTACGGCTGGGCTTGTTTCCAGACAGGTGAGGTCAAATACCGGACAGGTATTGTCGGTCCGTGTTTTTGCAGCACCTGGCTTAGGGTGTTTAATTTTTCCAAAGATGTGATTTTCATATGACTTTGCTTACGCCCCAAATCTCAGTGATGTAAAATATGTATATGCCAAATTTCAAGAAGATTGGATAATATTTAGGGGTTGCACACATTGATCACTGTTATTACTACTCTCACTCCTGTACCGAGGAGGTTGGTCTAAAAACGACTTCAGTTTCAGGATCCCAGGGGCTTTGCATCAAGCAAGGTGGACGGCAAAGGCAATACATGCACTTACAATTGTCCTCTTCACTAAACAGTTGAATATTCCTCAACGAGAATTGAAAGGAATGAAACGGGTTGCACATTTTGTCAGCCTCATATATGTTTGCTTTTTGCACGAGGCAATTGTAAGTCGATGGGCTCCAATGATTTGGATATGCTACAGCTTCTGAGCACTGACCCAGATGCAGACATCAAAAAAGTGCTCTCACAGTTGCTAGGAGACACCTTTGGTATCTGTCAGAAACAAAGGTAGGATTGGCTTTTTTGGACGAACGTATTACTCAGGCTGTTAAGGAAAATATGCCAAAAAATTTAGAAATCAAACCTGCAAAGAAAAAGGAAATGAAACGATTAGAGGGTAAAAACCTAGTTTTTGAAGGAAAAGACCTGAGCCATTTTGTTACTAATAAAACAAAGACGTTCTTTGAATTGTTTGGGATCCACGAGGTGACAGAGAACTGTAGTGACTCTCTAAGATGCCGTGTGAACGCTCTTAAGGTGGTTAATGATACGCAGTAAGAGAAATTGCCCTGATAAAAAAAAGTTTAACGAATCTGTCAGGGACGAACAACAAAAACAATTCTTGTTGAGGGTCGAGCATCACAGAAAAGTCGTCACCAAGCTAACAAAAGAAGGGATTGCATCGTTCAAAGTTGATTAATATAACACATGTTTTGCCTATAATACTACCTATTAATCTTAGTGTCTAGTTTTAATATTATTTAAAGTTTTTTATTTCTAGTTTTCCCAATAAAAGTAACATTGAAAAATCTTATTTTTTGCCTATTTTTACAAAACTGATCGAAGTGTGCAACCTCTAGATATTATCCAATCTTCTTGAAATTTGGCATATATATCTTTTACATCACTGAGACCTGGGGTGTAAGTCTGCACAAATGTAACGTTTTATTTTTTTCCATTACAAAATAAAACACCCTAACCTGGCTGTCCTTAAATAGGCAGCTGAGCTCATCAGAAATGTCTCTGTTTTGGCAATCTGAGGTTTTGTGCCGTGCTGGAGGGCTGGGGAAACAGGCCCCCTAAAGCCTGCTGTGGATTACTGGAGGCAGAACTGCCAGCAAGGTGACTTGGGTTATATGAACACCAAGACTGCAAAGTGACGTGCTGTTTTGTGCAATTGACTTAAGTGTGAATAAGCACTGACGTTTTGAGTTAAGAACTTGTATTTTGCCTCTGTACTGTGCCCACTTACCCTATCTACCAGAGCGAGTCCCCACAAGTGGTGGAGAATGCGGGCAAGAGCAGTGAGGCTGGCATGAACGCCAATATTTTTGGTTTCTGCATTTCCCAGGCACGGTTGTATGTCGTACATTAAACCAGCTGTTTTACAACCAGTGCCCCAAGACAAAATGGAGGCTGTTGTGAAGGCCCTCATAGAGGCTAATCTGCAGCAGCGAGAGACAAACCTGTAGCAACGTGAGGCTAATAAGCAGCAGCAGGAGACTAACCAGTTCCTGCTACAACACGTGATGGCTTTGTAGACAGCAGGAACAAGCCCGAGCGTCCACGATGCCCGGAAAGCAGTCCGTGCCTCGATTCCTAAGATGACCCCCGCAGACAACATCGAAACCTACCTGGCGATGTACAAGAAAGTGGCCACCAGGGAAAAGCTACCCCGTGACCAGTAGTTGCTCCATTCCTGGCATCCGATTCCCAGCGGGTGTATTTAGACTTGCCGGACGATCAAGCGGCCGACTACAAAAAAGTAAAGGGTGAGATTTTGGCAAGACTGGGGGTGAATGTGTTAGTCTGGGTCCAGCGGGTACATCAGTGGGGGCTGAGCCCGCGAGACCCCAGTATTATGACTTACTGCACCTTTTGCAAAAGTGGCTACAGCCTGACGTGCTGAGTCCCACGGCTATGCTGGATAGACTGCCCTACAAATGGTGGATCTGGTGGAGCGCTACGAGGCTACTAAGGCTGTTACAGGGGGTTCTTTTGAAAGGGGGGCAGTCAAACCCTGTAAATCTCCATCCCAGACCCGGCGACTTTTACTAACCAAATCCACCCGGGGTGGACTGTCTACGGACCTGGCTCCGATAGTCTGCTGGCGGTGTCAAGAGCCGGGCCATGTAAGAGCTAACTGTCCCCACCAGGTGGAACCCATGGATACTATCTATGGCTACTGTCAGTCGCTATATGCCAGGAAGCTGTGTGCAGCAGGTACCCCAAAAACTCTAAACCACCTGTGCCAGGTGGAGGTAGGAGACACTCCCGCGTAGGCTCTGCTGGACTCAGGGAGTCTGGTGTCCCTACTAAGGGCTCCCCTGGTATGGTCAGCGGAGTATACTGGCCGGAAAGTCGGGGTCATGTGCATCCATGGAGACTTAAAAGACAATCCCACCGCCCTGGTGTCTCTAACCACAGGGGCCGGCAGGTGGACTCACGAAGTGGCAGTTGCCCCAAATTTACACTACGAACTTATAATAGGGAGAGACTTCCCGGGCTTCCCGGCACTGTGGCCTGCTACGAGAGAGATTTATACCCATGAGACAGGGGTAACCCTAGCAGAGTGGCCCGGCTCAGGGGGAAGAGCAGAACCCTGGGAACTTGAGACCGAAGGGTCAGTGGTAGGGGTGACCGCCACTTTGGTGGAAGAGGGGTAGACAACCCCGCTAAGTGTAATGGTGGGAGACCTGGAGGACTTGCCGCAGGGTCCTGAATTGTCAGACCTCAATGTCTCCAGGGATAATTTTGGTACCGCCCAACGTCGGGACCCAACCCTATCCCGCACTTGGAAAAATGTGTTAATAGTAGATAGTGAACAAGAACAACCTGGGGCAGAGTCAGTGTTTCCCCATTTTGTGGTTCATCAGGATATGTTGTATCGGGTACACCAACTACAGGGTTGAGCCTATTGAACAGTTGGTGGTCCCCAAGGCTTATCGCAAGCTTGTGTTAGATCTAGCCCACCAACTTGTTCTCGGGGGTCACCTGGGGCTGCAGAAAACTCAGGATCGTATTCTACAGTGGTTTTACTGGCCCGGCATATTCAGTGAGGTGGAAGAGTTTTGTAAGTCTTGCCCAACCTGCCAGATAACTAGCCCCCAGCCACATTTCCGTAGTCCCCTAGTACCTCTCCCGATTATCGAAGTACCGTTTGACCGAATAGCTATGGACCTCATAGGCCCACTACCAAAGTCCGACAGTGGACATCAACACATCTTAGTCATTCTAGACTACGCCACTCGGTACCCGGAGGCGGTGCCACTGCGACATACCTCGGCCAAACTCATAGCTAAGGAGTTAATGGAGATGTTTTCCCGAGTAGGACTACCCAAAGAGGTATTGACCGACCAAGGGACCCCTTTTATGTCGAAGGTGATGAGGGAACTCTGTAAGTTGCTGCAAATAAAACAACTACGGACGTCCGTTTACCATCCGCAAACGGAGGGTCTGGTAGAAAGGTATAACCAAACATTAAAAAATATGTTGAAAAAGGTGGCGGCTTAAGATGGGAAGGACTGGGACCTCCTTCTGCCCTATCTCATGTTCGCAGTGCAAGAGGTACCCCAGGCCTCTAATGGGTTCTCACTCTTCGAACTGCTATATGGCAGACACCCTCGCGGTCTCTTGGACGTGGCCAAAGAGGCGTGGGAACAACAACCCACTCCGCATAAAAGTGTCATTGAGTACGTTACCCAGATGCAGGATCGGATAGAGACAGTGTTGCCTCTGGTCAGGGAGCATATGGAGGCCGCACAGCGAGCCCAGAGTCGGGTCTATGATCGGCAGGCTCGGGTCCGGATATTTAACCCAGGTGTTCGGGTTTTGGTTCTGGTGCCGATCGTGGACAGTAAGTTCCTGGATAGGTGGCAGGGGCCCTACGAGGTACTTGAAAAAATTGGATATGTAAACTACAAGGTACACCAGCCAGGACGGCGAAAGCCGGAGCAGGTTTACCATGTGAATTTACTCAAACCGTGGAAAGATAGGGAAACCTGTACAGAAGACAGCGGCCGGGTTTTCTAGGAGAAGAGGTACTGGGTCCTCTGTCTGATGCAAGAGAGGCGGCTGCCACAGTAAAGATTGCTGACAGCCTCTCCTCTAAACAGACTCAGGAGGCCAGGGAGTTCGTTAGTCGGAACACGGATGTGTTCTCGGACCTCCCTGGACGCACTTCCTCAATCCAGCATGACATTGTCACTGAGCCTTAGGCAAAAGTCCGGTTAAAACTATACAGGATACCCGAGGCTCGGCGACAAGCCATATCGGAGGAGGTGCAGATGATGTTTCAGCCAGACGTCATCGAGGAGTCAAAAAGTGAATGGGCCAGTCCTATAGTATTAATACCCAAGCCGGACGGGACGTTGTGGTTTTGTAACGACTTTGAAAACTTAATGAGGTTTCCAAATTCTATGCATATCCCATGGCCCGAGTGGATGAGCTCATCGAGAGGTTAGGACAAGCCCGGTATTTTTCTGTTTTGGACCTCACCAAAGGGTACTGGCAGGTGCCCTTAATGGAGGCTTCCAAGGAGAAAACTGCCTTCATCACGCCTGAGGGGCTGTATCAGTACAAGGTATTACCCTTTGGTCTGCATGGCGCCCCCGCCACCTTTCAGCAACTAATGGACATTGTGCTGCGTCCACATCGTCGGTACGCCTCGGCTTACCTGGACGATATTGTCATCCACAGTACCGACTGGGAAAGTCACCTACCCAAAGTGCAGGTTGTAGTGGACTCCCTTCGGAAAGCTGGCCTAACCACTAACCCGAAATAATGTGCGATAGGGTTAGAAGAGACTAAGTACCTGGGGTATGTCATTGGGCGCGGAGTCATCAATCCCCAAGTGAACAAAATAGAGGCGATACGGAATTGGCCCGAACTGTCACCACTAGGCAAATAAAGTCCTTCCTGGGAATGGTGGGCTATTACATGAGGTTCATTCCCCACCTTACTACTCTAGCCGCACCATTGACAGGATTCTTGAAGGGACACAAGTCAGTGATAGTTCGCTGGAATGACCGGGCGGCAGAGGCTTTCTCCTCTTTAAAGTTGGCCCTGTGCGGGTCCCCGGTTTTGTTGACGCCCGACTTCAAAAGGGAGTTTATAGTACAGACCGATGCCTCCGAAGTAGTCCTCGGTGCTGTAGTGTCTCAGGAAGTCGACAGGGAGGAGCATCCCATTGTCTTCCTCAGCCGTAAGCTCACCCCAGCCGAGGCCCGGTACAGTATAGTGGAGAGAGAGCCTGGCCATCAAGTGGGCACTCGAGTCTCTCTGCTACTATTGATTGGGGAGAACATTCCACCTGGT
This sequence comes from Bufo bufo, assembly GCF_905171765.1. Taxonomy (NCBI): domain Eukaryota; kingdom Metazoa; phylum Chordata; class Amphibia; order Anura; family Bufonidae; genus Bufo; species Bufo bufo. The sequence continues at coordinate 3,182,744 of NC_053396.1, read as the reverse complement.
GATCGACCACTGCCCTCTCAAGTGGATGAGCCAGGCCAAGGACAGAAATGCCCGGGGCACCAGATGTTTTCTCTCCCTACAAAACTTTAAGTTTTCAGTGGAACACAGGGCAGGCCGGTTACAGGGAAGCGCGGATGCCCTGTCCCGAGTACACTGTCTGGCGTGTGTGACACAGTGAGGGGTTGTGTCTGGCAAGGCAGGTATTTTCCTCCCAGCATGTGTGGCTGGTTTCCAGCTAGGTGAGAGGTCAAATACTGGACCGGAGTTGAAGTGTCGGTCCGGGATTTGGCAGCACCTGGCTGTCCTTAAATAGGCAGCTGGGCTCAGCAGAGATTTTTCTCTGTTTTTGGGATCTGAGGCTTTGTGCCGTGCTGGAGAACTGAGAGACACATTCTGGGGAAACAGGCCCCCTAAAACCTGCTGTGGACTACTGGAGGCAGAACTGCCAGCAAGGTGACTTGTGTTATATGAATTTTCCATTGTGTGTGAATTAACACGAAAACTGCAAAGTTATGTGCTGTTTTGTGCAATTGCCTCAAGTGTGAATAAACACTGACGTTTTGAGTTAAGAACTTGTATTTTGCCTCTGTACTGCGCCCGCTTACCCTATCTACAAGAGTGAACCCCCAATATATATACGGTATATACACTGCACAGTACCACTTCTCCTGTCCTGTATACTGGGTGTAATCCTCAGTATCTGCTCTTATTCTGTATATATATATATATACACTGCACAGTACCACTTCTCCTGTCCTGTATACCGGGTGTAATCCTCAGTATCTGCTCTTATTCTGTATATATATATACACTGCACAGTACCACTTCTCCTGTCCTGTATACTGGGTGTAATCCTCAGTATCTGCTCTTATTCTGTATATATATACACTGCACAGTACCACTTCTCCTGTCCTGTATACTGGGTGTAATCCTCTGTATCTGCTCTTATTCTGTATATATATATACACTGCACAGTACCACTTGTCCTGTCCTGTATACCGGGTGTAATCCTCAGTATCTGCTCTTATTCTGTATATATCGACACCATACATCAGCTGTCAGTATGATGCCACCATTTACATGTAGAGGTGGGTGTTCTGTAGCATGAGCTCCTTATTACAATACTTATATTGGTGTATTTGATAGTAATTACACCCGATCACCCTGCACCGGTCGTTGTATAGTCTGTGCCTTTTGGCGTATCTGTGAATCGTATATATGTTCTATACTGCAAAGCAAGGTCGACTAGAAATATATAACAGAGAGAGACCGCGTGGGGTGTATGTTGCTCCTTGACTCTCAGTTGCATACACTAGGGCTGTACTCTCAGTGTATAATACAAGGAACTGTCTCCTCATATAAGGACTGTGGAAAGGTTTCTGCGGATGTTGCTTTGGATGCATCTGAACATCTCTGTTCCCATGTTGTTTACTTTACTATAGTACAGGATAGGACAACCCATGGATGCTACTGTAGGTGCAGTTACCAAGCGGTTACTTCACCATCACACTCTGCCCGCTTTCTCAGAAGCACTTACATGTCAGACCCCACAAATATTTAATGATAAGTGCAAAGTCCTGAAATATTCAGCACTTAATCTACACTGGGAAGAAGCTAGAAGCAGTGTCTTCTGCAAGACCAAGTGCGAGCACTGACAGAAGGTCCGGGGACCCACAGTCCTGAGCTTACAATAATACGAGAGCGTTGTAAAGGGAGAAGCCAGAAATATCTGCACTGGAGAAACCAATGGTCATGATGGCAGGAAGGTACAGTATCTGCACCCCATGTCACTCATCAGTCATCCTCTGCCATGAAATGGCTGATAACATGGGGCAATAGACTGTATTCTCCTGTCTTACAGTCATCCTCTCCCCTGAAATGGCTGATAACAGGGGGCAATAGATTGTATTCTCCTGTCCTACAGTCATCCTCTCCCCTGAAATGGCTGATAACAGGGGGCAATAGACTGTATTCTCCTGTCCTACAGTCATCCTCTCCCCTGAAATGGCTGATAACAGGGGGCAATAGACTGTATTCTCCTGTCCTACAGTCATCCTCCCCCCTGAAATGGCTGATAACAGGGGGCAATAGATTGTATTCTCCTGTCCTACAGTCATCCTCTCTCCTGAAATGGCTGATAACAGGGGGGCAATAGACTGTATTCTCCTGTCCTACAGTCATCCTCTCTCCTGAAATGGCTGATAACAGGGAGCAATAGACTGTATTCTCCTGTCCTACAGTCATCCTCTCCCCTGAAATGGCTGATAACAGGGGGCAATAGACTGTATTCTCTTGTCCTACAGTCATCCTCTCCCCTGAAATGGCTGATAACAGGGAGCAATAGATTGTATTCTCCTGTCCTACAGTCATCCTCTCCCCTGAAATGGCTGATAACAGGGGGCAATAGACTGTATTCTCCTGTCCTACAGTCATCCTCTCCCCTGAAATGGCTGATAACAGGGGGCAATAGACTGTATTCTCCTGTCCTACAGTCATCCTCCCCCCTGAAATGGCTGATAACAGGGGGCAATAGATTGTATTCTCCTGTCCTACAGTCATCCTCTCCCCTGAAATGGCTGATAACAGGGGGCAATAGACTGTATTCTCCTGTCCTACAGTCGTCCTCTCCCCTGAAATGGCTGATAACAGGGGGCAATAGATTGTATTCTCCTGTCCTACAGTCATCCTCTCCCCTGAAATGGCTGATAACAGGGGGCAATAGACTGTATTCACCTGTCCTACAGTCATCCTCTCCCCTGAAATGGCTGATAACAAGGAGCAATAGACTGTATTCTCCTGTCCTACAGTCATCCTCTCCCCTGAAATGGCTGATAACAGGGGGCAATAGACTGTATTCTCCTGTCCTACATTCATCCTCTCCTCTGAAATGGCTGATAACAGGTGGAAATAGATTGTATTCTCCTGTCCTACAGTCATCCTCTCCCCTGAAATGGCTGATAACAGGGAGCAATAGACTGTATTCTCCTGTCCTACAGTCATCCTCTCCCCTGAAATGGCTGATAACAGGGGGCAATAGACTGTATTCTCCTGTCCTACAGTCATCCTCTCCCCTGAAATGGCTGATAACAGGGGGCAATAGACTGTATTCTCCTGTCCTACAGTCATCCTCTCCTCTGAAATGGCTGATAACAGGGGGCAATAGACTGTATTCTCCTGTCCTACAGTCATCTTCTCCGCTGAAATGGCTGATAACAGGGGGCAATAGACTGTATTCTCCTGTCCTACAGTCATCCTCCCCCCTGAAATGGCTGATAACAGGGGGCAATAGACTGTATTCTCCTGTCCTACAGTCATCCTCTCCCCTGTAATGGCTGATAACAGGGGGCAATAGACTGTATTCTCCTGTCCTACAGTCATCCTCTCCCCTGTAATGGCTGATAACAGGGGGCAATAGACTGTATTCTCCTGTCCTACAGTCATCCTCTCCCCTGAAATGGCTGATAACAGGGGGCAATAGACTGTATTCTCCTGTCCTACAGTCATCCTCCCCCCTTAAAAAGGCTGATAACAGGGGGCAATAGACTGTATTCTCCTGTCCTACAGTCATCCTCCCCCCTGAAATGGCTGATAACAGGGGGCAATAGACTGTATTCTCCTGTCCTACAGTCATCCTCCCCCCTGAAATGGCTGATAACAGGGGGCAATAGACTGTATTCTCCTGTCCTACAGTCATCCTCTCCCCTGAAATGGCTGATAACAGGAGGCAATAGACTGTATTCTCCTGTCCTACAGTCATCCTCTCCCCTGAAATGGCTGATAACAAGGAGCAATAGACTGTATTCTCCTGCCCTACAGTCATCCTCTCCCCTGAAATGGCTGATAACAGGGGGCAATAGACTGTATTCTCCTGTCCTACAGTCATCCTCTCCCCTGAAATGGCTGATAACAGGAGGCAATAGACTGTATTCTCCTGTCCTACAGTCATCCTCTCCCCTGAAATGGCTGATAACAAGGAGCAATAGACTGTATTCTCCTGTCCTACAGTCATCCTCTCCCCTGAAATGGCTGATAACAGGGGACAATAGACTGTATTCTCCTGTCCTACATTCATCCTCTCCTCTGAAATGGCTGATAACAGGTGGAAATAGATTGTATTCTCCTGTCCTACAGTCATCCTCTCCCCTGAAATGGCTGATAACAGGGAGCAATAGACTGTATTCTCCTGTCCTACAGTCATCCTCTCCCCTGAAATGGCTGATAACAGGGGGCAATAGACTGTATTCTCCTGTCCTACAGTCATCCTCTCCCCTGAAATGGCTGATAACAGGGGGCAATAGACTGTATTCTCCTGTCCTACAGTCATCTTCTCCGCTGAAATGGCTGATAACAGGGGGCAATAGACTGTATTCTCCTGTCCTACAGTCATCCTCCCCCCTGAAATGGCTGATAACAGGGGGCAATAGACTGTATTCTCCTGTCCTACAGTCATCCTCTCCCCTGTAATGGCTGATAACAGGGGGCAATAGACTGTATTCTCCTGTCCTACAGTCATCCTCTCCCCTGAAATGGCTGATAACAGGAGGCAATAGACTGTATTCTCCTGTCCTACAGTCATCCTCTCCCCTGAAATGGCTGATAACAGGGAGCAATAGACTGTATTCTCCTGTCCTACAGTCATCCTCTCCACTGAAATGGCTGATAACAGGGGACAATAGACTGTATTCTCCTGTCTTACAGTCATCCTCTCCCCTGAAATGGCTGATAACAGGGAGCAATAGTCTGTATTCTCCTGTCCTACAGTCATCCTCTCCCCTGAAATGGCTGATAACATGGGGCAATAGACTGTATTCTCCTGTCCTACAGTCATCCTCTCCCCTGAAATGGCTGATAACAGGGAGCAATAGACTGTATTCTCCTGTCCTACAGTCATCCTCTCCACTGAAATGGCTGATAACAGGGGACAATAGACTGTATTCTCCTGTCCTACAGTCATCCTCTCCCCTGAAATGGCTGATAACAGGGAGCAATAGACTGTATTCTCCTGTCCTACAGTCATCCTCTCCCCTGAAATGGCTGATAACATGGGGCAATAGACTGTATTCTCCTGTCCTACAGTCATCCTCTCCCCTGAAATGGCTGATAACAAGGGGCAATAGACTGTATTCTCCTGTCCTAAAGTCATCCTCTCCCCTGAAATGGCTGATAACAGGGAGCAATAGATTGTATTCTCCTGTCCTACAGTCATCCTCTCCCCTGAAATGGCTGATAACAGGGAGCAATAGATTGTATTCTCGTGTCCTACAGTCATCCTCTCCCCTGAAATGGCTGATAACAGGGAGCAATAGACTGTATTCTCCTGTCCTACAGTCATCCTCCCTCTGAAATGGCTGATAACAGGGGGCAATAGATTGTATTCTCCTGTCCTACAGTCATCCTCTCCCCTGAAATGGCTGATAACAGGGGCAATAGACTGTATTCTCCTGTCCTACAGTCATCCTCTCCCCTGAAATGGCTGATAACAGGGGGCAATAGATTGTATTCTCCTGTCCTACAGTCATCCTCTCCCCTGAAATGGCTGATAACAGGGGGCAATAGACTGTATTCTCCTGTCCTACAGTCATCCTCTCCCCTGAAATTGCTGATAACAGGGAGCAATAGACTGTATTCTCCTGTCCTACAGTCATCCTCTCCCCTGAAATGGCTGATAACAGGGGGCAATAGATTGTATTCTCCTGTCCTACAGTCATCCTCTCCTCTAAAATGGCTGATAACAGGGAGCAATAGACTGTATTCTCCTGTCCTACAGTCATCCTCTCCCCTGAAATGGCTGATAACAGGGAGCAATAGACTGTATTCTCCTGTCCTACAGTCATCCTCTCCACTGAAATGGCTGATAACAGGGGACAATAGACTGTATTCTCCTGTCCTACAGTCATCCTCTCCCCTGAAATGGCTGATAACAGGGGGCAATAGACTGTATTCTCCTGTCCTACAGTCATCCTCTCCCCTGAAATGGCTGATAACAGGAGGCAATAGACTGTATTCTCCTGTCCTACAGTCATCCTCTCCCCTGAAATGGCTGATAACAAGGAGCAATAGACTGTATTCTCCTGCCCTACAGTCATCCTCTCCCCTGAAATGGCTGATAACAGGGGGCAATAGACTGTATTCTCCTGTCCTACAGTCATCCTCTCCCCTGAAATGGCTGATAACAGGAGGCAATAGACTGTATTCTCCTGTCCTACAGTCATCCTCTCCCCTGAAATGGCTGATAACAAGGAGCAATAGACTGTATTCTCCTGTCCTACAGTCATCCTCTCCCCTGAAATGGCTGATAACAGGGGGCAATAGACTGTATTCTCCTGTCCTACATTCATCCTCTCCTCTGAAATGGCTGATAACAGGTGGAAATAGATTGTATTCTCCTGTCCTACAGTCATCCTCTCCCCTGAAATGGCTGATAACAGGGAGCAATAGACTGTATTCTCCTGTCCTACAGTCATCCTCTCCCCTGAAATGGCTGATAACAGGGGGCAATAGACTGTATTCTCCTGTCCTACAGTCATCCTCTCCCCTGAAATGGCTGATAACAGGGGGCAATAGACTGTATTCTCCTGTCCTACAGTCATCTTCTCCGCTGAAATGGCTGATAACAGGGGGCAATAGACTGTATTCTCCTGTCCTACAGTCATCCTCCCCCCTGAAATGGCTGATAACAGGGGGCAATAGACTGTATTCTCCTGTCCTACAGTCATCCTCTCCCCTGTAATGGCTGATAACAGGAGGCAATAGACTGTATTCTCCTGTCCTACAGTCATCCTCTCCCCTGAAATGGCTGATAACAGGGAGCAATAGACTGTATTCTCCTGTCCTACAGTCATCCTCTCCACTGAAATGGCTGATAACAGGGGACAATAGACTGTATTCTCCTGTCTTACAGTCATCCTCTCCCCTGAAATGGCTGATAACAGGGAGCAATAGACTGTATTCTCCTGTCCTACAGTCATCCTCTCCCCTGAAATGGCTGATAACAGGGGGCAATAGACTGTATTCTCCTGTCCTACAGTCATCCTCTCCCCTGAAATGGCTGATAACAGGGAGCAATAGACTGTATTCTCCTGTCCTACAGTCATCCTCTCCCCTGAAATGGCTGATAACATGGGGCAATAGACTGTATTCTCCTGTCCTACAGTCATCCTCTCCCCTGAAATGGCTGATAACAGGGGGCAATAGACTGTATTCTCCTGTCCTAAAGTCATCCTCTCCCCTGAAATGGCTGATAACAGGGAGCAATAGATTGTATTCTCCTGTCCTACAGTCATCCTCTCCCCTGAAATGGCTGATAACAGGGAGCAATAGATTGTATTCTCGTGTCCTACAGTCATCCTCTCCCCTGAAATGGCTGATAACAGGGAGCAATAGACTGTATTCTCCTGTCCTACAGTCATCCTCTCCCCTGAAATGGCTGATAACAGCGGGCAATAGACTGTATTCTCCTGTCCTACAGTCATCCTCCCTCTGAAATGGCTGATAACAGGGGGCAATAGATTGTATTCTCCTGTCCTACAGTCATCCTCTCCCCTGAAATGGCTGATAACAGGGGGCAATAGACTGTATTCTCCTGTCCTACAGTCATCCTCTCCCCTGAAATGGCTGATAACAGGGGGCAATAGATTGTATTCTCCTGTCCTACAGTCATCCTCTCCTCTAAAATGGCTGATAACAGGGAGCAATAGACTGTATTCTCCTGTCCTACAGTCATCCTCTCCCCTGAAATGGCTGATAACAGGGAGCAATAGACTGTATTCTCCTGTCCTACAGTCATCCTCTCCCCTGAAATGGCTGATAACAGGGGGCAATAGACTGTATTCTCCTGTCCTACAGTCATCCTCCCTCTGAAATGGCTGATAACAGGGGGCAATAGATTGTATTCTCCTGTCCTACAGTCATCCTCTCCCCTGAAATGGCTGATAACAGGGAGCAATAGACTGTATTCTCCTGTCCTACAGTCATCCTCTCCCCTGAAATGGCTGATAACAGGGAGCAATAGACTGTATTCTCCTGTCCTACAGTCATCCTCTCCTCTGAAATGGCTGATAACAGGGGACAATAGACTGTATTCTCCTGTCCTACAGTCATCCTCTCCCCTGAAATGGCTGATAACAGGGAGCAATAGACTGTATTCTCCTGTCCTACAGTCATCCCCCCCCCCCTGAAATGGCTGATAACAGGGAGCAATAGATTGTATTCTCCTGTCCTACAGTCATCCTCTCCCCTGAAATGGCTGATAACAGGGGGCAATAGATTGTATTCTCCTGTCCTACAGTCATCCTCTCCCCTGAAATTGCTGATAACAGGGGGCAATAGACTGTGTTCTCCTGTCCTACAGTCATCCTCTCCCCTGAAATGGCTGATAACAGGGGGCAATAGATTGTATTCTCCTGTCCTACAGTCATCCTCTCCTCTAAAATGGCTGATAACAGGGAGCAATAGACTGTATTCTCCTGTCCTACAGTCATCCTCTCCCCTGAAATGGCTGATAACAGGGAGCAATAGACTGTATTCTCCTGTCCTACAGTCATCCTCCCTCTGAAATGGCTGATAACAGGGGGCAATAGATTGTATTCTCCTGTCCTACAGTCATCCTCTCCCCTGAAATGGCTGATAACAGGGGGCAATAGATTGTATTCTCCTGTCCTACAGTCATCCTCTCCCCTGAAATGGCTGATAACAGGAGGCAATAGACTGTATTCTCCTGTCCTACAGTCATCCTCTCCCCTGAAATGGCTGATAACAGGGGGCAATAGATTGTATTCTCCTGTCCTACAGTCATCCTCTCCTCTAAAATGGCTGATAACAGGGAGCAGTAGACTGTATTCTCCTGTCCTACAGTCATCCTCTCCCCTGAAATGGCTGATAACAGGGAGCAATAGACTGTATTCTCCTGTCCTACAGTCATCCTCTCCCCTGAAATGGCTGATAACAGGGGGCAATAGATTGTATTCTCCTGTCCTACAGTCATCCTCTCCCCTGAAATGGCTGATAACAGGGGGCAATAGACTGTATTCTCCTGTCCTACAGTCATCCTCTCCTCTGTAATGGCTGATAACAGGGGGCAATAGACTGTATTCTCCTGTCCTACAGTCATCGTCTCCCCTGAAATGGCTGATAACAGGGAGCAATAGACTGTATTCTCCTGTCCTACAGTCATCCTCCCCCCTGAAATGGCTGATAACAGGGGCAATAGACTGTATTCTCCTGTCCTTCAGTCATCCTCTCCCCTGAAATGACTGATAACAGGGGGCAATAGACTGTATTCTCCTGTCCTACAGTCATCCTCTCCCCTGAAATGGCTGATAACAGGGGGCAATAGACTGTATTCTCCTGTCCTACAGTCGTCCTCTCCCCTGAAATGGCTGATAACAGGGGGCAATAGACTGTATTCTCCTGTCCTACAGTCATCCTCTCCTCTGAAATGGCTGATAACAGGGGGCAATAGACTGTATTCTCCTGTCCTACAGTCATCCTCTCCTCTGAAATGGCTGATAACAGGGGGCAATAGATTGTATTCTCCTGTCCTACAGTCATCCTCTCCCCTGAAATGACTGATAACAGGGGGCAATAGACTGTATTCTCCTGTCCTACAGTCATCCTCTCCCCTGAAATGGCTGATAACAGGGAGCAATAGACTGTATTCTCCTGTCCTACAGTCGTCCTCTCCCCTGAAATGGCTGATAACAGGGAGCAATAGACTGTATTCTCCTGTCCTACAGTCATCCTCTCCCCTGAAATGGCTGATAACAGGGAGCAATAGACTGTATTCTCCTGTCCTACAGTCATCCTCCCCCCTGAAATGGCTGATAACAGGGGGCAATAGACTGTATTCTCCTGTCCTACAGTCATCCTCTCCCCTGAAATGGCTGATAACAGGGGGCAATAGACGGTATTCTCCTGTCCTACAGTCATCCTCTCCTCTGAAATGGCTGATAACAGGGGCAATAGACTGTATTCTCCTGTCCTACAGTCATCCTCTCCCCTGAAATGGCTGATAACAGGGAACAATAGACTGTATTCTCCTGTCCTACAGTCATCCTCTCCTCTGAAATGGCTGATAACAGGGGCAATAGACTGTATTCTCCTGTCCTACAGTCATCCTCTGCCCTGAAATGGCTGATAACAGGGGCAATAGACTGTATTCTCCTGTCCTACAGTCATCCTCTCCCCTGAAATGGCTGATAACAGGGGTAATAGACTGTATTCTCCTGTCCTACAGTCATCCTCTCCTCTGAAATGGCTGATAACAGGGGGCAATAGACTGTATTCTCCAGTCCTACAGTCATCCTCTCCCCTGAAATGGCCGATAACAGGGGGTAATAGACTGTATTCTCCTGTCCTACAGTCATCCTCTCCCCTGAAATGGCTGATAACAGGGGGCAATAGACTGTATTCTCCTGTCCTACAGTCATCCTCTCCCCTGAAATGGCTGATAACAGGGGGCAATAGACTGTATTCTCCTGTCCTACAGTCATCCTCTCCCCTGAAATGGCTGATAACAGGGGGCAATAGACTGTATTCTCCTGTCCTACAGTCGTCCTCTCCCCTGAAATGGCTGATAACAGGGGGCAATAGACTGTATTCTCCTGTCCTACAGTCATCCTCTCCTCTGAAATGGCTGATAACAGGGGGCAATAGACTGTATTCTCCTGTCCTACAGTCATCCTCTCCTCTGAAATGGCTGATAACAGGGGGCAATAGATTGTATTCTCCTGTCCTACAGTCATCCTCTCCCCTGAAATGACTGATAACAGGGGGCAATAGACTGTATTCTCCTGTCCTACAGTCATCCTCTCCCCTGAAATGGCTGATAACAGGGAGCAATAGACTGTATTCTCCTGTCCTACAGTCGTCCTCTCCCCTGAAATGGCTGATAACAGGGAGCAATAGACTGTATTCTCCTGTCCTACAGTCATCCTCTCCCCTGAAATGGCTGATAACAGGGAGCAATAGACTGTATTCTCCTGTCCTACAGTCATCCTCCCCCCTGAAATGGCTGATAACAGGGGGCAATAGACTGTATTCTCCTGTCCTACAGTCATCCTCTCCCCTGAAATGGCTGATAACAGGGGGCAATAGACGGTATTCTCCTGTCCTACAGTCATCCTCTCCTCTGAAATGGCTGATAACAGGGGCAATAGACTGTATTCTCCTGTCCTACAGTCATCCTCTCCCCTGAAATGGCTGATAACAAGGAGCAATAGACTGTATTCTCCTGTCCTACAGTCATCCTCTCCCCTGAAATGGCTGATAACAGGGGGCAATAGATTGTATTCTCCTGTCCTACAGTCATCCTCTCCCCTGAAATGGCTGATAACAGGGGGCAATAGACTGTATTCTCCTGTCCTACAGTCATCCTCTCCTCTGTAATGGCTGATAACAGGGGGCAATAGACTGTATTCTCCTGTCCTACAGTCATCGTCTCCCCTGAAATGGCTGATAACAGGGAGCAATAGACTGTATTCTCCTGTCCTACAGTCATCCTCCCCCCTGAAATGGCTGATAACAGGGGCAATAGACTGTATTCTCCTGTCCTTCAGTCATCCTCTCCCCTGAAATGACTGATAACAGGGGGCAATAGACTGTATTCTCCTGTCCTACAGTCATCCTCTCCCCTGAAATGGCTGATAACAGGGGGCAATAGACTGTATTCTCCTGTCCTACAGTCGTCCTCTCCCCTGAAATGGCTGATAACAGGGGGCAATAGACTGTATTCTCCTGTCCTACAGTCATCCTCTCCTCTGAAATGGCTGATAACAGGGGGCAATAGACTGTATTCTCCTGTCCTACAGTCATCCTCTCCTCTGAAATGGCTGATAACAGGGGGCAATAGATTGTATTCTCCTGTCCTACAGTCATCCTCTCCCCTGAAATGACTGATAACAGGGGGCAATAGACTGTATTCTCCTGTCCTACAGTCATCCTCTCCCCTGAAATGGCTGATAACAGGGAGCAATAGACTGTATTCTCCTGTCCTACAGTCGTCCTCTCCCCTGAAATGGCTGATAACAGGGAGCAATAGACTGTATTCTCCTGTCCTACAGTCATCCTCTCCCCTGAAATGGCTGATAACAGGGAGCAATAGACTGTATTCTCCTGTCCTACAGTCATCCTCCCCCCTGAAATGGCTGATAACAGGGGGCAATAGACTGTATTCTCCTGTCCTACAGTCATCCTCTCCCCTGAAATGGCTGATAACAGGGGGCAATAGACGGTATTCTCCTGTCCTACAGTCATCCTCTCCTCTGAAATGGCTGATAACAGGGGCAATAGACTGTATTCTCCTGTCCTACAGTCATCCTCTCCCCTGAAATGGCTGATAACAGGGAACAATAGACTGTATTCTCCTGTCCTACAGTCATCCTCTCCTCTGAAATGGCTGATAACAGGGGCAATAGACTGTATTCTCCTGTCCTACAGTCATCCTCTGCCCTGAAATGGCTGATAACAGGGGCAATAGACTGTATTCTCCTGTCCTACAGTCATCCTCTCCCCTGAAATGGCTGATAACAGGGGTAATAGACTGTATTCTCCTGTCCTACAGTCATCCTCTCCTCTGAAATGGCTGATAACAGGGGGCAATAGACTGTATTCTCCAGTCCTACAGTCATCCTCTCCCCTGAAATGGCCGATAACAGGGGGTAATAGACTGTATTCTCCTGTCCTACAGTCATCCTCTCCCCTGAAATGGCTGATAACAGGGGGCAATAGACTGTATTCTCCTGTCCTACAGTCATCCTCTCCCCTGAAATGGCTGATAACAGGGGGCAATAGACTGTATTCTCCTGTCCTACAGTCATCCTCTCCCCTGAAATGGCTGATAACAGGGGGCAATAGACTGTATTCTCCTGTCCTACAGTCGTCCTCTCCCCTGAAATGGCTGATAACAGGGGGCAATAGACTGTATTCTCCTGTCCTACAGTCATCCTCTCCTCTGAAATGGCTGATAACAGGGGGCAATAGACTGTATTCTCCTGTCCTACAGTCATCCTCTCCTCTGAAATGGCTGATAACAGGGGGCAATAGATTGTATTCTCCTGTCCTACAGTCATCCTCCCCCCTGAAATGACTGATAACAGGGGGCAATAGACTGTATTCTCCTGTCCTACAGTCATCCTCTCCCCTGAAATGGCTGATAACAGGGAGCAATAGACTGTATTCTCCTGTCCTACAGTCGTCCTCTCCCCTGAAATGGCTGATAACAGGGAGCAATAGACTGTATTCTCCTGTCCTACAGTCATCCTCTCCCCTGAAATGGCTGATAACAGGGAGCAATAGACTGTATTCTCCTGTCCTACAGTCATCCTCCCCCCTGAAATGGCTGATAACAGGGGGCAATAGACTGTATTCTCCTGTCCTACAGTCATCCTCTCCCCTGAAATGGCTGATAACAGGGGGCAATAGACGGTATTCTCCTGTCCTACAGTCATCCTCTCCTCTGAAATGGCTGATAACAGGGGCAATAGACTGTATTCTCCTGTCCTACAGTCATCCTCTCCCCTGAAATGGCTGATAACAGGGAACAATAGACTGTATTCTCCTGTCCTACAGTCATCCTCTCCTCTGAAATGGCTGATAACAGGGGCAATAGACTGTATTCTCCTGTCCTACAGTCATCCTCTGCCCTGAAATGGCTGATAACAGGGGCAATAGACTGTATTCTCCTGTCCTACAGTCATCCTCTCCCCTGAAATGGCTGATAACAGGGGTAATAGACTGTATTCTCCTGTCCTACAGTCATCCTCTCCTCTGAAATGGCTGATAACAGGGGGCAATAGACTGTATTCTCCAGTCCTACAGTCATCCTCTGCCCTGAAATGGCCGATAACAGGGGGTAATAGACTGTATTCTCCTGTCCTACAGTCATCCTCTCCCCTGAAATGGCTGATAACAGGGGGCAATAGACTGTATTCTCCTGTCCTACAGTCATCCTCTCCCCTGAAATGGCTGATAACAGGGGGCAATAGACTGTATTCTCCTGTCCTACAGTCATCCTCTCCCCTGAAATGGCTGATAACAGGGGGTAATAGACTGTATTCTCCTGTCCTACAGTCATCCTCCCCCCTGAAATGTCTGATAACAGGGAGCAATAGACTGTATTCTCCTGTCCTACAGTCATCCTCTCCCCTGAAATGGCTGATAACAGGGGGCAATAGACTGTATTCTCCTGTCCTACAGTCATCATCTCCCCTGAAATGTCTGATAACAGGGAGCAATAGACTGTATTCTCCTGTCCTACAGTCATCCTCTCCCCTGAAATGGCTGATAACAGGGGGCAATAGACTGTATTCTCCTGTCCTACAGTCATCCTCTCCCCTGAAATGGCTGATAACAGGGGGCAATAGACTGTATTCTCCTGTCCTACAGTCATCCTCTCCCCTGAAATGGCTGATAACAGGGGGCAATAGACTGTATTCTCCTGTCCTACAGTCATCCTCTCCCCTGAAATGGCTGATAACAGGGGGCAATAGACTGTATTCTCCTGTCCTACAGTCATCCTCTCCCCTGAAATGGCTGATAACAGGGGGCAATAGACTGTATTCTCCTGTCCTACAGTCATCCTCTCCCCTGAAATGGCTGATAACAGGGGGTAATAGACTGTATTCTCCTGTCCTACAGTCATCCTCCCCCCTGAAATGTCTGATAACAGGGAGCAATAGACTGTATTCTCCTGTCCTACAGTCATCCTCTCCCCTGAAATGGCTGATAACAGGGGGCAATAGACTGTATTCTCCTGTCCTACAGTCATCATCTCCCCTGAAATGTCTGATAACAGGGAGCAATAGACTGTATTCTCCTGTCCTACAGGCATCCTCTCCCCTGAAATGGCTGATAACAGGGGGCAATAGACTGTATTCTCCTGTCCTACAGTCATCCTCTCCCCTGAAATGGCTGATAACAGGGGGCAATAGACTGTATTCTCCTGTCCTACAGTCATCCTCTCCCCTGAAATGGCTGATAACAGGGGGCAATAGACTGTATTCTCCTGTCCTACAGTCGTCCTCTCCCCTGAAATGGCTGATAACAGGGGGCAATAGACTGTATTCTCCTGTCCTACAGTCATCCTCTCCCCTGAAATGGCTGATAACAGGGGACAATAGACTGTATTCTCCTGTCCTACAGTCATCCTCTCCCCTGAAATGGCTGATAACAGGGGGCAATATACTGTATTCTCCTGTCCTACAGTCGTCCTCTCCCCTGAAATGGCTGATAACAGGGAGCAATAGACTGTATTCTTCTGCAGAACAGATGTAGAGCAGACATGGATTCATTAGCCTTGGGGGGTCATCGTGGCAGATGAAGTCCATGCCAGGAGATAAACATGATGGGGGGCAGCCCCTCTCGGCAGCGCTGGATGTAGTAGATACAGGTGAGGAGCTGTCAGTATCTGTCAGAAGTCACATTGTCTGTACTCTACTGCCCTCTACAGACAGACAGTGGCCGCTCCATGCTGAAGCAGTAATGGCACACCAGGGAAGGAAGTCCTCTACCACCCAAAGCAATGAATAGTCCTGCTATCTACATAATGGGCTTTGCAGTGAGGATGATGGGGGTGATGATAACAATAAAGAACAGGTGTGCATCTGCAGGATCCATGGTTGACATTACAGGAGTTTTACAGATTTTTGTAAATGAAAATATTCAGCAACTTTGTAAACTATCTGTTTCCTGTTATGTATATGTACAGTTCTTCCTCACCATTTTAAGATCTCTGCCGGCTGTCAGTGAATAGAAAAATATTATTGACCTTGTCCAGCTCACAAGTGCATGCTCCTGTATTAGGTCCGGATGAATTTTCAACCTCAGGATAAAAATTAGAGTTTTCCCTTTCACAGACAGGAAGCAGAGATATCGAGCATGATAAAGAATGGAAATGCAGCGTATGAGAGAGTTGCAGAATATTCCGGTTCCTTTTCTGCTGGTCAATAGGAGGCAGTCGGAGGGCCGGTCCTCCATTATGAGCTGCTGACAGGTCTGAAGCCCTGCGCAGTGGAGAGGACACTGCGGTATACAGACGGTATACGGGCCGCGGCCAAGACCTCAGGATCACGGACGTCATTACCCACCATCTGCAGCAGGGGGATCCCATCCGCCAGTGGCCAAAGCCTTGGTTGGGGCGTTACAGGGGATGCTGAGAGTTGTAGTTTTCAGAGGACAGAGGTAGCGGTTCACAATACATCATTATTATTGGATCTGGAATGTGTCCGCTCTTTGGGGGTCCTGGTGGTCATGTGACTGTGTGATGTCATCTGCTCTGGTTTCCATCGATGACAGATTAGCGCGCTGTATTT
This sequence comes from Bufo bufo, assembly GCF_905171765.1. Taxonomy (NCBI): domain Eukaryota; kingdom Metazoa; phylum Chordata; class Amphibia; order Anura; family Bufonidae; genus Bufo; species Bufo bufo. The sequence goes on along the minus strand of NC_053396.1, from coordinate 3,166,437 downwards.
ATATGCTGCATGTCGGGAAACAGTGCCAGGCGTGTATTGTGCCACAGTATGTGCGGCTTGCCTGCCATGTTGTATGAAGACGTGACTGGACACGTGGGCAGCTGGCGTGCAATGAGAAATTCTATAAAAATCACCAGTCCAGGAGATTACAGAGAAATGGTGCCGCTCCCCCCTGGTGGAGCGCTGTGCCGCCACTCTAGAGGACCCTCACTGCAGTAAGGGGGGGAGGGGGTGGCATTAGTACCCACTGCCCCAAGTGATGGGCAGCAGCCGCTCAATACCACACCATGCTACTTTCATCATGTCTACTTCACTGCCGAGGGAAGAGTAGGAGAGATCTCTGGGGGCTCAGTGGTTAGCAGCGCTGGGGTCCTAGGTTCACATACAACCAACAACCACATCTGCATGGAGTCTGTATCTTCTCCCGGGATCTCCGGTTTCCTCCCACACTCCAAAGACAGACTGATAGGGGGCTTAGATTGTGAGCTCCTGGGGACAGTATGCTGCTAATGTCTACAGCGCTGCAGAATATGTCAGAGCTATATAAGTGAGTAAAATAACCCCCAGGAGGCATGCGAAGAGGGGGGTGCATAGTGAATGATACCTCCTAGATTGTAAGCTCTTGTGACCAGGGCCCTGACTCCTGGGTCTCAGTTACATATTAGCCGGTTACTTTTGTTTCATACGTGAACCCTATGAATCTGTAAAGCGCTGCGGAATATGGCGGCGCTATAGGAATATTATTATTATTATTATACCTGCACGAAGTACTGGGAACCCCCATAATCACCCTGAACAATGCGATGACATCTCTGCTGCCATTATAGGGTCTATGGCAATGTCTCTCAGGCTCTACAGATGTAACTACTACAACTCCCAGCATGCACAGCATCATCAGTCAATACAGAGCATATGTATTTGGGTTCGCAGGTCATGATAAAAATCATCTCCCCTGACGACACCGCAGGTGACTCCGCGCTCATGCAGACGTAATGCGGCTTTTATTGGGTGCCACGGTCGTGTATTATCACGTGGGGCATGGTGGGCTCCTGTCCTGTGAAGTAGGCCATACAGCTGCAATGCTACAGAAGCATGTCCCCTGTGATTTATTCTATGGCCGGCTGAGGCCATTCCCCCTGAGATGGTCCTGTTAGGACGGTGCCCAGGAGAGCGCAGGAACGACCAAGGACTAGAGTCCTGCAGTACCAGAGAGGAGCAGCAGATGGCGGCAGCACTCCACCTTTCTCCTGCTGTCTGTGCACAGAGCCCCCTCATCCTCCAGCAGCCGGGGGGCTCTGCCTGTGGAAGGCACGCTTTACCTAGATGATGCTGACGGCTCTCACACCTGAGCTCCTGTCCGGATCTAACGTATTCCCTGAAGGAACCTGCGCAGCGCACTCCCCATCCATCACTGTCGCCACTTAACTCCTTCACTGCCATGTCCGGCTGGTCCCCATGACCACAGATTAGTGGGGAGAAATCTGTAAGAAAAGGGGAAGCAGAACCCTGAGATGATGGGGCTACTCCTCCTGTGCACAGATTCTCATATTAATATGGGGGCCCTGAGGATAAGGGGGCCACCACCACATTGTGCCCTCCTGTGGGGTACTGCTCATTATTGCTGTGGTTTCCTGTCATTTGGCTACGGGGCCACATGACTTCTGGTTAGGGCCAGTCATGCACTTGGGTAGACCAGAGTGTTCTACTTGTTCAGGTGCCGTCAGTAATTAGGACAGGAGACGGGGGAGGGGAGGGGTACCACTATCCCCGGGGTGGGCTCCAGAAATATGTCCTCCATTAAGTCACGTGATTCCCCTAATTAACACATTTCTTGCGCTTGGATCTTCTCTCCCCTAAAAGGCTCCTGTCCTTTGAGAGCCCAGATGACAAGTGGATGGGGGGGGGCGTAGAGGAGGCAGCGGATAAACCATGTGACATCAGCTGGCGTTTTCGTACACCAAACCAGCGCCCCTCCTCCCAGCCCTAATCCAGCCCCAGCCTTCCTCCCAGCAGTAAGTTGCATGTCAATTGCACTGTAGCTCGGTAGGGATCTGGAGACTTGGTGCGAGCAGCGGGAACGCTCTGAAAATAGCCGCGATCACGGAGACAATACACCCCACTCCTCGCTCTAGGAGCAGCCTGTGGCCAGCGGCGGACAGAGATCGAGGCTCGGCTTTCCCCGTGCAAGAAGATGTCTAAAAAGCGCCTGGCCCTGCTGGGCTCCGGGGAGGCGCCAATGTCACCTGCAAGCTCCCTGCGGTCGGAAGCAGCCTGCCCGGTCCGTGCAGCATGAAGGTCTGCTGGAGGAGGAACGCCAAGCAGAGATGTCGGTGCCTTTACTCAAAATTGGGGTCGTCCTGAGCACCATGGCCATGATCACCAACTGGATGTCACAGACCCTGCCATCGCTGGTGGGCTTGAACACCACCAAGCTGACGGCGGCCAATGCTGGCACGCTGGACAGGAGCACCGGTGTAAGTGATATGTCCTAGTCCTTCATTTAACCCTTCCAGAGCGGAGATCTGCGTGTCCTTCAGTTTAGGGTGGCAGTCCTGGAAGGGGGGGGGGGGGGCTCTTCTCATTAGTAGGATCATTATAGAGGTCGTCATCACGAGAGATGACACAAATGCTACCGTCTTCATTAGCACAGCAGGGAGACCTGGCCAGAGGTGGAGGCTGGAAGGGTGGAGGACATGCAGGAGGCGGCCGGGGGGTCTCTGATACAGGCTCACCTAATGCCCCCTACAACAAAGGGGACAGGTCTGCGCATCACACATTTATAGGGTCCATTGTGGGGGTTTACAGGCACGACACAGATGGAGCAGACCCCAGTGTCTCCCCTGCCCCCCAAAGAGCTAATGTATAGAAGACAATTAAATGGGGGGCAGTGGTAATGCAGAACACACAGCGGGTCGTACATTATAACGAAGCACTCTGCTATTATCATATTGTTACATTGTATTACAGTATACAGTCCTATGATCGTGATAGGGTTTCATTATGTATCATTTATTATAGCCCACCGATACATTATATTCCTATTGTTACATTGTATTATAGAGGATTGTTTTATATTGTTACGTTGTATAATAGAGGATTATATTCCTATTGTTATATTTTATTACAGTATACAGTTCTATGATCGTTATAGGGTTACATTATGTATCATTTATTATGGCCCACCGATACATTATATGCATATTGTTATATTGTATTATAGAGGATTATATTCCTATTGTTACATTGTATTATAGAGGATTATATTCCTATTGTTATATTGTATTATAGAGGATTATATTCCTATTGTTACATTGTATTCCATTCTAGTCCTATTGATGGAGTTACATGATGTCATATCATTTATCATAGTCTATACATGACGGTATACAGCCCTGTGATATTTTAGAGAATATTTATGTCATTTATTACGTTCTGCCGTTCACACTATTATCTTCATATTATATTGTTCTCTCCAATACATTATGTGCAGGATCTATTATCGCCATAATATTACGTGTACAGAGGGGAGAAAACGGTTTCTATAAAAGCGGATGGGATGAGGTATCTTTCCTATGAGGCCCCCGTAACCCCAGCCCCCAGAGTCTGTAGCATTTCCACTGCCCTTAGTGTTTGGTTGGTAGCAGACGGGAATATTGAGTAGCTTTTTGGGAATGTTCTTGTCGGGAAGAGGCTTCTACCCGTTTCCCAGCGGAGCCCACGATCGGCGTCCTCACTGTACAGATAAAGGTTTTCTACGTCCTTGTTGTATTGATGGAAATTCCTGTTAGAACAGCAATGAGCAGTCAGTGGTGTGGGTCGCAGAGCTGACAGTCAGAGTATATACTCCAGTATGCCGTATAGTCGCATCCCGCGGGCTCTCTGGCGTCAGCCGCAGAACCATCAGGACCTGAAATCCTCTCCTTCCTCCGTCTTTTTATGTTTCTAATTCTATCACATATTTTGCCCTCTCATCAATTTCTAGGTGCTGCCGACCAACCCAGAAGAAAGCTGGCAGGTGTACAGCTCTGCCCAGGACAGCGAGGGGCGATGTATATGCACAGTGGTGGCCCCCCAACAGACCATGTGTTCACGAGACGCCCGGACAAAGCAGCTCCGGCAGCTACTCGAGAAGGTGAGAGGCCGTGGCCTGTCCGGAGATGGGACGTATACGGGGCCCGACCCATAGGGGATGATGACATACGGGGCCCCGACCCATAGGGAATGATGACATACGGGGCCCCGACCCATAGGGAATGATTACATACAGGGGCCCCGACCTATAGGGAATGATTATACACGGGGCCCCGACCTATAGAGAATGATGACACACAGGGCCCCGACCCATAGGGGATGATTACATACGGGGCCCCGACCTATAGGGAATGATTACATACAGGGGCCCCGACCTATAGGGAATGATGACATACGGGGCCCCGACCCATAGGGAATGATTATACACGGGGCCCCGACCTATAGAGAATGATGACACACAGGGCCCCGACCCATAGGGGATGATTACATACGGGGCCCCGACCTATAGGGAATGATTACATACGGGGCCCCGACCTATAGGGAATGATTACATACGGGGCCCCGACCCATAGGGGATGATGACCCGACCCATAGGGGATGATGACACACAGGGCCCCGACCCATAGAGAATGATTACATACGGGGCCCCGACCCATAGGGGATGATGACCCGACCCATAGGGGATGATGACACACAGCGCCCCGACCTATAGGGAATGATGACATACGGGGCCCCGACCCATAGGGAATGATGACATACGGGGCCCCGACCCATAGGGAATGATGACATACAGGGCCCCGACCTATAGGGAATGATTACATACAGGGCCCCGACCCATAGGGAATGATTACATACAGGGCCCCGACCCATAGGGAATGATTACATACAGGCCCCGACCTATAGAGAATGATTACATACGGGGCCCCGACCCATAGGGAATGATTACATACAGGCCCCGACCTATAGAGAATGATTACATACGGGCCCCGACCTATAGGGAATGATTACATACGGGGCCCCGACCCATAGAGAATGATTACATACAGGGCCCGACCTATAGAGAATGATTACATACAGGGCCCGACCTATAGAGAATGATTACATACAGGGCCCGACCTATAGAGAATGATTACATAAAAGGCCCCGACCTATAGAGAATGATTACATACGGGGCCCCGACCTATAGGGAATGATTACATACGGGGCCCCGACCCATAGAGAATGATTACATACGGGGCCCCGACCTATAGAGAATGATTACATACAAGGCCCCGACCTATAGAGAATGATTACATACGGGGCCCCGACCTATAGGGAATGATTACATACGGGGCCCCGACCCATAGAGAATGATTACATACAGGGCCCGACCTATAGAGAATGATTACATACGGGGCCCCGACCTATAGAGAATGATTACATACGGGGCCCCGACCCATAGAGAATGATTACATACAGGGCCCGACCTATAGAGAATGATTACATACGGGGCCCCGACCTATAGGGAATGATTACATACAGGGCCCGACCTATAGAGAATGATTACATACGGGGCCCCGACCTATAGAGAATGATTACATACGGGGCCCCGACCCATAGAGAATGATTACATACAGGGCCCGACCTATAGAGAATGATTACATACGGGGCCCCGACCTATAGGGAATGATTACATACAGGGCCCGACCCATAGAGAATGATTACATACGGGGCCCCGACCCATAGAGAATGATTACATACAGGGCCCGACCTATAGAGAATGATTACATACGGGGCCCCGACCTATAGGGAATGATTACATACGGGGCCCCGACCCATAGAGAATGATTACATACAGGGCCCCGACCCATAGAGAATGATTACATACAGGGCCCCGACCTATAGAGAATGATTACATACAAGGCCCCGACCTATAGAGAATGATTACATACGGGGCCCCGACCTATAGGGAATGATTACATACGGGGCCCCGACCCATAGAGAATGATTACATACAGGGCCCGACCTATAGAGAATGATTACATACGGGGCCCCGACCTATAGGGAATGATTACATACAGGGCCCCGACCTATAGAGAATGATTACATACAAGGCCCCGACCTATAAGGAATGATTACATACAGGGCCCCGACCCATAGGGAATGATTACATACAGGGCCCCGACCTATAGAGAATGATTACATACAGGGCCCCGACCTATAGAGAATGATTACATACAGGGCCCCGACCTATAGAGAATGATTACATACAGGGCCCCGACCCATAGGGAATGATTACATACGGGGCCCCGACCTATAGAGAATGATTACACACGGGGCCCCGACCTATAGAGAATGATTACATACGGGGCCCCGACCTATAGGGAATGATTACATACAGGGCCCCGACCTATAGAGAATGATTACATACAGGGCCCCGACCTATAGAGAATGATTACATACAGGGCCCCGACCTATAGAGAATGATTACATACAGGGCCCCGACCTATAGAGAATGATTACATACAGGGCCCCGACCCATAGGGAATGATTACATACAGGGCCCCGACCCATAGGGAATGATTACATACAGGGCCCCGACCCATAGGGAATGATTACATACAGGGCCCCGACCCATAGGGAATGATTACATACAGGGCCCCGACCTATAGAGAATGATTACATACAGGGCCCCGACCTATAGAGAATGATTACATACAGGGCCCCGACCTATAGAGAATGATTACATACAGGGCCCCGACCTATAGAGAATGATTACATACAGGGCCCCGACCTATAGAGAATGATTACATACAGGGCCCCGACCTATAGAGAATGATTACATACAGAACCCCGACCTATAGAGAATGATTACATACGGGGCCCCGACCCATAGGGAATGATTACATACGGGGCCCCGACCTATAGAGAATGATTACACACGGGGCCCCGACCTATAGAGAATGATTACATACAGGGCCCCGACCTATAGGGAATGATTACATACAGGGCCCCGACCTATAGAGAATGATTACATACAGGGCCCCGACCCATAGGGAATGATTACATACGGGGCCCCGACCTATAGAGAATGATTACACACGGGGCCCCGACCTATAGAGAATGATTACATACAGGGCCCCGACCTATAGGGAATGATTACATACAGGGCCCCGACCTATAGGGAATGATTACATACAGGGCCCCGACCTATAGGGAATGATTACATACAGGGCCCGACCTATAGAGAATGATTACATACAGGGCCCCGACCTATAGGGAATGATTACATACAGGGCCCGACCTATAGAGAATGATTACATACAGGGCCCGACCTATAGGGAATGATTATACACAGGGCCCCGACCTATAGGGAATGATTACATACAAGGCCCCGACCTATAGAGAATGATTACATACGGGGCCCCGACCTATAGGGAATGATGACACACAGGGCCCCGACCTATAGGGAATGATGACATACGGGGCCCCGACCTATAGAGAATGATTATACACAGGGCCCCGACCTATAGGGAATGATGACAATCTGGAGGTGGAGAACTAGGGGTTAAAGGTCAGATATTCTGGGGCAGAGAGACTGCTACATGTCCTGTCAGGTAAGTGAGCACTTCTGACACCTGAGGTAGGTAGGAGCTGGTAGTCCGCTCCCCCCTCTGGTACTCACAGACCATTGGAGACCTCACTACTTACCTCCATGCTCAGGTATCTGTGTACTACAACCCTCATTGTCCTCCTGCGGCTGCTGGTGTGATACTCTGCTCTCTGCAGGTGCAGAACATGTCCCAGTCCATCGAGGTGCTGGACAGGAGAACTCAGAGGGACCTGCAGTACGTGGAGCGGATGGAGAACCAGATGAAGGGCCTGGAGTCCAAGTTTAAACAGGTGGAGGAGTCTCACAGACAGCACCAGGCGAGACAGTTCAAGGTGGGTGAGCTTCCAGAAGTGCAGCCATAGGCGGCCTGTACTGCTCTAACTGGTGCTGCACTACAAGTCCCAGCAGACCAGCTGGAGCACTACACAATGCCTATGTAAAGGACACGCCCTGCAAACATTTCATCGGTGTCGGCCTGCTCCACCCCAATGACACCAGCAATCTGAGCTCGCACTTCTCTGCACCCCTTTCCTCATCAAAAACTGCAAGTTTCATTTTTTCCAAACTTTTCCGAAAGTTATTCTGTCCCCTCACTCTGAAACCCTGCAGAGGAGATTCCTGATACAATGTAGCAGGAAGGCTCCGCCCAGGACAGGGACTGCAGGTGAAATATTTGCCCGGGCGTCTCCTCTCTGCTGCCGGTGATAATCTGATGATATCTGCTCAGGGTAATGATGAAAGGCAACTAGAAGGAGTAGAACGTTAGACGCCATCACATCCCAGTCAGGAGCGGGGGCGAAAATCACCAAAAGAATCAGAAACCCAGAAAACAGAAACAGATAACCGCCGGCCTGCGCGCTCCACGTCTGGAGGCCATGCCCGACACGTCTCTCTACAATGTTACAGGGGTCTTCAGAGTTATTTACTGATCTTACATTATCTGATGGGTGGGGTCTGACACCCGGGACCACCGCCGATCAGCTGTTTGAGAAGGCAGCGGCGATCCCGTGAGCGACACATGAACGTGACATCACTGGCCTAGGAGCCCGTCGTGGCCTATTGTGTGACCACGATACCAAGCCTTCTCAAACAGCTGATCGGCGGGGGTCCTGGGTGTCGGACCCCGGCGATCAGACGCTGGTGACCTATACAGAGAATCCGTCATCAGTAAAAGAAAATCTCTGAAAACCTTTGAAGTTCCCTTTAGAAAACCAGTCCGACATCAGCTACACTGCAAATACAGCAACTGATCCATCGAACACACATTACACACACACACTACAGACACACACATTACACACACACACACACACACACACACTACAGACACATTACACACACACACTACAGATAGACTACAGACACATTACACACACACACTACAGACACACACATTACACACACACACACACACAATACAGACACACACATTACACACACACACACACACACACTACAGACACACTACAGACACACACATATAACTACACACATTACAGACACACACATTACACACACACACACTACAGACACACTACAGACACACACATATAACTACACACATTACAGACACACTACACACATTACACACACACACTACAGACACACTACAGACACACACACACACATATAACTACACACATTACAGACACACACATTACACACACACACACTACAGACACACTACAGACACACACATTACACACACACACATTACACACACACACATTACACACACACTACAGACACACACATTACACACACACTACAGACACACACATATAACTACACACATTACACACACTACAGACACACACATATAACTACACACTTTACACACACACTACAGACACACACACACACACATATAATTACACACACACTACAGACACACACACACACACACATATAATTACACACACACTACAGACACACACATATAACTACACACATTACACACATACAACTACACACATATAACTACACACATTACATACACTACAGACACACATAACTACACACATTACACACACACACACACACATTACACACATATAACTACACACATTGCACACACACTATACATTACACACACACACACAGATACACACACACACACACACACACACATACACAGACTACACACATTACACACACGATCAGATTACTGACTGACTAAGAACAGGATAGGCTTCTTTTTAAATGGGGCCGTGAAAAGTGCAGGATCAGACCGTAAAACAGATAGTCGCATGTATGCACCGTTAAGAAGGGATTGTTACCATAAAATGTATGTTCAGGTTACAAATAGAATCATTCTAAATATACAGATGAGGTACTTTCTAAATTCTGCAGCTTCTGAGCTCAAATCTTCCAGCATCCTCTGCTTCTGTACTGTCTGAACAATGGCTGGTTTTGGTCAATTCTATAAAGTGTCATCTCTGTATAATAGGAGTTCAGCTGATGTTTTATTGCCTGTCTATTTACACAGTGACTGCACCAGCAGAATAGTGAGTGCAGCTCTGGAGTATAATACAGGATGTAACTCAGGATCAGTACAGGATAAGTAATGTATGTACACAGTGACTGCACCAGCAGAATAGTGAGTGCAGCTCTGGAGTATAATACAGGATGTAACTCAGGATCAGTACAGGATAAGTAATGTATGTACACAGTGACTGCACCAGCAGAATAGTGAGTGCAGCTCTGGAGTATAATACAGGATGTAACTCAGGGTCAGTACAGGATAAGTAATGTATGTACACAGTGACTGCACCAGCAGAATAGTGAGTGCAGCTCTGGAGTATAATACAGGATGTAACTCAGGATCAGTACAGGATAAGTAATGTACGTACACAGTGACTGCACCAGCAGAATAGTGAGTGCAGCTCTGGAGTATAATACAGGATGTAACTGAGGATCAGTACAGGATAAGTAATGTATGTACACAGTGACTGCACCAGCAGAATAGTGAGTGCAGCTCTGGAGTATAATACAGGATGTAACTCAGGATCAGTACAGGATAAGTAATGTACGTACACAGTGACTGCACCAGCAGAATAGTGAGTGCAGCTCTGGAATATAATACAGGATGTAACTGAGGATCAGTACAGGATAAGTAATGTATGTACACAGTGACTGCACCAGCAGAATAGTGAGTGCAGCTCTGGAGTATAATACAGGATGTAACTCAGGATCAGTACAGGATAAGTAATGTACGTACACAGTGACTGCACCAGCAGAATAGTGAGTGCAGCTCTGGAGTATAATACAGGATGTAACTCAGGATCAGTACAGGATAAGTAATGTATGTACACAGTGACTGCACCAGCAGAATAGTGAGTGCAGCTCTGGAGTATAATACAGGATGTAACTCAGGATCAGTACAGGATAAGTAATGTATGTACACAGTGCCTGCACCAGCAGAATAGTGAGTGCAGCTCTGGAGTATAATACAGGATGTAACTCAGGATCAGTACAGGATAAGTAATGTATGTACACAGTGACCGCACCAGCAGAATAGTGAGTGCAGCTCTGTAGTATAATACAGGATGTAACTCAGGATCAGTACAGGATAAGTAATGTATGTACACAGTGACTGCACTAGCAGAATAGTGAGTGCAGCTCTGGAGTATAATACAAGATGTAACTCAGGATCAGTACAGGATAAGTAATGTATGTACACAGTGACTGCACCAGCAGAATAGTGAGTGCAGCTCTGGAGTATAATACAAGATGTAACTCAGGATCAGTACAGGATAAGTAATGTATGTACACAGTGACTGCACCAGCAGAATAGTGAGTGCAGCTCTGGAGTATAATACAGGATGTAACTCAGGATCAGTACAGGATAAGTAATGTATGTACACAGTGACTGCACCAGCAGAATAGTGAGTGCAGCTCTGGAGTATAATACAGGATGTAACTCATGATCAGTACAGGATAAGTAATGTATGTACACAGTGACTGCACCAGCAGAATAGTGAGTGCAGCTCTGGAGTATAATACAGGATGTAACTCAGGATCAGTACAGGATAAGTAATATACGTACACAGTGACTGCACCAGCAGAATAGTGAGTGCAGCTCTGGAGTATAATACAGGATGTAACTGAGGATCAGTACAGGATAAGTAATGTATGTACACAGTGACTGCACCAGCAGAATAGTGAGTGCAGCTCTGGAGTATAATACAGGATGTAACTCAGGATCAGTACAGGATAAGTAATGTATGTACACAGTGACTGCACCAGCAGAATAGTGAGTGCAGCTCTGGAGTATAATACAGGATGTAACTCAGGATCAGTACAGGATAAGTAATGTACGTACACAGTGACTGCACCAGCAGAATAGTGAGTGCAGCTCTGGAGTATAATACAGGATGTAACTCAGGATCAGTACAGGATAAGTAATGTACGTACACAGTGACTGCACCAGCAGAATAGTGAGTGCAGCTCTGGAGTATAATACAGGATGTAACTCAGGATCAGTACAGGATAAGTAATGTATGTACACAGTGACTGCACCAGCAGAATAGTGAGTGCAGCTCTGGAGTATAATACAGGATGTAACTCAGGATCAGTACAGGATAAGTAATGTATGTACACAGTGACTGCACCAGCAGAATAGTGAGTGCAGCTCTGGAGTATAATACAGGATGTAACTCAGGATCAGTACAGGATAAGTAATGTACGTACACAGTGACTGCACCAGCAGAATAGTGAGTGCAGCTCTGGAGTATAATACAGGATGTAACTCAGGATCAGTACAGGATAAGTAATGTACGTACACAGTGACTGCACCAGCAGAATAGTGAGTGCAGCTCTGGAGTATAATACAGGATGTAACTCAGGATCAGTACAGGATAAGTAATGTACGTACACAGTGACTGCACCAGCAGAATAGTGAGTGCAGCTCTGGAGTATAATACAGGATGTAACTGAGGATCAGTACAGGATAAGTAATGTACGTACACAGTGACTGCACCAGCAGAATAGTGAGTGCAGCTCTGGAGTATAATACAGGATGTAACTCAGGATCAGTACAGGATAAGTAATGTATGTACACAGTGACTGCACCAGCAGAATAGTGAGTGCAGCTCTGGAGTATAATACAGGATGTAACTCAGGGTCAGTACAGGATAAGTAATGTATGTACACAGTGACTGCACCACCCGAATAGTGAGTGCAGCTCTGAGGTATAATACAGGATGTAACTCAGGATCAGTACAGAATAAGTAATGTATGTACACAGTGACTGCACCAGCAGAATAGTGAGTGCAGCTCTGGAGTATAATACAGGATGTAACTCAGGATCAGTACAGGATAAGTAATGTATGTACACAGTGACTGCACCAGCAGAATAGTGAGTGCAGCTCTGGAGTATAATACAGGATGTAACTCATGATCAGTACAGGATAAGTAATGTATGTACACAGTGACTGCACCAGCAGAATAGGGAGTGCAGCTCTGGAGTATAATACAGGATGTAACTCAGGATCAGTACAGGATAAGTAATGTACGTACACAGTGACTGCACCAGCAGAATAGTGAGTGCAGCTCTGGAGTATAATACAGGATGTAACTGAGGATCAGTACAGGATAAGTAATGTATGTACACAGTGACTGCACCAGCAGAATAGTGAGTGCAGCTCTGGAGTATAATACAGGATGTAACTCAGGATCAGTACAGGATAAGTAATGTACGTACACAGTGACTGCACCAGCAGAATAGTGAGTGCAGCTCTGGAGTATAATACAGGATGTAACTGAGGATCAGTACAGGATAAGTAATGTATGTACACAGTGACTGCACCAGCAGAATAGTGAGTGCAGCTCTGGAGTATAATACAGGATGTAACTCAGGATCAGTACAGGATAAGTAATGTACGTACACAGTGACTGCACCAGCAGAATAGTGAGTGCAGCTCTGGAGTATAATACAGGATGTAACTCAGGATCACTACAGGATAAGTAATGTATGTACACAGTGACTGCACCAGCAGAATAGTGAGTGCAGCTCTGGAGTATAATACAGGATGTAACTCAGGATCAGTACAGGATAAGTAATGTATGTACACAGTGACTGCACCAGCAGAATAGTGAGTGCAGCTCTGGAGTATAATACAGGATGTAACTCAGGATCAGTACAGGATAAGTAATGTATGTACACAGTGCCTGCACCAGCAGAATAGTGAGTGCAGCTCTGGAGTATAATACAGGATGTAACTCAGGATCAGTACAGGATAAGTAATGTATGTACACAGTGACTGCACTAGCAGAATAGTGAGTGCAGCTCTGGAGTATAATACAAGATGTAACTCAGGATCAGTACAGGATAAGTAATGTATGTACACAGTGACTGCACCAGCAGAATAGTGAGTGCAGCTCTGGCGTATAATACAAGATGTAACTCAGGATCAGTACAGGATAAGTAATGTATGTACACAGTGACTGCACCAGCAGAATAGTGAGTGCAGCTCTGGAGTATAATACAGGATGTAACTCAGGATCAGTACAGGATAAGTAATGTATGTACACAGTGACTGCACCAGCAGAATAGTGAGTGCAGCTCTGGAGTATAATACAGGATGTAACTCAGGATCAGTACAGGATAAGTAATGTATGTACACAGGGACTGCACCAGCAGTATAGTGAGTGCAGCTCTGGAGTATAATACAGGATGTAACTCAGGATCAGTACAGGATAAGTAATGTATGTACACAGTGACTGCACCAGCAGAATAGTGAGTGCAGCTCTGGAGTATAATACAGGATGTAACTCAGGATCAGTACAGGATAAGTAATGTATGTACACAGTGACTGCACCAGCAGAATAGTGAGTGCAGCTCTGGAGTATAATACAGGATGTAACTCAGGATCAGTACAGGATAAGTAATGTATGTACACAGTGACTGCACCAGCAGAATAGTGAGTGCAGCTCTGGAGTATAATACAGGATGTAACTCAGGATCAGTACAGGATAAGTAATGTATGTACACAGTGACTGCACCAGCAGAATAGTGAGTGCAGCTCTGGAGTATAATACAGGATGTAACTCAGGATCAGTACAGGATAAGTAATGTATGTACACAGTGACTGCACCAGCAGAATAGTGAGTGCAGCTCTGGAGTATAATACAGGATGTAACTCAGGATAAGTACAGGATAAGTAATGTATGTACACAGTGACTGCACCAGCACAATAGTGAATGCAGCTCTGGAGTATAATACAGGATGTAACTCAGGATCAGTACAGGATAAGTAATGTATGTACACAGTGACTGCACCAGCAGAATAGTGAGTGCAGCTCTGGAGTATAATACAGGATGTAACTCAGGATCAGTGCAGGATAAGTAATGTATGTACACAGTGACTGCACCAGCAGAATAGTGAGTGCAGCTCTGTAGTATAATACAGGATGTAACTCAGGATCAGTACAGGATAAGTAATGTATGTACACGGTGACTGCACCAGCAGAATAGTGAGTGCAGCTCTGGAGTATAATACAGGGTGTAACTCGGGATCAGTACAGGATAAGTAATGTATGTACACGGTGACTGCACCAGCAGAATAGTGAGTGCAGCTCTGGGGTATAATACAGGATGTAACTCAGGATCAGTACAGGATAAGTAATGTATGTACACGGTGACTGCACCAGCAGAATAGTGAGTGCAGCTCTGGAGTATAATACAGGGTGTAACTCGGGATCAGTACAGGATAAGTAATGTATGTACACAGTGACTGCACCAGCAGAATAGTGAGTGCAGCTCTGGGGTATAATACAGGATGTAACTCAGGATCAGTACAGGATAAGTAATGTATGTACACAGTGACTGCACCAGCAGAATAGTGAGTGCAGCTCTGGAGTATAATACAGGATGTAACTCAGGATAAGTACAGGATAAGTAATGTATGTACACAGTGACTGCACCAGCACAATAGTGAATGCAGCTCTGGAGTATAATACAGGATGTAACTCAGGATCAGTACAGGATAAGTAATGTATGTACACAGTGACTGCACCAGCAGAATAGTGAGTGCAGCTCTGGAGTATAATACAGGATGTAACTCAGGATCAGTGCAGGATAAGTAATGTATGTGCACAGTGACTGCACCAGCAGAATAGTGAGTGCAGCTCTGGAGTATAATACAGGATGTAACTCAGGATCAGTGCAGGATAAGTAATGTATGTGCACAGTGACTGCACCAGCAGAATAGTGAGTGCAGCTCTGGAGTATAATACAGGATGTAACTCAGGGTCAGTACAGGATAAGTAATGTAATGTACACAGTGACTACACCAGCAGAATAGTGAGTGCAGCTCTGGAGTATAATGCAGGATGTAGCAGAGAATCATTACAAGTCACTTATCTTTTTAAGCAGATTGTTCCTATAGTATACTCTGGAAAATGAGTGTTTAGTGGTTGCGGGTGGTCTTTTTCCCATTACACGCTCTCCGCATACAGTTATATCCAGCGCAGAGACTGGGGAGGAGGGGAGTTCAACCTTTTAGTATCTTTTGAAGTGAAATGATGATATTGAGACAAGGCTGAAGAACATGTAAAATTCATGAGCTCCTGCACCAGCCGGCTCCAGAGGGCCACATGAGGACTGCTGCCCCTCACCAATCAGCTTAGCTGTACATTGACCCGTCTGCACTGACTCCATGCAGATGACGGAGGATTTCGGATAGTGAGGTGGCCTCATCCACAGATAACGAGATTGGAGAGACCAATTCTTCAGCAGAAATGAGGTGTGACGAGGCGTGACACGTGTTAATTAGAGGGAATTGATGTAAGCATGGCTGGCGTGACTAAATAAACCCGCTCTCTTATGGCCACTTCTCTCTGCTAATGGGTCAGATAGAAACCTGCTGGAGCTCCAAGTACGAAGGATCGTTAGAGCAAAGGCCACTACTGCAGGGCACATACATGCATATTACACACATTCACGATGCAGACCGCAGACATCACACCCACCCTATGGCCTTGACATTCAGGGGCCCTCAGGGGCGGCAGCTATTGGGATCCAGATTCTGTCCAAAGTAAAGCCCCTTCACATCCTCTCCTCTTCTTCAGTGCAGCTCGCCCTCCCGTACCCAGATACCTGCGCAGGCGCCTGCATTCACTGTAAGGGACGCTGTTGGGTATAGGAGCTTTGCCCGTTCTGTAGTCTCAGCACTAGTAAAATGACTGAGGCTTAAAGGGGGACTCCACCGGAATAGATTTTTAGAATCATTTGATTAGCGCTGCCGTCAGACAGGGGATGGCACAGGCGGCTGATAGCTCCATGGTGGAGACCTACGAGGCAGCTACAGCCTTGCACAGAGAATTGCCAGGCGACATCTTGAAGGACTCTAGACACATTAGTGATGCCGGTGTGACGTCAGTATGTGGCAGGAATCTGTGCATTTCAGAGGATTATTGATCCAGGAACATGGACATCAATGGAGCTAATCCAGGCACAGGCTTCTTATATGTCCCTATAGCAGAGATCAGCAACCTCCAGCACTCCAGCTGTTGTGTAACTACAACTCCCAGCATGCTGTATGCACTTCTATGGGAGTTACAAGAACAACTATGCAAGTGTACATGCTGAGAGTTGTAGTTTCACAACAGCTGGCTTGCCGGAGGCTGCGGACCCCTGCCCTATAGAGTCAGATAATATGGAGGGGAGCCGAGTCCACTGCAGTCCATTACCAGACCATATAGACGACACTTGGCGCCCATGCCACACACTGCTGTACATTAATCTATAGGACTATATTCTAGGCCCTGCAGAAGGGGCATGGGAACAGTTTGGGGTAATGGTTTTTCCTAATGGAGTTACTTTATAAGCGATTGCCTTACAATGTCTGAAAAGCTGCTCCATAGATGATGATTCCCTTCTCAGTACTTAGAGGACCATCTCCTCTCAGCTGGTGGAGCGTCCAGGGCCGATACCAATTATACCATCTGCAGCTGCAGTAATGATGTAGTTTAACCAACCAGGGTCAAACCCGGCAGATTCAGGGCGGACGGCGCTGGCACCGCTGCTGTCACTTCCTCATGTGTAATTGTTCCCATTGGGAAAGCAGCGGAGCCTGGGGAATAATTCTGGGGAAAGGCAGAACCGCTTGTCATCAGCTCCATGACACTGTACAGCTCCTCATAGGCAGATGTACAGCAAAGACGTCATGTTATCCCTAATACCATACTGTGAGGCGCCATAGACATCTACACGAGGAGCCATAGGCATCTACACGAGGAGCCATAGGCATCTACACGAGGAGCCATAGACATCTACACGAGGAGCCATAGACATCTACACGAGGAGCCATAGACCTCTACACGAGGAGCCATAGGCATCTACACGAGGAGCCTTAGACATCTACACGAGGAGCCATAGACCTCTACACGAGGAGCCATAGACATCTACACGAGGAGCCATAGACCTCTACACGAGGAGCCATAGACATCTACACGAGGAGCCATAGACCTCTACACGAGGAGCCATAGACATCTACACGAGGAGCCATAGACCTCTACACGAGGAGCCATAGACATCTACACGAGGAGCCATAGACCTCTACACGAGGAGCTATAGACATCTACACGAGGAGCTATAGACATCTACACGAGGAGCTATAGACATCTACACGAGGAGCCATAGACATCTACACAAGGAGCCATAGGCATCTACACGAGGATAGGCATCTACACAAGGAGCCATAGACATCTACACGAGGAGCCTTAGACATCTACACGAGGAGCCATAGACCTCTACACGAGGAGTCATAGACATCTACACGAGGAGCTATAGACATCTACACGAGGAGCTATAGACATCTACACGAGGAGCCATAGACATCTACACGAGGAGCCATAGGCATCTACACGAGGAGCCATAGGCATCTACACGAGGAGCCATAGACATCTACACGAGGAGCCTTAGACATCTACACGAGGAGCCTTAGACATCTACACGAGGAGCCATAGACATCTACACGAGGAGCCATAGACATCTACACGAGGAGCCATAGACATCTACACGAGGAGCCATAGACATCTACACGAGGAGCCATAGGCATCTACACGAGGATCCATAGGCATCTACACGAGGATCCATAGGCATCTACACGAGGAGCCATAGACATCTACACGAGGAGCCATAGACATCTACACGAGGAGCCATAGACATCTACACGAGGAGCCATAGGCATCTACACGAGGAGCCATAGGCATCTACACGAGGAGCCATAGACATCTACACGAGGAGCCATAGACATCTACACGAGGAGCCATAGACATCTACACGAGGAGCCATAGACATCTACACGAGGAGCCATAGACATCTACACGAGGAGCCATAGACACCTACACGAGGAGCCATAGACACCTACACGAGGAGCCATAGACACCTACACGAGGAGCCATAGACACCTACACGAGGAGCCATAGACACCTACACGAGGAGCCATAGACACCTACACGAGGAGCCATAGACACCTACACGAGGAGCCATAGACACCTACACGAGGAGCCATAGACACCTACACGAGGAGCCATAGACACCTACACCAGGAGCCATAGACATCTACATCAGGAGCCATAGACACCTACACGAGGAGACATAGACATCTACATCAGGAGCCATAGACATCTACATGACGATAAGACATCTATATGAGACATGGGCCGTTTTGATGTTTTTCTTTTTTCACGTTGTCATGTGAATGTGGCCCTATACTCCAGTCACATCCAGAGCTGCATTCACCATTCTGCAGGTATATATAATGTGAGTATTGTGTGTTATTTACATCTCTGTTCAGGATGTGTCTGTCAACATGGAGGCAACTGTAAAAATAGTGACTTCAGCTTTGGTAGGGTTTGGAGTATAAAACCTCATGAATTCTGATTCTACTTTGATTAGAGATGTGGCTAAGCGCTAAAGATCCAACCAGACACCGTTAGAGCAAAATCAGGGGAAAAGGGTCTGTCACAGCGTCCACGGACAGTGCCACGGGCAGAGGGAGAGCAGATCAGTAGGGAAGGGACAGGAGCGCCCCCTGCCTGCAGGATGTGTAGTGCCAGCACTGGAAGGAAGCTTGTTGATGAATGCAGAGATCAGTGCTCCGACTCTTCACCGCTATCTCATTTTCTTGATTGCAGGGCTAAATAAGTGACTGAAGAGTTAACTCCCATGTTCCCATGAAAGAGACACAGTTTGGGCACCAATCAGAATTTCCTCCTTTTTTCCTCTTTTTAATTTATTTTGGTAATCTTTATTCTCCCGATTAGAGCTATGTCACTAAGGAACGTTCCACCCGTTGAATTCCAATCTTCCTTTGCATGTGAATGTAGCGGCATTTCATGAAGAATTTTTAACCCTCTGTCAATGCTTTCTGCCATTTTTTTTGTTTGTTTTTTAAGAACAGAAAACCTTTGTGTATGTGTTTTAAGAAAAACCACGAAGCATGTAACCATAAGATGTTGCATTTGGAAAAAAAAATGACTAATAAAGGCCTTTCCCAAATAAGTTGTGCGGAGGATTTTTTGACCGCTCTCTCCTGGCACGGTTAGGGCTCGGGCACCACTGCACCCATGTAGGGCCGGGCAGCGCAGGGGCAGGGCCGGGCAGCGCAGGGGCAGGACAGGGTGTTGCCAAGTTTTGCATGCAGAGCACTGAACCAGCTTATTTTAACCTTGCAGGCAATAAAAGCGAAAATGGAGGAACTTAGGCCCCTGATACCAGTGTTGGAAGAGTACAAAGCCGATGCCAAATTGGTATTGCAGTTTAAGGAGGAGGTCCAGAATCTGACGTCAGTGCTAAACGAGCTTCAGGAGGAGATTGGCGCCTATGACTACGAGGAACTGCAGAGCAGAGTGTCAAATCTTGAAGAGAGGCTTCGTGCATGCATGCAAAAATTAGGTAGGCTCAGACCTGTCATGGTGGCGACAGCCGGCTACCTCCATCTCCAAACACCCACAACCGTAGCAGCTCCCCGGGCGCAGTCACAGAGCGGTGACTAGAACACATGGGAAGGTTAGTTAGGGTCCTGGGCTGCACACGGGCAGTGGGGTGCTAATTCTGTGTCAATGTGTAGATGTAGCAGAGCTGAGATTTAATACGACTCAGTTCTGCTATATCCAGATTCTTTTTATTGAATGGGGTAAATCTAGATATGGCTTAGAACATGTGTGGCGCTGGATGCCTTGTGCCTGGCGGTCCCCGGGGGTCGCAGGGTGACAATGTCTTGATGACGAATGAAGGACGGCTCTTGCTGCAGCCTCCAGTTACTGCAGCGCTTGCTGGAGAGAAAAGAGCAGATCAGCAGATGAGATGGCAGACCTGCGGGCGCGCCCCCTCGCACTCCGCGCGCACTGGGGCCCGTTCACATCTGCCATTTTGATCCAGTTTTTGAAGCCAAAGCTAGGGGTGCATCCAGAAAAAGACAGCAGCAGAATCCTCCCTATGGAACGCATCACGGCACTGGCTGCAAAAACCGCAACAAAACGCCCTTGTGAACGCGCCCTTACAGAGCTCCAGTCTGAAGCGGGAAAAGAGGAGGAATCCGGAGGGACAGGAGACATGGACGGAGGGGGGGGCAGGGAGAAGGGGCGACCGGCTGCTAGCGGGTGAAGAACAGCCGTCCGCCCCTTTATAGAATACCGAACCGTGGGGCCAGCAGCACATGTCCGTCCTACAATAAATACCTGCTGCCTGGGCCCCAATGCAAACTGTACCAGGGCCCCATCTACCATGTGGTCTGGCCCTATATTACACGATATGGCATTGCAGTCCATTACACTATATACTGTAGCATGGCGGTACATTACACTATATACTGTAGCATGGCGGTACATTACACTATATACTGTAACATGGCGGTACATTACACTATATACTGTAGCATGGCGGTACATTACACTATATACTGTAGCATGGCGGTACATTACACTATATACTGTAACATGGCGGTACATTACACTATATACTGTAGCATGGCGGTACATTACACTATATACTGTAGCATGGCGGTACATTACACTATATACTGTAACATGGCGGTACATTACACTATATACTGTAGCATGGCGGTACATTACACTATATACTGTAACATGGCGGTACATTACACTATATACTGTAGCATGGCGGTACATTACACTATATACTGTAGCATGGCGGTACATTACACTATATACTGTAGCATGGCGGTACATTACACTATATAGAATGACAGTAAATGATACAATATAGCAAGGCGGTATATCACATTATACAGTACAGCGGTATATTACACTACAGCATATAGCATGGAGGCGTATTACATTATACAGCATGGTCAGGGGTGCACCACCGA
This sequence comes from Bufo bufo, assembly GCF_905171765.1. Classification (NCBI taxonomy): domain Eukaryota; kingdom Metazoa; phylum Chordata; class Amphibia; order Anura; family Bufonidae; genus Bufo; species Bufo bufo. The sequence continues at coordinate 3,144,475 of NC_053396.1, read as the reverse complement.
TGAGGCCGGGTAAGGGCAAGAGGGGGGGCAGCAGAAGGGCCAAGGGCCGTGAGCGCTTTCATTGTGGCAAAGGGATTAGGTTAAGGAATTGTCATTGGGGGAGGGGGCGCCATTTCAGTTTTTTGCCTCAGGCAGCAGAAAGGCTAAGTGCACCCCTGAGCATGGCGGTATATTACACTACAGTATATATTATGGCGGTGTATACCATTATATAGCATGGCGGTATATTACACTACAGTATATATTATGGCGGTGTATACCATTATATAGCAAGGCGGTATATTACACTGCAGTATATATTATGGCAGAGTATAACATTATGTATCATGGAGGTATATTACACTACAGTATATATTATGGCGGTGTATACCATTATGTAGCATGGCGGTATATTACACTACAGTATATATTATGGCGGTGTATACCATTATATAGCATGGCGGTATATTACACTGCAGTATATATTATGGCAGAGTATAACATTATGTATCATGGAGGTATATTACACTACAGTATATATTATGGCGGTGTATACCATTATATAGCATGGCGGTATATTACACTACAGTATATATTATGGCGGTGTATACCATTATGTAGTATGGCGGTATATTACACTACAGTATATATTATGGCGGTGTATACCATTATGTAGCATGGCGGTATATTACACTACAGTATATATTATGGCGGTGTATACCATTATATAGCATAGCGGTATATTACACTACAGTATATATTATGGCGGTGTATACCATTATGTAGCATGGCGGTATATTACACTACAGTATATATTATGGCGGTGTATACCATTATATAGCATGGCGGTATATTACACTACAGTATATATTATGGCGGTGTATACCATTATATAGCAAGGCGGTATATTACACTGCAGTATATATTATGGCAGAGTATAACATTATGTATCATGGAGGTATATTACACTACAGTATATATTATGGCGGTGTATACCATTATGTAGCATGGCGGTATATTACACTACAGTATATATTATGGCGGTGTATACCATTATATAGCATGGCGGTATATTACACTGCAGTATATATTATGGCAGAGTATAACATTATGTATCATGGAGGTATATTACACTACAGTATATATTATGGCGGTGTATACCATTATGTAGCATGGCGGTATATTACACTGCAGTATATATTATGGCGGTGTATACCATTATATAGCATGGCGGTATATTACACTACAGTATATATTATGGCGGTGTATACCATTATGTAGTATGGCGGTATATTACACTACAGTATATATTATGGCGGTGTATACCATTATGTAGCATGGCGGTATATTACACTACAGTATATATTATGGCGGTGTATACCATTATATAGCATGGCGGTATATTACACTACAGTATATATTATGGCGGTGTATACCATTATGTAGCATGGAGGTATATTACACTACAGTATATATTATGGCGGTGTATACCATTATATAGCATGGCGGTATATTACACTACAGTATATATTATGGCGGTGTATACCATTATATAGCAAGGCGGTATATTACACTGCAGTATATATTATGGCAGAGTATAACATTATGTATCATGGAGGTATATTACACTACAGTATATATTATGGCGGTGTATACCATTATGTAGCATGGCGGTATATTACACTACAGTATATATTATGGCGGTGTATACCATTATATAGCATGGCGGTATATTACACTGCAGTATATATTATGGCAGAGTATAACATTATGTATCATGGAGGTATATTACACTACAGTATATATTATGGCGGTGTATACCATTATGTAGCATGGCGGTATATTACACTGCAGTATATATTATGGCGGTGTATACCATTATATAGCATGGCGGTATATTACACTACAGTATATATTATGGCGGTGTATACCATTATGTAGTATGGCGGTATATTACACTACAGTATATATTATGGCGGTGTATACCATTATGTAGCATGGCGGTATATTACACTACAGTATATATTATGGCGGTGTATACCATTATATAGCATGGCGGTATATTACACTACAGTATATATTATGGCGGTGTATACCATTATGTAGCATGGAGGTATATTACACTACAGTATATATTATGGCGGTGTATACCATTATATAGCATGGCGGTATATTACACTACAGTATATATTATGGCGGTGTATACCATTATATAGCAAGGCGGTATATTACACTGCAGTATATATTATGGCAGAGTATAACATTATGTATCATGGAGGTATATTACACTACAGTATATATTATGGCGGTGTATACCATTATGTAGCATGGCGGTATATTACACTACAGTATATATTATGGCGGTGTATACCATTATATAGCATGGCGGTATATTACACTACAGTATATATTATGGCGGTGTATACCATTATGTAGTATGGCGGTATATTACACTACAGTATATATTATGGCGGTGTATACCATTATGTAGCATGGCGGTATATTACACTACAGTATATATTATGGCGGTGTATACCATTATATAGCATGGCGGTATATTACACTACAGTATATATTATGGCGGTGTATACCATTATGTAGCATGGAGGTATATTACACTACAGTATATATTATGGCGGTGTATACCATTATATAGCATGGCGGTATATTACACTACAGTATATATTATGGCGGTGTATACCATTATATAGCAAGGCGGTATATTACACTGCAGTATATATTATGGCAGAGTATAACATTATGTATCATGGAGGTATATTACACTACAGTATATATTATGGCGGTGTATACCATTATGTAGCATGGCGGTATATTATGCTCTATAGCGGTCTTCATTATCAGGTAATGATCAGTACTTCACGGCTATCCTGTGCAGTGTACATGTGGGTCTAGTAATATTCCAGGAACCGGCCACAGATTGAGGCCTCATGCACAAGAATGTATTTTCTTTCCGTGTCAGTTCCGTTTTTTTGCGGATCGTATATAGAACCATTCATTTCAATGGGTCCGCAAAAAAAACGGAAGTTACTCCGGGTGTATTCCGTTTCCGTATGTTCGTATTTCTGTTCTGCAAAAGAACATGTCCTATTATTGTCAGCATTACAGACAAGGATAGGACTGTTCTATTAGGGGAAAGCCGTTCCATTCCGCAAAATACCGAATGCACATAAACGTTATCCGTATTTTTTGCGGATCCGTTTTTTGCTGACTGCAAAATACATACGGTCGTGTGCATGAGGCCTAATTAGCAGCTTCACTGGATTTCTGAGTGATAGGATCTGATATCAAGACTGTTAGGCCTCATTCACACGTCCATGTCCGTGCCTAAATCCGTGATAAGGTGACCAGTGATGCCTCCGTGAAGACATCCGTGATTGATCTATGTGTGGTCCGTGTGTCATCCGTGTTTCACAGACACCGTGCAGATGAGAAATAGTTTTCAAAGCATCTCTTCCTAATGATCTGTGAAACATGGATGGCGTCCGTGTTGCATCCGTGGTTTTCACGGAACCATAAACTATAATGTGCGTGATGGATCCGTGAACATGGACAAAATAAAGCATGATTCTGTGCCAAAACTAGGGACCCACGGACCGCGCGAAAACACGGATGTGTGATATCTGTGGAGAACACGGAGGTGTGAATGAGGCTTAAAGGGGTCCTCTCACTGCAGCGAGTGGCATTTATCCTGTAGACGCAGTTAATACCAGGCACTTACTAATGTATTGTGACTCTCCATATTGCTTCCTCTGCTGGCTGGATTCATGAATCCATCACATTATACACTGCTGGTTTCCATGGTTACGACCACCGGCAATCCAGCAGTGGTGGTCGTGCTTGCACACTATAGGAAACAGTGCTGACCTCTCCGGTGGCCGCGACCATGGGAGCTCACACAAGCACGACCACCACTGATGGGTTGCAAAGTGGTCATAACCATGGAAACGAGCCGCGTATAATGTGATGGAAAAATGAATCCAGCCGGCAGAGGAAGCAATATGGAGAATCACAGTACATTAGTGCCTTGTATTAACTGCATCTACAGGATAAATGCTATCTGCTGAAGTGAGAGGACCCCTTTAAGGCTGAATTCACACTTGGCTGAGGCTCTGCAGAAATATGTGCACAAATCTGCCACATGTGAATAGAGCCTAATTGCCCTGAGGTGTCTGTAGTGAGGCTGTACCTAGCGGATACCGGCTGATGAGAGACCGCGGACGGAATCCATATTGGCCTGCAGTCACACACGCAGTTTTTGGTGCAGTATTTTCAGCCAAGGCCAGAAGTGGATTCGGCAGGACCGAGAAGTCTTTGGGGCTGGCGTTGGATCCACCGGCCTCTCCATAACTTCGCGGCATCCTGCGCCAGTTCTAAATGTAAGACGCTTCCTCGCTGTCTTAGGGCTTATTCACACAGACGTTGCGGTTCTGTTCCGTGTATTGGGGGCCGCAATTTGCAACCCCCAATGCACAGGCAACATCTGTGCAGCGGTCGGGACGGATCGAGACCCATTCCACTTGAATGGGTCCGTGATCGCAATATTTTTTTTTTAGCAAGTTCTATCTTTTTGTGGTGCGGAGGCACGGACAGAAACCCCAAGGAAGCGCTCCGTAGAGTCCACATCCATGATGCCCGTGTATGGCAGACCCGCGGTATGCCACAGAACCACAACGGCCGTGTGAATAAGCCCTTACATTTAGACCTTTTTCTACACCGAAAATGGGCATAGAAGATGGTGAATGAGACGGGCCGGGCCCTTCCCCACCACACCCATATCTTTAGACCTGCCGTAAGCGGTGAGAAGTCACAGATTTCAGATTTATAAATGACCCCCTTTATATTTCCCAGTCCTTTTCTATTCACACCTCTGTGTGGCTCAAAAAACTGCATCAAAAACTGCATGTGTGATCGCAGCCCTAGGTGATCTATGAACGCAGAAGTGCATCTCGTCTGCAGGAACGTGTCTGGGGGTCATGTCCCATGTCTGGGGGTCATGTCCCATGTCTGGGGGTCATGTCCCATGTCTGGGGGTCATGTCTGGGGGTCATGTCCCATGTCTGGGGGTCATGTCCCATGTCTGGGGGTCATGTCTGGGGGTCATGTCCCATGTCTGGGGGTCATGTCCCATGTCTGGGAGTCATGTCCCATGTCTGGGGGTCATGTCCCATGTCTGGGGGTCATGTCCCATGTCTGGGGGTCATGTCCCATGTCTGGGGGTCATGTCCCATGTCTGGGGGTCATGTCCCATGTCTGGGAGTCATGTCCCATGTCTAGGGGTCATGTCCCATGTCTGGGGGTCATGTCCCATGTCTGGGGGTCATGTCCCATGTCCGGGGGTCATGTCTGGGGGTCATGTCCCATGTCCGGGGGTCATGTCTGGAGGTCATGTCCCATGTCTGGGGGTCATGTCCCATGTCCGGGGGTCATGTCTGGGGGTCATGTCTGGAGGTCATGTCCCATGTCTGGGGGTCATGTCCCATGTCTGGGGGTCATGTCCCATGTCTGGGGGTCATGTCCCATGTCCGGGGGTCATGTCCCATGTTTGGGGGTCATGTCCCATGTCCGGGGGTCATGTCTGGGGGTCATGTCCCATGTCTGGGGGTCATGTCCCATGTCTGGGGGTCATGTCTGGGGGTCATGTCCCATGTCCGGGGGTCATGTCTGGGGGTCATGTCCCATGTCTGGGGGTCATGTCTGGGGGTCATGTCCCATGTCTGGGGGTCATGTCCCATGTCCGGGGGTCATGTCCCATGTCCGGGGGTCATGTCCCATGTCCGGGGGTCATGTCTGGGGGTCATGCATTATCAGCCGTAAACGTCTGCAGCCCGGAGGGGGAGCTATCCAGGGATGCGGATCCACCACTGCCGTGTGCAGAGTTTGGCCTCCTGACACCATCATATCTGTTTTTGTGTCTGCAAATCGCGGATCTGCAAAACAAGGATATTGGCCGTGTTTTCCCTTCTGCGGGTCCAGCACTATGTTAAAAATGTCTATTACTGTCCCCAAACGGACAAGAATAAGACATGGTCTATTTTTTGGCGGACACATTGAAATGAGTGGTTCTGCATCCAATCCCCTAAAAATTACGGGCCAGAACTACGGCCGTGTGCAGGAGCCCTATAGATGATGTTTATGGATGGAGACCCCGGGCGCTGACACTGCCCAACCCCCCAGTCAGGGAATATTGGCGCGGTTTGCATCCCACTGATGGCGCCACATAGGAGCGGAGGGGAATCTCGTGCAGTTTTATGATGCGGTTTTTGCACGAACGTCAGGAGAGTAAACGTAAAACAGAAAAAGGGCGCGCGCGTCTCCCCCCCCCCGCTGGATCCATGTCTGACGATGGCTCTGAAAACTGCGTGTGTGATCCCGGGCCAGCGAGGCTGTGCTCTTCCTGCATTGTCTATGGTGTGAGGCCTGGGATCGTTCAGTCACTCACAGCAGCGCTCATCATTAAGAGACGCAGATCTATGTAGCAGTGTCTACTGTGCGTGGAGAACCGGAACGCACAATCTGTCGTATGGTTGTGAGTAACGCTCACAGCAGAGACACCATATGGTATATAGATGGGGCGAGGCGGAAAAACAGCGTTATAATGAGACGAGGGGACACACGATCTACATATTGGGGGTCATTTACATTTTTATCCGTTATTTACAATAAAAAGTCGCAAGATCCCTTTTTGCGACTTTTTAAACTCCCATTGGCCAATATTTTGTGACACCGTCCTTGCCACTAGGGCATGGTGGGGGCTGGGGCTGATGTCAGGTATAAAAGAGGGGTCAGGGCGCACGGACCGCCGCAGATGTCCCAAATGACATCATAAATTGTAAGAATCCTCCGGCAGTGCGGGGGGCGGCATAAAACAGCTAGTCTTTGTAAATGACCCCCATAACCTCCAAATGCTTCATGCGGAGCAGCTTTACAAATCCTGTTCTAGAAGTTGGACAGATCACAAAGTCTTATCACATCTAAAACTCTAGTCCCACCCAGAGCTGCATTCACAGTTCTGCTGGTCTGGAGAGGTGAGGGCCCTGAGCCGCAGTCTAGCAGTATCTTCCGCAACGCACACAGTGAAGCTCCAGCGGAGGCTATCAGGCGTTGACGGATTCCTATTGACAGGATTTTGGATGCAGCTCTACATGTGACTAGAGGGTTAAACATTATGCGGCCCCATGCACAAGACCGCGTTATTTGTCTGCATTTTGTCTCTCATTTCAATGGGGCTACAAAATTGCAGACAGAACCCCGCGTGCTGTCCGCGTCCATATGTCAGCATCCACGATTTGCAAGCTGCAAAACGAATACGGAGGCGTGAATGAGGCCTAATACGGTCGCTTTATAAATCCGCCATCCTCCCTAGATTTTATCCAGGCACAGTCCATAAGATGATGCTCATCCCGCGCTGTAATCACTGGGCCACGTGGCCACGTTTTTGGAAATGGTTTCATGCTTTGTTGCAGTTGGGGGTAGTCCTTCATTCAGACGCAGAATTCCCCTCCCCCGCACTGAAGGATTTCAGCCATTTCCGCGCACATTATCGGATTTAGGCTGAGCAGACGAGAAGATTTCTCCATCCCCGGGCAGAGAGAAATGAGCGCTGCGTCCTCCTCCGACTGAATAAAACATCTCGCTCTGTGACGATGAATGACCGCCTAATGCTAGGACGGCGATAGGGGACCGCCAGGCCGAACCTTCGCCGGCCATCAGTTAAAGCATTGCGGCTCCTCTCAGGGCTGTGTGCACACTGCGTCCGATCCGTGTATTCGCGGTATGTATGGAAGGGGAATGGCAGAATCTGATATTCTATGTGCTGCCCTTTATGGAAAACAACGCCAGCTCGGACCTGTTCCACCCCATGCCAGGGCGCACGTCCCTTCTACGATGTCCCCCCACACATCATGGCTCCTGGCTGGGTCCCCATTGATAGGGGCTCAGTGTGCGGAAGCTTCCCGTCCGCTCTCCGGGATATATTCCCGATACGTTTGGCTGCCAGACCTTCCTACCGCTTAAATGTCAACCCAGTAAAACAAGTGGGGAAGGGGGAAGCAGATCCGTGACGGACGTCCTCTGCAGGTCCCGGCTCCACCTGGGAATGGCCTGTAATTAACCGCCGCGCTTCGGGCCTGCGGCAATGACCCGGCCTAGCGAGTTATTTTTAATCCCAGGAACCATTAGATCCAAAGTGACTTGGCAGCAAAATGACCGATGTCACGAAGACGACCAGGCGGCAGAAGGTTAAGGCTACTCTCACACTGGCGTTTTGGTTTCCGTTTATGAGATGCGTTCAGGGCTCAGCGGATCAGTTTTGCCCTAATGCATTCTGAATGGAGAAGGATCCGCTCAGAATGCGTCACTTTGCCTCCGTTCCGTCTCCGTTCCGCTCTGGAGGCCGCCTGCAGCGTTTTGGTGTCCGTCTGACGAAACTGAGCCAAACGGATCCATCCTGACACACAATGTAAGTCAATGGGGACGGATCCGTTTTCACTTACACAATCTGGCACAATAGAAAACGGATCCGCCTTCCATTGACTTTCAGTGGTGTTCAAGACGTATCCGTCCTTGAACGGATGCAGGCGGTTGTATTATCTGAAAGGATCCGTCCATGAACGGGTGCAGGCGGTTGTATTATCTGAAAGGATCCGTCCATGATGCGAGTGTGAAAGTAACCTTAGGCCTCTTTCACACGGGCGTTGCGGATTGGGTCCGGATGTGTTCAGGGAAAATAGTGCGATTTTGACACTAAAACAAGTCAGTTTTTACTGCGATTGCGTTCCATGTTTGCGTTTTTTCCCGCGCGGGTGCAAAACATTGTAATGCGTTTTGCACGCGCATGAGAAAAATCGGCATGTTTGGTACCCAGACCCGAACCCGGACTTCAGGTTTGGGTTCGGTGTTGTGTAGATTTTATTATTTCCCCTTATAACATGGTTATAAGGGAGAATAATAGCATTCTGAATACAGAATGCATAGTACAATAGCGCTGGAGGGGTTAAAAATAATAAAATAACATAACATAACTCGCCTTAATCCACTTGATCGCGCAGCCGGCATCTCTTCTGTCTTCATCTTTGCTGTGCACAGGAACAGGACCTGTGGTGACGTCACTCCGGTCATCACATGGTCCATCACATGATCTTTTACCATGGTGATGGACCATGTGATGACCGCAGTGACGTCACCACAGGTCCTCTTCCTGTGCACAGCAAAGATAAAGACAGATGAGATGCCGGCTGCGCGATCAAGAGTTATGTTATTTTATTATTTTTAACCCCTCCAGCGCTATTGTACTATGCATTCTGTATAAAGAATGCTATTATTTTCCCTTATAACCGTGTTATAAGGGAAAATAATACAGTGAATAGACTTTCATCTTAGCAACCGTGCGTGAAAATCGCACCGCATCCGCACTTGCTTGCGGATGTAATGCGATTTTCACGCAACCCCGTTCACTTCTATGGGGCCTGCGTTGCGTGAAAAACGCAGAATATAGAACATGCAGTGATTTGCACACATCACTTGTGCGTTGCGTGAAAGTCGCAGCATGCTCTATACTGTGCGTTTTTCACGCAACGCAGGCCCCATAGAAGTAAATGGGGCTGCGTGAAAATCGCAAGCATCCGGAAGCAAGTGCGGATGCAGTGCGATTTTCACGCACGGTTGCTAGGATGAAAGTCTATTCACTGTATTATTTTCCCTTGTAACATGGTTATAAGGGAAAATAATAGCATTCTTTTATACAGAATGCATACTAGAAGGTCAATTGAGGGTTAAAATTGACTTGATCGGGTAGTTGCCGATCTCTTCTTACTTCTTTAATCATAAGCTGCCGGCTAAGGGACCTGTGGTGACGTCACATCACATGGTCCAATCACATGGTCCATCACCGTGGTGATGGACCATATGATTGGACCATGTGATGAGCTCAGTGACGTCGCCACAGGTCCTTTGACAGGTCCTGAAGAAAGAACAGGAGACCGGCAGCTACGCGATCAATTGGAGGAGGTGAGTTAATTTATTTTTTAACCCTCAATTGACCTTCTTCTAAGTATTCTGTATTCAGAATGCTATTATTTCCCCTTATAACCATGTTATAAGGGGAAATAATACAATCTACAGAACACCGATCCCAAGCCTGAACTTCAGTGAAGAAGTTCGGGTCTGGGTACCACATTCAGTGTTTTATCACGCGTGTGCAAAACGCATTGCACCCGCGCGATAAAAACTGAACGGAACGCAATCGCAGTCAAAACTGACTGCAATTGGGTACCTACTCGCGCGGGTTTGCCGCAATGCACCCGGGACGCATCTGGAGCCAAAACGTGACGCCCGTGTGAACCCAGCCTTATGCTCCAGATGACACATTAGTCAGAATCCTGGGCCGGGTCACTGTGGGGGCGTTACGGTCTGACCGCTGCACATTAAATGCCCCCAGACGGACAGCAATTAATTAGACGTCTCTGGTGACATTTCAATGACAGATGAGACTGCGGAATAATTAGCAGCAGAGAAGACGTCTTATCTCACGTGTGATGCTTCTTGCTGGGGGTCACTCTTTGGTAATAGCTATGTCCTCCGAAGTGCGCGCACCGCCGATGGTCACGTGTGTGATCATTCAGTCTGGGAGGATGAACCCCTGCAGTCACTCCTTGTCCTGTTGCTTCCACATTTTTAGAATTAAAAAAAAAGTAAAAGATGGAGCAATGTTATGAATCCAGCTGCAGAAGTGGAGGCTCCGACTACCGCGGCCTCCTGTAGATAACGCAGCTACACTGGAGCCACTGGTCACACACTGGGATTATTCCGGGGGGGGGGGGGGGGGGCCCATGGGGGCTTGTGTCTTTCGCCTTAATGCTGCTGACTGGGGGGTCAGTGCGCCCTAAGATTCTGGAGTTTGATAACTTTGTCTCCAATCGAGAATGCAGCCAGCACGGGCCTCATGGAGCAGAGCTAAGGGACGGAAGCTATTCTACGACCCATGCAGCAGTGAACTGGTTAACAATAGTTATTCAAATCTAAAATCTGGGAAGAAGGGGGCCTCACAGCAGAAACCCAGCCACTTAACCCCTGTAGTACCGCAGCTGCATACATGCCTGACCCGGTGGGCACTCGGAGGCGTCTCGCCCCCGGGTCAGTACACGGGACCAAACCCAATTAACCCTCTCCCATCCGCTGACCTGATTTAGATCTGGTAGTATAAGCCTCACTCAGAGATCTGCAGAGTATTACTCCTCCATCTTCCAGCCATCCAGAGACTTGTGACCTTTCCCTGTGTTTTGCAGCCTGTGGGAAGCTGACGGGGATCAGTGATCCGGTCACCATCAAGACGTCTGGATCCCGGTTCGGCTCGTGGATGACGGATCCTCAGGCTCCAGAAGGAGATTACAGAGTAAGTGGCATTTACCTGAATTATCCCGGACGCGTCCATCCATCATCTAGACGCTTCTCATTCCAACATGGCGTCACTAGTCTTACCCAGGGCCCTGAAGGGTTAATCCGCCTGGTTGCAGGGGGTGTAATACAACATAACCGGGCAGATCTGCCAGTCCCATACCTTGCCTGGTGAGACCGATGGCAGCAGCCATGTTGGCAGTCACCCAGCTTTCCCAGACATAGATAGTCTTGTTTTAGGAGACATGGCATAAATCCCCTGACCCCGATCCTGACCACCTGCGCAGGCGTCTCTCCATTCACTTCAGTCCTCCAGGTGAGAATACGGTGTGATGTGGAGCCAGACCCAAATGGTTTCCTCCAGGGGCCACTGTTGGGGGCTCACCCCCCATAGTCATAGTCCTGACAGGCGGGCGCAGCCGCCACATTAGAAGGGCATTTGTGGCCCCCGCTCTGCAGTCTCACCGGCTCCTGGGGAAGGTGCTGCAGGGAAATCCTTTTGTGACATTCACAGTGGAAATGTCATATGTAAATGCTGTGGCCGCGATCCTCGCAGGACGCCGCCGCGGGGGCGCATTCATGCCGGCACCAAACAGAAAGATTTGGAGGGAACCCAGGGACGTCTGAAGCCCCCGCAGGCTTTATGGAGCTCAGCGTATAGAGGAATCTAGAAGGATAAGAACAAAACCAGAAAATGTATTATCAGATTACTACCTTAGTGACTCCTGAAACACTCTGTGCTGCTGGGTAGCCTGCTCCTGCATTCCCAGTTTGTGACCTTCCCTACTAGACCAGCACACTCCTCTCCTGAAATACTCTGTGCTGCTGGGGCTGCTCCTGCATTCCCAGCCTGTGACCTTCCCTACTAGACCAGCACACTCCTCTCCTGAAATACTCTGTGCTGCTGGGGCTGCTCCTGCATTCCCAGCCTGTGACCTCCGCCACTAGACCAGCACACTCCTCTTCTGAAATACTCTGTGCTGCTGGGGCTGCTCCTGCATTCCCAGCCTGTGACCTCCTGTACTAGACCGGCACACTCCTCTCCTGAAATACTCTGTGCTGCTGGGGCTGCTCCTGCATTCCCAGCCTCTGACCTCCCCTACTAGACCAGCACACTCCTCTTCTGAAATACTCTGTGCTGCTCACTCCACCATTTACCTCCTGTCCACACTTGTTTCATCACAGTATAACTCCCCCCTTACTCTCTGACCCCTCCTCCTGAAATCCTCTGTGCTGCTGTGAGCAGTTATTAATGTGTCTCTTGCTCCTGCAGGTCTGGTACATGGACGGATACCACAATAACAGGTTTGTAAGGGAGTACAGGTCTATGGAGGACTTCATGAACAGCGACAACTTTACCTCTCACCGCCTCCCCCACCCTTGGTCTGGGACCGGCCAGGTTGTATATAACGGATCCATATATTTCAATAAATTCCAAAGTCACATCATCATCAGATTTGACTTGAAGTCAGAGACAATCCTGAAGACGCGCAGCTTGGACTCCGCTGGCTACACCAACGTCTACCACTACGCCTGGGGGGGGCAGTCGGACATAGACATCATGGTGGATGAGAATGGGTTATGGGTGGTATATGCCACCAATCAAAACGCTGGGAACATTGTGATCAGCAAACTGGACCCCAACACCCTCCAGATACTGAAGACCTGGAACACGGGTTACCCAAAGAGGAGCGCCGGCGAGGCCTTCATGATCTGCGGGACGCTCTACGTCACCAATGGGTATTCTGGGGGAACCAAAGTGCACTACGCGTATCAGACCAACACCTCCAACTACGAGTACATCGACATCCCCTTCCAAAACAGGTACTCCCACATCTCCATGCTGGACTACAACCCCAAGGATCGCGCTCTGTACGCCTGGAATAACGGACACCAGGTCCTCTACAACGTCACCCTGTTCCACGTCATCAGGTCCGACGAGTTGTAGCCAAATCTGTCGCCTGTCAACAAACTGACCAAAAGAAGTGAAAAAAAAAAAAAAAAGGAAACAATATGTAGAATAAAAATGGCTGCCAAAACGACACCGTCTGTCCGACCGGATTCAATGGTTCCCTCGAAACGTAAAAACAAAACAAAAAAAACACCCAGAAACCTTCAGGAAGTTCCCATTTTATTACCACGTGATACAAAGGAGATGATAAACTGCTGCACTCACTATCCAAGGGGAAACTAAGAGACACTTTGTATACACGGCAGTGACTGTTTGCTGGACAATGCCCGGGAGGGGACGGTGCGGCGACTGGGAGGAACGCAGGATTTATCGTTACGTTATATTCCTAGATTAAAAGAAAGCTGAATTCATCCATAGAGGAGCTATAGATATATATATATATGCCGGGGCTGCGGCTCCACAAGTATTCGTAGTAGAGAAGCTCTCTCCTAGGCGCAGGGGATGGCGGTGTGTGCTGCGGCGGTAGAGTGTCCATATTGTTTAATCTTACGTATCAGAACAATTCTCATGTATCCCGTCTCGTTCTCTGAAGTATTCCGCTGTATGTGTCTGTTCACGCGATGAATGTCGTTCAGTTTGAAGTAGTTTGGATTTATTAAGAGCAATGAATTTCGTTTCTGTAAAAACTATAAAAAAAATGAAGAAAAACTATTTATGACATATAATATATACGATGAGTGTGAGAGTGGAGGCGGCCGCCCCGCTCTGGCGCCAGGGGGATGGCGGCCGCCTCACATCACACTCATTCTTGGGGAGGCGATGTGGATTCGGGGGCCATCCCCAGAGGGGGTCCAGATCCTGCCTCCGCCTCACATCACACTCATTCTTGGGGGGGCGATGTGGATTCGGGGGACGTCCCCGGAGGGGGTCCAGATCCTGCCTCCGCCTCACATCACACTCATTCTTGGGGAGGCGATGTGGATTCGGGGGACGTCCCCAGAGGGGGTCCAGATCCTGCCTCCGCCTCACATGACACTCATTCTTGGGGAGGCGATGTGGATTCGGGGGACGTCCCCGGAGGGGGTCCAGATCCTGCCTCCGCCTCACATGACACTCATTCTTGGGGAGGCGATGTGGATTCGGGGGACGTCCCCGGAGGGGGTCCAGATCCTTCCTCCGCCTCACATCACACTCATTCTTGGGGGGGCGATGTGGATTCGGAGGACGTTCCCGGAGGGGGTCCAGATCCTGCCTCCGCCTCACATCACACTCATTCTTGGGGAGGCGATGTGGATTCGGGGGACGTCCCCAGAGGGGGTCCAGATCCTTCCTCCGCCTCACATCACACTCATTCTTGGGGAGGCGATGTGGATTCGGGGGACGTCCCCAGAGGGGGTCCAGATCCTGCCTCCGCCTCACATGACACTCATTCTTGGGGAGGCGATGTGGATTCGGGGGACGTCCCCGGAGGGGGTCCAGATCCTGCCTCCGCCTCACATCACACTCATTCTTGGGGGGGCGATGTGGATTCGGGGGACGTCCCCGGAGGGGGTCCAGATCCTGCCTCTGCCTCACATCACACTCATTCTTGGGGAGGCGATGTGGATTCGGGGGACATCCCCAGAGGGGGTCCAGATCCTGCCTCCGCCTCACATCACACTCATTCTTGGGGAGGCGATGTGGATTCGGGGGACGTCCCCAGAGGGGGTCCAGATCCTGCCTCACATCACACTCATTCTTGGGGAGGCGATGTTGATTCGGGGGACGTCTGCGGAGGGGGTCCAGATCCGGCCTCCCCCTCACATCACACTCATTCTTGGGGAGGCGATGTGGATTCGGGGGACGTCTGCGGAGGGGGTCCAGATCCGGCCTCCGCCTCACATCACACTCATTCTTGGGGAGGCGATGTGGATTCGGGGGACATCCCCGGAGGGGGTCCAGATCCGGCCTCCGCCTCACATCACACTCATTCTTGGGGAGGCGATGTGGATTCGGGGGACGTCCCCGGAGGGGTCCAGATCCTTCCTCCGCCTCACATCACACTCATTCTTGGGGAGGCGATGTGGATTCGGGGGACGTCCCCAGAGGGGGTCCAGATCCTTCCTCCGCCTCACGCAGGGGTTGTTTTATAATTATTGTATTATCATTCCACCGATGCACACGATACAGGACAAAGTGATTTGTATGATCCACAACGATGTAAAGAACAATAAAAAGAGATATTAGAACACGCGGCTCGTTATATCACGTGTTGTACCATGGCGACGAGGAGGGCGCGGGTATCCCTCTACAGGTCCTTCTGGCAATCCTCTAATCGCAGTGTCTCTCTCCTGTCCTGATAGTTTGCTACAATGTATCAATCTGGAGTTCACGTAGACTGGATGCAATGGTAGAAAACCCACATCTGTGACAAATATTAGGTCTCTACCGGCTTCAATTCCCCGACTGCATGCAGAGATCTTGAGAATTGGGAAACTGGAGAACTAGTGACTGCGGTGGACTGGTCAGGTGACTGCGGTGTACTGGTCAGGTGACTGCGGTGTACTAGTCAGGTGACTGCGGTGGACTGGTCAGGTGACTGCGGTGGACTGGTCAGGTGACTGCGATGGACTGGTCAGGTGACTGCGGTGGACTGGTCAGGTGACTGCGGTGGACTGGTCAGGTGACTGCGGTGGACTGGTCAGGTGACTGCGGTGGACTGGTCAGGTGACTGCGGTGGACTGGTCAGGTGACTGCGGTGGACTGGTCAGCTGAGTGCGGTGGACTGGTCAGGTGACTGCGGTGGACTGGTCAGGTGACTGCGGTGTACTAGTCAGGTGACTGCGGTGGACTGGTCAGGTGACTGCGATGGACTGTTCAGGTGACTGCGGTGGACTGGTCAGGTGAGTGCGGTGTACTGTTCAGGTGACTGCGGTGGACTGGTCAGGTGAGTGCGGTAACCAGAGGTCTATGATCACGGTGTCTGCGGTAGACAGAAGCACAGATACACATTGTACGCTATTCTATACAGATGTATACCGCGTGGTGTGGGGCACGTATGTATCTGACTGTGCAGCCGCGTCCATCAGAGGTATAAATCCTCCTCACCTACACCACTAGCCCTATGGATCATGATTCCTGCCCCCTCTATATACGCTCATACGTTTTTATTGAGTGCTCAATGTCTGCCTGTTTATGTGCCGCCATCCTGGTCAGACATCGCACACAGACCTGTCATACAAATCACGGCTCGTCCACGCCACTGACACATAAGACGCACCTGCAGACGAAATCTCCTCTGAGCATCTCTGGACCAGACTGGGCGCTGTGGTACGATCCCCTGCCTGTCACGGAGGCCCCCTCGTTACTACAGCAGATGGCGCACAGAGCATGATGTGTCCAGCAAAGCCCATTCTAGCGAGACCCCCACTGGGCTTAAACCCTTAAGGGTAAATAGCGGAGCGAGCAGAGAGCCAAACCTGACGGAAGCTGCTAATAGTGTGCGCCTAAAACTCTGCAACCGCAGGAGATCTTCAGCGCCACACATGTAGCAGCAGGGATACCCCGCCTCCGAGGAGCAGCAGGGAAACCCCGCCTCCGAGGAGCAGCCAGAGAACAGAGAGCGGCCCGGTCACACATAAGGCCACATTCACACATTCCCAATTTGATGAGGATTGCACCAGAATCTGCATCGAATTCGTCACCAATGCAAGTGACTGGGCTGCATTAACAGAAGGACGCTAGCACCTTGGGGGGAAGATGCTACATAATGGGAGTTACAGTACCACACCCACGAGCCGGTCATTCTAAATGCTGCCCTGTTATATGCTGGAGGGGAGGGAGCGTTACCTGCACCTCTGACCACAGGAGAGCGAAGCAGCCATGATGCCTCATAGATCGACACCGGGTAGGCAGCTGCAGGCAGGCTACATGCACACGACCGTATGTGCTTTGCGGTCTGCAAATTGCGGATCCGCAAAAAAAAAAAAAAAATTGCCATCAGTTTTTTTGCGGATCCATTGCAACAATGCCTAAAACGGACAAGAATAGGACATGTTCTATTTTTTTTTTGCGAGGCTACGGAACGGACATACTGATGCGGACAGCACACGGTGTGCTGTCGTCAGTTTTTGCGGACCCATTGAAATGAATGGGTCTGCATCCTATCCGCAAAAAAAACCAAAAACGGAACGGACACGGAAGCAAACAACGTTCGCGTGTATGAGGCCATATACTGTGTCCTTCTTAATGTCTGCCCTCTGAAAACAGCGGCTCCCACCACGGAAAGGTCAGATGCAAAATGTCAGGGCGTTATCCGGGAGCTCGCTGCGGCTCGCCATAAATAGCTGCGGCCTGCCGATCCCACGGGAGATTCTCTTACAGCTTAAAGTGGAAAAGGAAAAAAGGCAGGATTGGAAAGACAGGCAGAAATAATGGCTCTCTATGGGAGGCTGTGCAGCCGCAGGTCTCCATTAGGAAACCACATTCATTCCACACGCGTCCGCACTCAGGGATCGCACTCCCATCATCCGCATTATCTGCCACTGAACAGGAACAGTCCTTATTAGAGGCTAGATCTGTGAACAGGGCTCTGCGGCAAATCTGCTGTGAGTCCATGCATTAGTGGGGTCTCGTCAGGTTCACAAACGGAGTGCACCCTCCTTCTGAAATACTCTGTGCTGCTCAATTCCACTACTTTACTATGTCTAGGACCACACCCACCCACATTTCTCTCCTGAAACACTCTGTGCTGCTACAATCTCAGCTCCTTCCGCTAACTCTCAGTTTTGGCCTACAGAATCTGTACATTTCTCCTGAAATACTCTGTGCTGCTGAATGCTTTTCTCCTACCACTAGGTACACCCCTCTTCTAAAGATGAAACAGTAAAACCATGCCCGTGCCCCCCAGAGATTAGACAGGGCTCAGTAGTTATCTACCGGACCTGACTGATGGTCCCTGATGGACGATGTGAACCGAAGCAGTGAAATGTGTGGCGCGCACCTGGAGGATCAGTGATTAAGAGCCGACATTTCTACATGCGCCGATCCCCCATCCAGTGGGGGTCATCTACTAACAGTTTTACGCCTCCTTTTGACATAAAATTGTCACACTGCTTTGCAACTGTCCAAGGAGCACTATTTGTCATACGGGCATTTTTACACCACATAGGAGTGGGAGGGGGCACGGCGGCGGCCAGGACTCCGGGCACGGCAAATTCAGCAATTTTACACCAGAAAAAAGGCGTAAAATTTGCTGGCGGCTGGGCTGGCATAGATTTTCTGCGCCTAACTTATTAGGAGGTTTACCTTCCAGCAGCAATGTCGGCGTAAAAGAAACTAAAAAGACCAGCAAAAAATGATGCTTAATAAATGACCCCCAATGAGAGGAGGAATCGCTCCCGACTACTGACCTGCGGATAAATCTGGAAAACGCGGGTAATTAAGGTTTCCAAAATGTTACCTCTCCTTACCCTTGATATCTACAATTTTTTGGGTCTGTGATACTACAGCATTCATACGGGTTGTCATAAGGTGTAGGCACTGATCTCCATTCCTCCCCAGACCGCCATGTCGGACAGGGTCAGGGGGACGCCCAAAGGTTCGGATCACAAAGACTGATATAGTAAAGGATCTGAGGGAAGCTGGAGGATGAGGCCCTATGGGCCCGGTAATGGCAAGCGACACTAGATTACATCCAGCCTCTCGCCCCTCCAGGGACATTCACCCGACCACCACGCGCAATAGGTCGGCGCCACCTGTACAGGAGGCAGATGTGCCGGCTGCCGCACCTGATTGTCCCGCTAATCCCTGCATGTAATGGCTCCTTAATCTGCTCGGTCTGCAGCTTTGGAGTAAATCTTCGCTTCCATTTGGATTCTTTTATGATTGCAAAAGAGCAAAATCGATGTCTGTGGCCGCCCCTTCATGGTAAACCCAGGAGATTACATCAGACAGGATGAGGGATGAGGCCACAAATCTGCCATCTGCCGGAATCTGCCGCGCTCTCTTTGTATTTAGACAAGCTGACATGTGTTTTTCGGGGGGCTGGGGACGGTTTGGCTCCTCTGACTGTTAATCATCATTTATTTTCGGCGCACATCGTGATATTTAGCATTGATGTGCGGGGATGATGATAAAATGCGCTGTCTGCTCTGGAGGATGAACATTCAGCCAGCAGATGATCCGGTCCCGGGTGACATCACTTCACGTCCGGTTCTGTGAGTGGTGCAGACGCTGATGGATGCGCGGTGGCAGCTGCGGCTCCTGCAGGGGGATGATCCCACTATAGATGATAATGGCGGCTGTATACGGCGAGAATGACGTCAGGATTTATAGATCTCATCCACTAATGTGAAAGCAAAGGGCGAGCCACAAGAAGCCCCGGAGATCTACAGAGTAGGGCTGATTCCAAGCTCCACGGAGGGTAGAAATCAGCCTAGAAGTGAGCGTGAGCTGGTGATGTCACAGTGAGGAGGCAGTATTATCAGAGGAAGGCTGGTGATGTCACAGTGAGGAGGCGGTATTATCAGAGAAAGGCTGGTGATGTCACAATGAGGAGGCGGTATTATCAGATGAAAGCTGGTGATGTCACAGTGAGGAGGCGATATTATCAGCAAAAAGCTGGTGATGTCACAGTGAGGAGGCGGTATTATCAGAGGAAGGCTTGAGATGTCACAGTGAGGAGGCGGTATTATCAGAGGAAGGCTTGTGATGTCACAGTGAGGAGGCGGAATTATCAGCAAAAAGCTGGTGATGTCACAATGAGAAGGCGGTATTATCAGCAAAAAGCTGGTGATGTCACAGTGAGGAGGCGGTATTATCAGCAAAAAGCTGGTGATGTCACAGTGAGGAGGCGGTATTATCAGCAAAAAGCTGGTGATGTCACAGTGAGGAGGCGGTATTATCAGCGAAAAGCTGGTGATGTCACAGTGAGGAGGCGGTATTATCAGCAAAAAGCTGGTGATGTTACAGTGAGGAGGCGGTATTATCAGCAAAAAGCTGGTGATGTCACAGTGAGGAGGAGGTATTATCAGCGAAAAGCTGGTGATGCCACAGTGAGGAGGCGGTATTATCAGAGGAAGGCTGGTGATGTCACAGTGAGGAGGCAGTATTATCAGAGGAAGGCTGGTGATGTCACAGTGAGGAGGCGGAATTATCAGATGAAAGCTGGTGATGTCACAGTGAGGAGGCGATATTATCAGCAAAAAGCTGGTGATGTCACAGTGAGGAGGCGGTATTATCAGCGAAAAGCTGGTGATGTCACAGTGAGGAGGCGGTATTATCAGCAAAAAGCTGGTGATGTTACAGTGAGGAGGCGGTATTATCAGCAAAAAGCTGGTGATGTCACAGTGAGGAGGAGGTATTATCAGCGAAAAGCTGGTGATGCCACAGTGAGGAGGCGGTATTATCAGCAAAAAGCTGGTGATGTCACAGTGAGGAGGTGGTATTATCAGAGGAAGGCTGGTGATGTCACAGTGAGGAGGCGGTATTTTCAGAGGAAGGCTGGTGATGTCATAATGAGGAGGTGGTATTATCAGCAAAAAGCTGGTGATGTCACAGTGAGGAGGCGATATTATCAGCAAAAAGCTGGTGATGTCACAGTGAGGAGGCGGTATTATCAGAGGAAGGCTGGTGATGTCACAGTGAGGAGGCGGTATTATCAGCAAAAAGCTGGTGATGTCACAGTGAGGAGGCGGTATTATCAGCAAAAAGCTGGTGATGTCACAGTGAGGAGGCGGTATTATCAGAGGAAGGCTAGTGATGTCACAGTGAGGAGGCGGTGGTCTGCGGATATATCTGCCATACCCTCTTTCTTGCAATATCTGAATGATAACCTCTATGGCTTACGGTTCGTTGGAGCACAGGACGGCTGCACAATTAATTTCCTGGATTTAACATTGACTGGTATTCCAGGCCAGACAATATGTACCCGAACCTACCGTAAACCCATAGCGGGAAATACGGTACTTCGAGCTGACAGCCATCATCCGCTCCATACGATAAAAGCCATCCCAGTGGGTGAGATGATTAGAGCCAGGCGCAACTGTAGTAGGGACACTGATTTCCATGAAGAAACACAGATAATTGCAAATAGACTACACGATAGAGGATATCCACTGTGGATGACTGAAAGGGCAACCAATATAGCCAAAAAGAAAGTGAGGCAAGATCTTTTGTTTGGAAGCCCCTTAAATTACAAAAAATCCAATAGAAATGAAAATATTAAAGAAAAAAATGCTGTGAATAGACAGGTTAGGGGAAATAGAAATAAATCAGACCACGAGGATAAACCCACTAATATCCCAACACTCGTATTAACTTACAGTAATCAATTTTCCACAATAGAAAAAGTGGTATCTAAATGTATCCCAATCCTGTATGAAGACCCACAATTATATAAAATATTAGGAGGAGGACACAGGGTGGTATCCAAGAGACCTGCGTCTTTGGCTACCGTTTTGTCTCCATCATTTTTTAGTTCAAAACCCAGTGAGAAAATCCCGGACATGCTGGTTGCGGTATACAGGCTTCACACGATGTGGCAGCTCACCATGCAGAGCTTGCAATTATGTCATTCCAAAAAAACAATTCCAAGACTCAGATGGAACTAATAAATATCATATCAAAACCTACATTAATTGCAACACATCAGGAATCATCTATATTATAGAATGTGAGGAATGCCGGTTAATGTATGTTGGTTGTTCAACCAGGAAATTTAAAGTGAGGCTGCTTGAACATATCAACTATATATTAAATCCTGCATATGTCAACATCTCAAGTGCGGCAAAGCACTTTATCATGGCCCATAATAGAAGTTCCCTGCAGGATTAAATCAGAGAAAAGAACTCATGTATATTTACTAATAGCATTAAATCATACCATGTTGCAACTTTGAAGAAAATATAGCCTACTTGAACTATGATGTATTGTAGCCAGCAGATATAGAGGAGTATTCAGACAAAGCGGTTTTTTTATGCTGGGATCCCTCAGTGTATTTATACTGAGTCATGTATTCCTTCATTCATTTTTATTAATTTTTTTATATCCCTGACCTGTCTTTGTCTGTGTTTTTCCTCCCTATCTGCTGGACCTTATACTATGGAATGTCTGTTTATAACGGCTTATTCCGGATTTTAACTTTAAATGTGTTTTTGTGCACTTAAATTTCTGTGAACACTTCTAATTACAACACCTGGGATGACCAGCACCGCCCTGCTAGTTTAATAGGGGAGGGATTTGTTAAGTTCACGTCTATATATATACTGTGTTGGAAATTTATTGTGGAGGTCATGATTAAGAACCATCTGGTTCGAAACATGTAGACCCATTGGGGCTTGTATTTTGAAGGTTCCGTTACCGCTTACATTTTGGATTGTGGAATAAACACCGTCAGGCAAAGATAAGAGGTGCTGGATTTTCTTTTACTTCAAGTTTGTCAAATCGGGGTCTCATCCCTTCCGTGCACCTTCTAAACTGCAGATGCAGGTGAGCTGGACTTTTACCATTATATATAGGAGGCGGTATTATCAGCAAAAAGCTGGTGATGTCACAAAGAGGAGGCGGTATTATCAGCGAAAAGCTGGTGATGTCACAGTGAGGAGGCGGTATTATCAGCGAAAAGCTGGTGATGCCACAGTGAGGAGGCGGTATTATCAGCAAAAAGCTGGTGATGCCACAGTGAGGAGGCGGTATTATCAGCAAAAAGCTGGTGATGCCACAGTGAGGAGGCGGTATTATCAGCAAAAAGCTGGTGATGTCACAGTGAGGAGGCGGTATTATCAGCGAAAAGCTGGTGATGTCACAGTGAGGAGGCGGTATTATCAGCAAAAAGCTGGTGATGTCACAAAGAGGAGGCGGTATTATCAGCCAAAAGCTGGTGATGTCACAGTGAGGAGGCGGTATTATCAGCGAAAAGCTGGTGATGCCACAGTGAGGAGGCGGTATTATCAGCAAAAAGCTGGTGATGTCACAGTGAGGAGGCGGTATTATCAGCAAAAAGCTGGTGATGTCACAAAGAGGAGGCGGTATTATCAGCCAAAAGCTGGTGATGTCACAGTGAGGAGGCGGTATTATCAGCGAAAAGCTGGTGATGCCACAGTGAGGAGGCGGTATTATCAGCAAAAAGCTGGTGATGCCACAGTGAGGAGGCGGTATTATCAGCAAAAAGCTGGTGATGTCACAGTGAGGAGGCGGTATTATCAGCGAAAAGCTGGTGATGTCACAGTGAGGAGGCGGTATTATCAGCGAAAAGCTGGTGATGCCACAGTGAGGAGGCGGTATTATCAGCGAAAAGCTGGTGATGCCACAGTGAGGAGGCGGTATTATCAGCGAAAAGCTGGTGATGCCACAGTGAGGAGGCGGTATCACCGTGTACATTCTCCCTACACTGTGACATCACCATGTGCATTCTCCCTACACTGTGACATCACCGTGTGCATTCTCCCTACACTGTGACATCACTGTATACATTCTCCCTACACTGCGACATCACCGTGTACATTCTCCCTACACTGCGACATCACCGTGTACATTCTCCCTACACTGCGACATCACCGTGTGCATTCTCCCTACACTGTGACATCACTGTATACATTCTCCCTACACTGTGACATCACTGTATACATTCTCCCTACACTGCGACATCACCGTGTGCATTCTCCCTACACTGTGACATCACTGTATACATTTTCCCTACACTGTGACATCACCGTGTGCATTCTCCTTACACTATGACATCACCGTGTACATTCTCCCTACACTGCGACATCACTGTATGCATTCTCCCTACACTGCGACATCACCATGTGCATTCTCCCTACACTGCGACATCATCATGTACATTCTCCCTACACTGTCACATCACCGTGTGCATTCTCCCTATACGGCGACATCACCGCGTGCATTCTCCCTACACTGCGACATCACCGTGTGCATTCTCCCTACACTGTCAAATCACTGTGTACATTACCCCTACACTGTGACATCACTGTGTACATTACCCCTATACTGTGACATCACTGTGTACATAAACATATTCTCAAATACCTTTCATTATTTATAATGGCTCGTTTTGTTGGGGGAGCAATCATCAGGGGAAACAAAATGGCCGCTGTTCCATCAGTTCACACAAAACCTGTCCTGATCACACATGAGGACAAGTTACTTCACAACACTGAGGTAAAGAGCTGCCTCAGCCTCCTCTCTGCTTGTCAGGGATTATGATCCTGAATACAGATGATAAGAACTTTAGCTGAATCTCCGGGGAGTTTAGTTCATGAAGAGACATGAAGTACAGAGAGGACGGACAGGATGGACTGTGGTAATGGAGACTAAACATGAGCTGCTGCTCATTACCCACACCTCACCCCCCTCTCATGTCTCCTCACCATCTCCATTCACCTGTATGCAGAGAGGAGGACGAGGCGGCTCTATGGCTCATTGTGGTGAAGTAACTTGTCCTGCTCTGCGATTAGGACAGGTTTTGTGTGTACTAACAGGACGGCGGCCATTTTATTTCTCCTAATGATTGCTCCCTAAACAAAACAAGCCATTCTAAGTAATGAAAGGTATTTGGGAAAATATTTCTTATAAAATAATATTTAGATATTTAAAAAAAAAAATATTCCTGGAGTAAATGCTGACTTTCTACATTCGCTCCTCTCTATACCCCCGTCCCGTCTATTGTGCAGGTTTTCTCTTCCTAACATCTATAAAATCAGCTTCAGAGAGACGGCCGATCCGCGTCCTCCATTAAGGGCTGGTGCGTCACCACGTGCTGTCGCAGGGAGCTCATCATCCCAGGATCCTGCTGTGGTCCTGGAACATAGAGAAAGGCTACAACATGATATCCGCTGCCATAGATGAGAGGCAGAAGAGGAAATATCTATGGATCAGAGAATATCTGTGCTCAGCAACAAGTCTCTGAAGTCAGGAGTCCGCGGCCGCAGCAGCCATGGCAACGAGATGCTCATTTTTATAATGACTTAATCCCCTGTGTTGTGCTGATCCAAAATAAATGCTAGCCTCAGTTTTTCCTTCCATTAACAGATGATGCTGATATAAATAGACCTGTTTGTGTCTGTTCTCTCCTGTGCCATAAGGATGGATGATATTAAGTAAGACGCTCCGGCCGCGGACTGCAGGCCGAAATTAGGGCTGGGACGTAGACGTGTCAGGAGGTGACAGGTGTTCAGCGGCTGCACATGTACGCTACGCCTCCGCCGGGGACTTCACCGGGATAAAAAGAGGGGACGTGGAGACCCTGCACATGAGCTAAGACTCGCCGGGCGATGTACAGTATACAGGTAAATACAGTATCTGACTTCTCACTCCATGAATACAAGATCACAGAGCAGTCACCTCACTACATATCTGTCCTCTTATATATGGGACTATCACAGAGCGGTGACTATCACCACAGATCTGACCTCCTGTACACCGGACTATCACAGATCTGACTTCCTGTATACCGGACTATCACAGAGCAGTGACTATCACCACAGATCTGACTTCCCGTATACTGGACTATCACAGAGCGGTGACTATCACCACAGATCTGACTTCCCGTATACTGGACTATCACAGAGCGGTGACTATCACCACAGATCTGACCTCCTGTATACCGGACTATCACAGATCTCACTTCCTGTATACTCCACTATCACAGAGTGGTGACTATGACCACAGATATGACCTCCTGTATACCGGACTATCACAGATCTGACCTCCTGTATACCGGACTATCACAGAGTGGTGACTATGACCACAGATATGACCTCCTGTATACCGGACTATCACAGATCTGACCTCCTGTATACCGGACTATCACAGAGCGGTGACTATCACCACAGACCTGACTTCCTGTATACCAGACTTTCACAGATCTGACTTTCTGTATACCGGACTATTACAGAGCGGTGACTATCACCACAGATCTGACTTACTGTATACTGGACTATCACAGAGCAGTGATCATCATCATAGATCTGACTTCCCGTATACTGGACTATAACAGAGCAGTGACTATCACCACAGATCTGACTTCCTGTATACCGGAATATCACAGATCTGACCTCCTGTATACCGGACTATCACAGAGCGGTGACTATCACCACAGATATGACTTTCTGTATACCGGACTATCACAGAGCGGTGACTATCACCACAGATCTGACTTCCTGTATACCGGACTATCACAGAGCGGTGACTATCACCACAGACCTGACTTCCTGTATACCGGACTATCACAGATCTGACTTCCTGTATTCCGGACTATCACAGAGCGGTGACTATCACCACAGACCTGACTTCCTGTATACTGGACTATCACAGATCTGACCTCCTGTATACCGGACTATCACAGAGCGGTGACTATCACCACAGACCTGACTTCCTGTATACCAGACTATCACAGAGGGGTGACTATCACCACAGACCTGACTTCCTGTAAACCGGACTATCACAGATCTGACTTTCTGTATACCGGACTATTACAGAGCGGTGACTATCACCACAGATCTGACTTCCCGTATACCGGACTATCACATAGCGGTGACTATCACCACACATCTGACTTCCTGTATACCGGACTATCACAGAGCGGTGACTATCCCACAGATCTGACTTCCTGTATACCGGACTATCACAGAGCGGTGACTATCACCACAGATCTGACTTCCTGTATACCAGACTATCACAGATCTGACTTTCTGTATACCGGACTATCACAGAGCGGTGACTATCACCACAGACCTGACTTCCTGTATACTGGACTATCACAGATCTGACTTCCTGTATACCGGACTATCACAGATCTGACTTCATGTATACCGGACTATCACAGAGCGGTGACTATCACCACAGACCTGACTTCCTGTATACCAGACTATCACCACAGACCTGACTTCCTGTATACCGGACTATCACAGATCTGACTTTCTGTATACCGGACTATCACAGAGCGGTGACTATCACCACAGACCTGACTTCCTGTATACTGGACTATCACAGATCTGACTTCCTGTATACCGGACTATCACAGATCTGACCTCCTGTATACCAGACTATCACCACAGACCTGACTTCCTGTATACTGGACTATCACAGATCTGACTTCCTGTATACCGGACTATCACAGATCTGACCTCCTGTATACCAGACTATCACCACAGACCTGACTTCCTGTATACCGGACTATCACAGATCTGACCTCCTGTATACTGCACTATCACAGAGCGGTGACTATCACCACAGACCTGACTTCCTGTATACCGGACTATCACAGATCTGACTTCCTGTATACTGCACTATCACAGAGCGGTGACTATCACCACAGACCTGACTTCCTGTATACTGGACTATCACAGAGGGGTGACTATCACCACAGACCTGACTTCCTGTATACCAGACTATCACAGAGCAGTGACTATCACCACAGATCTGACTTCTTGTATACCGGACTATCACAGAGCGGTGATTATCACCACAGACCTGACTTCCTGTATACTGGACTATCACAGAGGGGTGACTATCACCACAGACCTGACTTCCTGTATACCAGACTATCACAGAGCAGTGACTATCACCACAGATCTGACTTCTTGTATACCGGACTATCACAGAGCGGTGATTATCACCACAGACCTGACTTCCTGTATACTAGACTATCACAGATCTGACTTCCTGTATTCCAGACTATCACAGATCTGACTTCCTGTTTACCGGACTATCACAGATCTGACTTCCTGTATTCCGGACTATCACAGATCTGATTTCCTGTATTCCGGACTATCACAGATCTGATTTCCTGTTTACCGGACTATCACAGATCTGACTTCCTGTATTCCGGACTATCACAGATCTGATTTCCTGTATTCCGGACTATCACAGATCTGATTTCCTGTATTCCGGACTATCACAGATCTGACTTCCTGTATACTGGACTATCACAGATCTGACTTCCTGTATTCCAGACTATCACAGATCTGACTTCCTGTATTCCAGACTATCACAAATCTGACTTACTGTATTCCGGACTATCACAGATCTGACTTCCTGTATTCCAGACTATCACAGATCTGACTTCCTGTATTCCAGACTATCACAGATCTGACTTCCTGTATTCCGGACTATCACAGATCTGACTTCCTGTTTACCGGACTATCACAGATCTGACTTCCTGTATACCGGACTATCACAGAGCGGTGACTATCACCACAGATCTGACCTCCTGTATACCGGACTATCACAGATCTGACTTCCTGTATTCCAGACTATCACAAATCTGACTTACTGTATTCCGGACTATCACAGATCTGACTTCCTGTATTCCAGACTATCACAGATCTGACTTCCTGTATTCCAGACTATCACAGATCTGACTTCCTGTATTCCAGACTATCACAGATCTGACTTCCTGTATACCGGACTATCACCACAGATCTGACTTCCCGTATACTGGACTATCACAGAGCGGTGACTATCACCACAGACCTGACTTCCTGTATACCAGACTATCACAGATCTGACTTTCTGTATACCGGACTATCACAGAGCGGTGACTATCACCACAGACCTGACTTCCTGTATACTGGACTATCACAGATCTGACTTCCTGTATACCGGACTATCACAGATCTGACTTCATGTATACCGGACTATCACAGAGCGGTGACTATCACCACAGACCTGACTTCCTGTATACCAGACTATCACCACAGACCTGACTTCCTGTATACCGGACTATCACAGATCTGACTTTCTGTATACCGGACTATCACAGAGCGGTGACTATCACCACAGACCTGACTTCCTGTATACTGGACTATCACAGATCTGACTTCCTGTATACCGGACTATCACAGATCTGACCTCCTGTATACCAGACTATCACCACAGACCTGACTTCCTGTATACTGGACTATCACAGATCTGACTTCCTGTATACCGGACTATCACAGATCTGACCTCCTGTATACCAGACTATCACCACAGACCTGACTTCCTGTATACCGGACTATCACAGATCTGACCTCCTGTATACTGCACTATCACAGAGCGGTGACTATCACCACAGACCTGACTTCCTGTATACCGGACTATCACAGATCTGACTTCCTGTATACTGCACTATCACAGAGCGGTGACTATCACCACAGACCTGACTTCCTGTATACTGGACTATCACAGAGGGGTGACTATCACCACAGACCTGACTTCCTGTATACCAGACTATCACAGAGCAGTGACTATCACCACAGATCTGACTTCTTGTATACCGGACTATCACAGAGCGGTGATTATCACCACAGACCTGACTTCCTGTATACTGGACTATCACAGAGGGGTGACTATCACCACAGACCTGACTTCCTGTATACCAGACTATCACAGAGCAGTGACTATCACCACAGATCTGACTTCTTGTATACCGGACTATCACAGAGCGGTGATTATCACCACAGACCTGACTTCCTGTATACTAGACTATCACAGATCTGACTTCCTGTATTCCAGACTATCACAGATCTGACTTCCTGTTTACCGGACTATCACAGATCTGACTTCCTGTATTCCGGACTATCACAGATCTGATTTCCTGTATTCCGGACTATCACAGATCTGATTTCCTGTTTACCGGACTATCACAGATCTGACTTCCTGTATTCCGGACTATCACAGATCTGATTTCCTGTATTCCGGACTATCACAGATCTGATTTCCTGTATTCCGGACTATCACAGATCTGACTTCCTGTATACTGGACTATCACAGATCTGACTTCCTGTATTCCAGACTATCACAGATCTGACTTCCTGTATTCCAGACTATCACAAATCTGACTTACTGTATTCCGGACTATCACAGATCTGACTTCCTGTATTCCAGACTATCACAGATCTGACTTCCTGTATTCCAGACTATCACAGATCTGACTTCCTGTATTCCGGACTATCACAGATCTGACTTCCTGTTTACCGGACTATCACAGATCTGACTTCCTGTATACCGGACTATCACAGAGCGGTGACTATCACCACAGATCTGACCTCCTGTATACCGGACTATCACAGATCTGACTTCCTGTATTCCAGACTATCACAAATCTGACTTACTGTATTCCGGACTATCACAGATCTGACTTCCTGTATTCCAGACTATCACAGATCTGACTTCCTGTATTCCAGACTATCACAGATCTGACTTCCTGTATTCCAGACTATCACAGATCTGACTTCCTGTATACCGGACTATCACCACAGATCTGACTTCCCGTATACTGGACTATCACAGAGCGGTGACTATCACCACAGATCTGACCTCCTGTATACCGGACTATCACAGATCTGACTTCCTGTATTCCAGACTATCACAGATCTGACTTCCTGTATTCCAGACTATCACAGATCTGACTTCCTGTATTCCGGACTATCACAGAGTGGGGAATACCTGAGTGTAGAAATCTTAAAACTCAGATTTTTTTATATCTGGATTTTACAAGCAGAGAAAGAAATATCTGTAATAACCATAAACCACGGCGATAACGCGGTGCCGCTGATCTGACACTGAAGACGGTTTACAATTAAGTAACATGGGATGCGTGTTCTCCAATTTACTGCCGTGCTTTATGTGCGCTGACACCGGCATAAATCCCTGACTAATAGAGGCTTGTCGGGCATATTTCAGCTCCTGTTAATGGGATTTGATGGAGTTTCTACTTCAGGCGGCCGCGCTATTAGGGGAGAATGAAACCTGCTTATTCTCTATTATAGCGATGATTTGCATGAAAATGACTGGATAAAACGTAGCAGGACTGTACACGCCGCCCTCATGGACTACTGCTCCTGTAGCATACGGGCCTGCACTGAGGTCTATGACCAGCACAACCTGTGTGAGATCTCATAAGACCTGGAGGACACAGGACAAGGTCACTGAGGACAATGGTGGCTTTCAGCAGTCGGCTGACATCCTGCGGCGCACACATAAGCCACCGCCGAACACCTGGCTTATTGATATGATGATGATAAAGGGAGGGATGGGTTTTATATGTAAATTCTTGATGTTCTTGTGTCGGAGTCTTCCTCATTTGGCAGCAATCATTCAGACAGGGCATATGTCTAATGAGCACAGGCAGCCATTACCACGCGATACCTTTGCTATCATACATTTTAACGATGCATTTCTTGTGTAATGTCAGACAGAAGAGCAAGAGACTATACAACGGATACTAGATATCGGGGACACTACGGGGATGTGAGCTGTGGTTGGGGTGCCGTATCTCTATGGAACCTCATTTTGGTGATGCTGGGTCTATTGCAGGATGCTATTCTGGCCATATGATGGCGCTGCGTTAGAATTAATTCTCCGCTCCACTGTCTGTGAAGATGAGCCTTCTGTCCCTGCTTTCCGCCATGTCTGGCCAGGACACGCCGTCATCGTCTCCAGTGGTATCATCCCTCTCCTCTAGTGATCTCACATGGCGTGCATTGAGAGGGAAGGTTCATACCGTAATTACAGGTCCCTGTGGCGAATCCTCCAGGGCTCAGGGTATCTGTGGAAACCAGGTTCTCTTTGGACGGATCACCTGGTGAGCGGAGGCCTCCGCAGGCTCAACAGACAACCCATCTCCCCAGGTGGCTGACTGTTTTCTTCACAGTCTGAATCTCGGGGCATATTGGGTCAGAAAGATATGGACGGCGTCGGCGCAGTCGCTACAGAGTGATGCAATCTCTGCCACCTACGAAACCCGGGCGGTAAAGCCACACAGGAAGCAGAGGGTTAACGGGCATATTGGCTGCCCCTCGATGCACTTATGCATAAAGCCTTGTTCACACCGGATGCTACATCCTGATTTGATAGCGGGTTCTGGTCCATCAGATAGATGAATCTATGGACTGACAAAGGCCATGGTGGTCAGAGGTGTCCAATATAATTACCATCATGGCCTCATGGCTCGTCACCCTACATCGGGGAAGAATCCAGCAGTTTCCAGTCTGGGGACGTTTGCTGCTTCAATTCCCAGTAAAAAAGAAATATGAGACAAATTCCGGTTATATCATCTCAGTAAAATGTCATGCATGGTGTCCTGAGAGGACGGAGAGTTCGCTGCACACCCGGCTCGTTGATGGCGGACCCCCCGGTGCACACTCCTCTTCACCATCCCCTTATACACTTCTCTCATGGTGCAGGAAGCAAATAGATCCTGTAAAACAATTACCAAGACTGAGATACATGTCAGGACTGTCCAATAAAGCACAGAAGGAGGTGTCGGATGGATCACTCCCAACATAGGGGTTCTGATCTAACCACAGTGCCCCTGGAGGACAGCAGATAACTTAGACAACTTCCAGTAGGGTTCGGCACTGTTTACACTTTATGTGACCGTAATCAAGAGAAGAAAGAAACTGCAAAACTAAATACAATATAAAAGTCAGTAAAAATAAGGTAGAATCAACTGTGGCATAAAGGTACCCTACACAACACAGTGAAAAACCTTTCTGGGAAGCTCAAGGTCTACCTCCATGAAGCCAGTGACTACTGCCCAAATCCTGCTGAAGATACAACTCTTATAAATTAATGAAAATAGGAGCCCCCGACCCCACTGCTAGCAGAAACCCCATTCTGAGGCAGGAGGGCCCAGAGCCCAAAGACTAATCATGGCTTCTGCAGGACCTGCACATGGAAACATGACCTCTGCTGGTCCAGAAGCCAGTGGTAGAGCAGCCAGAAGGCTGAGGAGCCGAGAGAGAGAGCTACATACAGAAAGTGCATGGGGTCTGATCAGGGGTCTGGTTGGGGTATGGTCTGGGGACTGTAAAAGTTTAGGTTTTCTGGGATCTGAACCTACAGTATTTTAGGATTCTGCCCTGAGAATTTAGTCTAAAATTATATAGAGGGTCTGTTCTGGGGTCTTTCTTCAGGTTAGTCTTCAAAAGTTGAGGAGGTCACTAGTTATTCCTGATCTGTAATTATTTTGGGATCTAAAGTTATTAGTGTTGTTATAGAGGCTGGTGACTTCTTCAGAAACTAAGGGCCAAATATGTGTTAGCAGCAAACTCTGTGGCCACGAGAGGACATCATGATGGCGGTCTGGGCCGAATGGAGAAGGAAAGAACAAGTCTGTGATCAGAAAACATCACCTGAAAGTCATCAGGTTTCTAGAAGAGCAGTCATCTCTACTGGCATGTCCGTTATTGGAATTACCTGTTTTCACAAAAATATCTCCATCGCCCTAGATCTAGTACCCAACTAGACGTTACTATTCCCCTTGTCAATAGGATGTGTCTCTACAGTGTGATACAGTCAGCAATTATCAGACACTGTCAGTATGTAGGGACTCAAGCTTCTGACAAGAAGAATAGTAATACCCATTTGTCAACATCCGCACAGATAAGTGGGGCTGACTATAGGAATGGTGTGGTAGAGTGGAGGATCCCAAGCTTGAAAAGCAACCCAGGGCCTATAGTCTAATGAAACTGCTGCTGCTGACCGCCCGTGTATAGTATGCTGCTGCTGACCACCCGTGTATAGTCTGCTGCTGCTGACCACCCGTGTATAGTCTTCTGCTGCTGACCGCCCGTGTATAGTCTGCTGCTGACCGCCCGTGTATAGTCTGCTGCTGACCACCCGTGTATAGTCTGCTGCTGCTGACCACCCGTGTATAGTCTTCTGCTGCTGACCGCCCGTGTATAGTCTGCTGCTGACCGCCCGTGTATAGTCTGCTGCTGACCGCCCGTGTATAGTCTGCTGCTGCTGACCACCCGTGTATAGTCTTCTGCTGCTGACCGCCCGTGTACAGTCTACTGCTGCTGACCACCCGTGTATAGTATGCTGCTGCTGACCGCCCGTGTATAGTCTGCTGCTGCTGACCGCCAGTGTATAGTCTGCTGCTGACCACCCGTGTATAGTCTGCTGCTGCTGACCACCCGTGTATAGTCTTCTGCTGCTGACCACCCGTGTACAGTCTACTGCTGCTGACCACCCGTGTATAGTCTGCTGCTGCTGACCACCCGTGTATAGTCTTCTGCTGCTGACCGCCCGTGTATAGTCTGCTGCTGACCGCCCGTGTATAGTCTGCTGCTGACCACCCGTGTATAGTCTGCTGCTGCTGACCACCCGTGTATAGTCTTCTGCTGCTGACCGCCCGTGTACAGTCTACTGCTGCTGACAACCCGTGTATAGTATGCTGCTGCTGACCGCCCGTGTATAGTCTGCTGCTGCTGACCGCCAGTGTATAATCTGCTGCTGCTGACCGCCCGTGTACAGTCTACTGCTGCTGACCACCCGTGTATAGTCTGCTGCTGCTGACCACCCGTGTATAGTCTTCTGCTGCTGACCGCCCGTGTACAGTCTACTGCTGCTGACCACCCGTGTATAGTATGCTGCTGCTGACCGCCCGTGTATAGTCTGCTGCTGCTGACCGCCAGTGTATAGTCTGCTGCTGCTGACCGCCCGTGTATAGTCTGCTGCTGACCACCCGTGTATAGTCTGCTGCTGCTGACCACCCGTGTATAGTCTTCTGCTGCTGACCGCCCGTGTACAGTCTACTGCTGCTGACCACCCGTGTATAGTATGCTGCTGCTGACCGCCCGTGTATAGTCTGCTGCTGCTGACCGCCAGTGTATAGTCTGCTGCTGCTGACCACCCGTGTATAGTCTGCTGCTGCTGACCGCCCGTGTATAGTCTGCTGCTGCTAACCGCCCGTATAGTCTACTGCTGCTGACCGCCCGTGTATAGTCTGCTGCTGCTGACCGCCCGTGTACAGTCTACTGCTGCTAACCGCCCGTATAGTCTACTGCTGCTGACCGCCCGTGTATAGTCTGCTGCTGCTGACCGCCCGTGTACAGTCTACTGCTGCTGACTGCCTGTGTATAGTCTGCTGCTGCTGGCCACCCGTGTATAGTCTGCTGCTGCAAACCGCCCGTATAGTCTACTGCTGCTGACCACCCGTGTATAGTCTGCTGCTGCTGACCGCCCGTGTACAGTCTACTGCTGCTGACCGCCTGTGTATAGTCTGCTGCTGCTGGCCACCCGTGTATAGTCTGCTGCTGCAAACCGCCCGTATAGTCTACTGCTGCTGACCACCCGTGTATAGTCTGCTGCTGCTGACCGCCCGTGTAGTCTACTGCTGCTGACTGCCAGTGTATAGTCTGCTGCTGACCGCCTGTGTATAGTCTGCTGCTGCTGACCGCCAGTGTATAGTCTGCTGCTGCTGACCGCCTGTGTATAGTCTGCTGCTGCTGACCACCCGTGTATAGTCTGCTGCTGCTGACCGCCCGTGTATAGTCTACTGCTGCTGACCGCCAGTGTATAGTCTGCTGCTGCTGACCGCCTGTGTATAGTCTGCTGCTGCTGACCGCCAGTGTATAGTCTGCTGCTGCTGACCGCCTGTGTATAGTCTGCTGCTGCTGACCACCCGTGTATAGTCTGCTGCTGCTGACCGCCCGTGTAGTCTACTGCTGCTGACCGCCAGTGTATAGTCTGCTGCTGCTGACCGCCCGTGTATAGTCTGCTGCTGCTGACCGCCAGTGTATAGTCTGCTGCTGCTGACCGCCCGTGTATAGTCTGCTGCTGCTGACCGCCCGTGTATAGTCTTCTGCTGCTGACCACCCGTGTATAGTATGCTGCTGCTGACCGCCCGTGTATAGTCTACTGCTGCTGACCGCCAGTGTATAGTCTGCTGCTGCTGACCGCCCGTGTATAGTCTGCTGCTGCTGACCGCCCGTGTATAGTCTGCTGCTGCTGACCGCCCGTGTATAGTCTGCTGCTGCTGACCGCCCGTGTATAGTCTGCTGCTGCTGACCACCCGTGTATAGTATGCTGCTGCTGACCGCCCGTGTATAGTCTACTGCTGCTGACCGCCAGTGTATAGTCTGCTGCTGCTGACCGCCCGTGTATAGTCTGCTGCTGCTGACCGCCCGTGTATAGTCTGCTGCTGCTGGCCACCCGTGTATAGTCTGCTGCTGCTGACCGCCCGTGTATAGTCTGCTGCTGCTGACCGCCCGTGTATAGTCTGCTGCTGCTGACTGCCCGTGTCCCCCACCAGCACTGCCAGGTTAACCATTTCCCTACTGAGCACTCTTCTTCTCTCTATATAAGCAGGTATAGAATATTTTCAACGCTTTTGCTTCAGGGCCAGACGGGAACAATTGATGTTGTATGTAATTTTAGATGTAAAATAATGAATGGATGGTGGCGAGGGATGATGTAAGTATTGGCAGAAGGGGGTGTTGCCGGTAGGAGCTCAGATAATGAGCCTGGCTGGTGGGAGGTCTCCATCACACAGGAGCGGACAGGTGTGGGGGACACAGGTAATCAGTATCTTCATGCTATATATTGTCACATGGGAATTGAGGTCAGAAGTCCTGAAACTGCAGGAAAAACAGCTCAGGGCCCATAAAACACTGGGCATACCAAAGTGAAAACCACCAACTTTCAATGCAGAAGGTTATTTGGCCCCTCCTAACTAATGGACGCCACTGTGTGGTGCACGCTTCTGTGCGCGCTGCCACATGTTTTGTACATGTTAGCACTGTGGACACAGCGCGCACCTGCTCATTCATTTCACACTATTAGGGCCACTTCACATATATCGGGAAATCAGGATCAGCTTGGCGCGGAAACGCCCGAGGGAAACTGAAGCTGGAACGGATTCCATAGTCTTCTATGAGATTGTCCATATTCATCCTTAGCACCAGATGTGATATCAAATGGCACCGGACAGAAACACTCTGCACACTCCAGAAACTGGTTGTATACATCAGATATTGGTACACAGCCTTAGGAGCTGCTGACTGACTTTGTCTTTTGCACTGCACATTTCACATTTCTCCATCTTGCTCATGCATTCCTCCCATTTGTCCAGGGCTGTATAAGGCTAAGTTCACACTTCAGTTATTTGGTCAGTTATTTCCGTCATTTATTGTGAGCCAAAACCAAGTGCGTGTCAAAAACACAGAATAGGTGCAAATCAAATCATTACACCTGATCTCTGTGGAGGCTTCACTACTGGTTTTGGCTCACAATAACTGACGGAAATAACTTAACTGAAGTGTGAACTCGGCCTAACTAGAGCCACATAGATCTGCTTTCTGCCTGTCATGATCTCATTATGTAAGCTGAGGCCCAGGAGGAAGGTGAGGCTACAGAGCAGGGACCCATCTAAAGAAGTCACCTTGTTGTGGCAGGTGGGCTCCCACAATCTGATCAAAACATGTGCCACAGAAAATATAGCAGTAATGCCATTTAAATATTTAATAACTATATATTTATATATATATTATATATTTTTTTTGTGGTGATGTGTACAGTATAAGTGCTCGGAGGCGTGTATATCCCACCCAGATACCTTAGTTGGGTGAGATAACTGAAACCCAGAAAGCTGCAGTGGTTTCAGCAAAGTGTAGTTTGCTGAGACAGTTTTGTCTGGACGTTGTTCTGGGCTGGATTTCATTTGGACTGGGAGATAGGTTTGGTAGTGGGATCTGCCAGTCCACACCCTTCCACTACATGTATTGTCTTTTGCCGGAGGTGATCGCAGGTGAGGCCTGCTGCTGTTAATCATGGAGGGATAAAACAACCCTCTGTGTATGACTTGGGGGGGAGAAAGGCTGTGAGTGCGAGGGGAGACTGAGAGGCTCTGTGGTCTCAGCCAGGGGGGCTGAGGGGCCACAAGGCTTTGTAAAGCCTGAAGTTTGGGGGGCCCAGCGACGCCTATGGAAAGAGGGTCGAATGGTCAGTTGGGAGGACTTCTGGACCCCCAAGGGTGCTGGTGTGGTCACAGCCTGGGGGCTGCTGGACCTTATATGGCTGAGGTAGCCGGATCTAATCCTGTGTGTGAACGGCGCTCTATAGGTGAGGTAGAGACAACACGTGTATTAGGTAGAGCCAGGACGGGCAGGTGTTTATTTTCAATGTTTATGTGTGTGATGGTGCTGAAGTGCCAAAATAAAGCACCTTTTGGACTTGAACCCTGTTGTCAGAGGAGAAGTCTGTGATTGCGACTCCCTGAGAGAGAGCGATCCCTTACAATATATATATATTTATTATATCTTATATCTTGTACATCTCAGCAGTGATCTCTTGTGTTGGTTTGCTGGTTTACTTTTGAAATGTAGTCACAACATACACCTGTAAACGAATTTTGTTTTAATTCCATAGTATATTTGGGGGGTGATGGCCTCCATCTGGGTAATGCTCTCCACTCCTGTTTTTAATTGGAGGAAGTAAAGAGCTGTTTCCTTGAAGGCAGGACATTTTAATAAAGGGGCTCGTTTGTATGAAGTCACCTTGAGGTGGCAGGTGGGCTCAGCACAAGTAGAAGATGCTCCATTACAATAACATGAGAGAGCAGTGGCATGTACACAGAAATGCTCACTGATATAGCATCACATGGACAGTTGGGTGACAGATCCTAGAGGCACATAAACAAGGATATTAGTGGGCGCCCTGTCCATAATGTAGAGTCAGCCATGTGTAACCCAAGACGACAAGAAGAAATGCTTTGCCATCATGGCCACTTAATCAGATGTCTACAAGTGCCATAATCCGTTCAAGACACTGCGACAGAGAGGAAGTATCTGCAGTTGGATCCAAGCCCTGGGACCTGACGGGCCCCTAAGATCCCTCTGCTACATAGAGAGAACAGATGGACTATAGATATCTGGAGAAGCCCAGGAAGATTCTGCATCAGGGTCAAGGAGCTTCAGAACTGCTAGAGATTTTTAAGAAAAAGAAATGCATCTCTTTTAGGTCTCATGCACATGACCGTGGTTTGGGTCTGCATTTTTTACGGGTCGGATGTGGACCATTTCACTTAAAAGGGGCAGCAAAAGATGCGTACAGCACACGTGTGTTTCTCGCATCTTCACGTCCGTTCTGCAGTCCCATAAAAAATTAGAACATGTCCTATTCTTGTCCATATCACAGGCAAGGATATGACTGCTTTATTGAGGGCCGGATGTTCCGTTCCACAAAATGCGGAACACAAACCCCGGCATCCGTGTTTTGAGGATCCACAATTTGCAGACCGCAAAACGGACATGCTCATGTGTATAAGTATATAAGTAAAAGTGTATAAGTAAAAGATATTCCGCCTATTGGAAAGGCCCGAGGAGATGGGGGCGTCCTCCTGAACTGGCATCGTCCTCACATGCTGCAGACTCGCTAATAGATTTTATAAAAGATGCTTCATCAATTTCCTAACCTGTCCTGAGCGTGAGATTTACACTCGCCTAAAAGTGCATCATCTAATTAGCCGATTGATTCATGGCTCAGCCGGATCCATGCTCCTCTCATTCGGCTTGTAGGGTATTAGAGAGATGAGGCACGGCGCCCGGCTCCTCATAATTAACTACCAGGTATCTCATTAGCTGTGAATTTCCCAAGTAGCAGGAAATGGCGCATTAACTGTCCTGATGTCACCGCTGAGGACTGCGCATCTCTTCATGATCTATCCGAGTTCACAGGATTCCTCTTCTGTCCGATGAAAACTGCTGAGCTGTCACTGGAGGTCAGATATGGAGTCACACGACCAGGCGAGTGATCGCTGACCAATGGTCATATTGAACCGTCACTGGGGCTGCTGGAGAAGCCTGAGGGCCAGCTTCCTTCCTACGGACTCAGAACTATGGAGACC
Source organism: Bufo bufo (assembly GCF_905171765.1). Classification (NCBI taxonomy): domain Eukaryota; kingdom Metazoa; phylum Chordata; class Amphibia; order Anura; family Bufonidae; genus Bufo; species Bufo bufo. The sequence goes on along the minus strand of NC_053396.1, from coordinate 3,104,555 downwards.
CCGTCAGATCTTTTGGGGTTACAAGGAACTATGAACCCTGATTTATGTCTGGAGTTTATATGCCACATATTTCCTATTGACCACTAAAGGTGCAGGGTGTGAATCCAGCAACACAAAAAGGGGTTAACTCTGCACTGAGACTCCCACTGATTGTGTTAGTGATGGGATTAAGATAGCTGACTATAAGAGTAGCCGACTCCTAGATGAGTAGATCACCCTATGATACACTCAGGAGATAATCCCATCACGTGTCTCCTCTCTCCCTATTCATTCATTATGGAGGGGGTGAAGATGTCTGTTTGCATGTTGTTCATGGTTGATTGCGTTATGTTGTTAGACTTCTTGAACTGTATATATACTGAGTTGGTCTTCAATAAAGAGAGTTCCTGTTTTACCTTAGAGCCTCGTCTGATGTGTGTGGGGATTGCTATAGGCTGTATACTCCCCTGGCTCTTGTAAGTGCTGCTCCTGTTCCTTGCTCCTGCATCGCTCTCTGAAGGATGAGAGAGGTTCACCCACTGGAGCCTGGAGCCTTATCGTAGGTCCAGGGTGGGTAGGAGACGGCGAGACCCCAACCAAGCTGCAGCGGTTCATGGGGTCTGCAGAACTTACGGTGTCAAGTGGAGTGCTTGGAGCCCTCGGGAAGCACTAGGAGCATCCATCAACGGAGGTACCCAGTGGGGGTGCCAGGAGATCTGTTACAGACGATTTGCCAGAAGCCATCTTGTTTTACCATTAATCATTACTTTAAGGACTGCAGTCTTTTCTGATTACTATACAGTGCAGATGTGAGCATGCTAGTCACCACACTGCAATCCAGCAGAGCATGAGACTACAAGACCGCTGACCGCCCCCACGTCAAGCCTTCCCTGACATGTCTACTCCCATTACTACTTGCATTCCACATGTTATAACAATTCTGTTCCTATGACTCTGTGTTGTACCATGCCTTTATTATTCCTGCTAGAAAATATGAATGAATTCCCAGCAGTCTGCAGTGAAAGTCCAGATGGGTGTTACCAGTTGGGGGGGGGGGGGGGTGACACTGACAGAACTGATTGGATACTGTCAGACTGTGCAGAGACACACACCCTAATGGTGACACCCATCTAGACCATAATTGTAAGCTGGTAGCCATTCATTACTTCTAGCAGGAATACCATAGGAATGGTACCACATAGAGCCATAAGATATATTATAAGAACAGATCTCCAGAATTAGTACATCCTGTATTATACTCCAGAGCTGCACTCACTATTCTGCTGGTGCAGTCACTGTGTACATACATTACTTATCCTGTACTGATCCTGAGTTACATCCTGTATTATACTCCAGAGCTGCACTCACTATTCTGCTGGTGAAATCACTGTGTACATACATTACTTATCCTGTACTGATCCTGAGTTACATCCTGTATTATACTCCAGAGCTGCACCCACTATTCTGCTGGTGCAGTCACTGTGTACATACATTACTTATCCTGTACTGATCCTGAGTTACATCCTGTATTATACTCCAGAGCTGCACTCACTATTCTGCTGGTGCAGTCACTGTGTACATACATTACTTATCCTGTACTGACCCTGAGTTACATCCTGTATTATACTGCAGAGCTGCACTCACTATTCTGCTGGTGCAGTCACTGTGTGCATACATTACTTATCCTGTACTGATCCTGAGTTACATCCTGTATTATACTCCAGAGCTGCACTCACTATTCTGCTGGTGAAATCACTGTGTACATACATTACTTATCCTGTACTGATCCTGAGTTACATCCTGTATTATACTCCAGAGCTGCACTCACTATTCTGCTGGTGCAGTCACTGTGTACATACATTACTTATCCTGTACTGACCCTGAGTTACATCCTGTATTATACTGCAGAGCTGCACTCACTATTCTGCTGGTGCAGTCACTGTGTGCATACATTACTTATCCTGTACTGATCCTGAGTTACATCCTGTATTATACTCCAGAGCTGCACTCACTATTCTGCTGGTGCACTCACTGTGTACATACATTACTTATCCTGTACTGATCCTGAGTTACATCCTGTATTATACTCCAGAGCTGCACTCACTATTCTGCTGGTGAAATCACTGTGTACATACATTACTTATCCTGTACTGATCCTGAGTTACATCCTGTATTATACTCCAGAGCTGCACCCACTATTCTGCTGGTGCAGTCACTGTGTACATACATTACTTATCCTGTACTGATCCTGAGTTACATCCTGTATTATACTCCAGAGCTGCACTCACTATTCTGCTGGTGCAGTCACTGTGTACATACATTACTTATCCTGTACTGACCCTGAGTTACATCCTGTATTATACTGCAGAGCTGCACTCACTATTCTGCTGGTGCAGTCACTGTGTGCATACATTACTTATCCTGTACTGATCCTGAGTTACATCCTGTATTATACTCCAGAGCTGCACTCACTATTCTGCTGGTGAAATCACTGTATACATACATTACTTATCCTGTACTGATCCTGAGTTACATCCTGTATTATACACTGAATTCAGCCACGGTACACTGTGAAGACAATGAAGCATGGTGGACAAGCATCATGATATGGGGATGTGTCTCATACTACGGTGTTGGGACTATTTATTCGATATATTTTTCTTCATGTTTTGATTTGGAATACAATGTGTGGTGTTCCCAATGCGTCTGTGTGGATGGACATAGAAGCTATTGGAAGGATTCTGAGCTTTATTCACTTTTTTAGACACTGCTATTATTTTGAACACAACTGTATATACTGTAGGTGTAGTGCACACACATTACGCACCAGAAGGGCATCAGGTTTGTGTGAACATCTGGTTAGATATTATCAATCACATCCAGGCTGGAGAGGGTGCGGGATCAGATACAGATGTCTCCGGCACGTGCCGCACTATTATAATTTACAGTATATGAGCGGCGGCACCATCACAGGGCTGCGTACCGCTGGAGAATACCACAATGCACACTCTGCATGTTAATGGCACAGCTTCTGACAATATTTGCTCTACATTCCCGCTAATTAATCCTCGAATGAGGCCTTGAGTCTTCTACAACCGGCGGTGCGGAGCCTGAGGCCGGGATGGAAGGAGACCACCGCACAGCAGAGCTGTCAATCACGCTGCACTGCTGGGGAGGAGCAGCTGGTAATGGGGGACATCACTGCGCCCGACACTGACAATAGTGGACCATTATATCGGACTAGTTAGCACAAGGGCCTGTACTGGGTCAGCTGCTGCATGGACCGACAACAGTTCAGTCTATTCCAGTTACACAGCAGGTGTCAGGGCCCCTCTGACTGAGGCAGCATCACCAGGTGGACCACCCAACACGCTGAGGTCAGGTCATCTCCAGAGTGGCCCGTCTTGTGGGGTGTTCCTGGCATGGAGTGGTCAGTACCTGATAACTGGCGATCTGGTGACAGGGTCTTGGCGGCCCAATGGTCATTGGTTGAGTGTGTGTGTGTGTGTGGGGGGGGGGGGGGGGGGGGTAGGGTGAGCCTGTCTGGTCCGATCCACAGAAGAGTAACTGTAGAGCAAACTGCTGACAACATTAGTGCTGGTGATGATAGAAAGTTGTCAGGACGCACATCACAGCCCGCTGTGCACCCGCAGAATGGTTAAACTGGCCATATGACCCCATCCACCACCGAGAGTGCCTACAATGGGAAAGAACTGGAGAAGGCAGCAATGGAGCCTGGTCTCATGCAGTGGGGGATCCAGAGCCTGGTCTCATGCAGTGGCGGATCCAGAGCCTGGTCTCATGCAGTGGCGGATCCAGAGCCTGGTCTCATGCAGTGGCGGATCCAGAGCCCGGTCTCATGCAGTGGCGGATCCAGAGCACGGTCTCATGCAGTGGCGGATTCAGAGCCTGGTCTCATACAGTGGCGGATTCAGATCCTGGTCTCATGCAGTGGTGGATCCAGAGCCTGGTCTCATGCAGTGGTGGATCCAGAGCCTGGTCTCATGCAGTGGAGGATCCAGAGCCTGGTCTCATGCAGTGGCGGATTCAGAGCCTGGTCTCATGCAGTGGCGGATTCAGATCCTGGTCTCATGCAGTGGTGGATCCAGAGCCTGGTCTCATGCAGTGGCGGATTCAGAGCCTGGTCTCATGCAGTGGGGGATCCAGAGCCTGGTCTCATGCAGTGGCGGATCCAGAGCCTGGTTTCATGCAGTGGCGGATCCAGAGCCTGGTTTCATGCAGTGGCGGATCCAGAGCCTGGTCTCATGCAGTGGCAGATCCAGAGCCTGGTCTCATGCAGTGGCAGATCCAGAGCCCGGTCCTATGCCTGGTCTCATGCAGTGGCAGATCCAGAGCCTGGTCTCATGCAGTGGTGGATCCAGAGCCTGGTCTCATGCAGTGGCGGATCCAGAGCCTGGTCTCATGCAGTGGCGGATCCAGAGCCTGGTCTCATGCAGTGGCGGATCCAGAGCCCGGTGTCATGCAGTGGCGGATCCAGAGCCCGGTGTCATGCAGTGGCGGATCCAGAGCGCGGTCTCATGCAGTGGCGGATCCAGAGCCTGGTCTCATGCAGTGGCAGATCCAGAGCCTGGTCTCATGCAGTGGCAGATCCAGAGCCCGGTCCCATGCAGTGGCAGATCCAGAGCCTGGTCTCATGCAGTGGCGGATCCAGAGCCCGGTCTCATGCAGTGGCGGATCTAAAGCCTGGTCTCATGCAGTGGCGGATCCAGAGCCTGGTCTCATGCAGTGGCGGATCCAGAGCCCGGTCTCATGCAGTGGCGGATCCAAAGCCTGGTCTCATGCAGTGGCGGATCCAGAGCCTGGTCTCATGCAGTGGCGGATCCAGAGCCTGTTCTCATGCAGTGGCGGATCCAGAGCCAGTTCTCATGCAGTGGCGGATCCAGAGCCCGGTCTTATGCAGTGGCGGATCCAGAGCCCGGTCTCATGCAGTGGCGGATCCAGAGCCTGGTCTCATGCAGTGGTGGATCCAGAGCTCGGTCTCATGCAGTGGCGGATGCAGAGCCTGGTCTCATGCAGTGGCGGATCCAGAGCCTGGTCTCATGCAGTGGCGGATCCAGAGCCTGGTCTCATGCAGTGGCGGATCCAGAGCCAGTTCTCATGCAGTGGCGGATCCAGAGCCCGGTCTCATGCAGTGGCGGATCCAGAGCTCGGTCTCATGCAGTGGCGGATCCAGAGCCCGGTTTATGCAGTGGCGGATCCAGAGCCCGGTTTCATGCAGTGGCGGATCCAGAGCCTGGTCTCATGCAGTGGCAGATCCAGAGCCTGGTCTCATGCAGTGGCAGATCCAGAGCCCGGTCCCATGCAGTGGCAGATCCAGAGCCTGGTCTCATGCAGTGGCGGATCCAGAGCCCGGTCTCATGCAGTGGCGGATCCAGAGCCTGGTCTCATGCAGTGGCGGATCCAGAGCCTGGTCTCATGCAGTGGCGGATCCAGAGCCCGGTCCCATGCAGTGGCAGATCCAGAGCCTGGTCTCATGCAGTGGCGGATCCAGAGCCCGGTCTCATGCAGTGGCGGATCCAAAGCCTGGTCTCATGCAGTGGCGGATCCAGAGCCTGGTCTCATGCAGTGGCGGATCCAGAGCCCGGTCTCATGCAGTGGCGGATCCAAAGCCTGGTCTCATGCAGTGGCGGATGCAGAGCCTGGTCTCATGCAGTGGTGGATCCAGAGCCTGGTCTCATGCAGTGGCGGATGCAGAGCCTGGTCTCATGCAGTGGCGGATGCAGAGCCTGGTCTCATGCAGTGGTGGATCCAGAGCCTGGTCTCATGCAGTGGTGGATGCAGAGCCTGGTCTCATGCAGTGGCGGATCCAGAGCCTGGTCTCATGCAGTGGCGGATGCAGAGCCTGTTCTCATGCAGTGGCGGATCCAGAGCCCGTTCTCATGCAGTGGCGGATCCAGAGCCCGGTCTCATGCAGTGGCGGATCCAGAGCCTGGTCTCATGCAGTGGTGGATGCAGAGCCTGGTCTCATGCAGTGGCGGATGCAGAGCCTGGTCTCATGCAGTGGTGGATCCAGAGCCTGGTCTCATGCAGTGGAGGATTCAGAGCCTGGTCTCATGCAGTGGTGGATCCAGAGCCTGGTCTCATGCAGTGGTGGATGCAGAGCCTGGTCTCATGCAGTGGCGGATGCAGAGCCCGGTCTCATGCAGTGGCGGATCCAGAGCCCGGTCTCATGCAGTGGCGGATCCAGAGCCCGGTCTCATGCAGTGGCGGATCCAGAGCCCGGTCTCATGCAGTGGCGGATCCAGAGCCTGGTCTCATGCAGTGGTGGATGCAGAGCCTGGTCTCATGCAGTGGCGGATTCAGAGCCTGGTCTCATGCAGTGGGGGATCCAGAGCCTGGTCTCATGCAGTGGCGGATCCAGAGCCTGGTTTCATGCAGTGGCGGATCCAGAGCCTGGTTTCATGCAGTGGCGGATCCAGAGCCTGGTCTCATGCAGTGGCAGATCCAGAGCCTGGTCTCATGCAGTGGCAGATCCAGAGCCCGGTCCTATGCCTGGTCTCATGCAGTGGCAGATCCAGAGCCTGGTCTCATGCAGTGGTGGATCCAGAGCCTGGTCTCATGCAGTGGCGGATCCAAAGCCTGGTCTCATGCAGTGGCGGATCCAGAGCCTGGTCTCATGCAGTGGCGGATCCAGAGCCCGGTGTCATGCAGTGGCGGATCCAGAGCCCGGTGTCATGCAGTGGCGGATCCAGAGCGCGGTCTCATGCAGTGGCGGATCCAGAGCCTGGTCTCATGCAGTGGCAGATCCAGAGCCTGGTCTCATGCAGTGGCAGATCCAGAGCCCGGTCCCATGCAGTGGCAGATCCAGAGCCTGGTCTCATGCAGTGGCGGATCCAGAGCCCGGTCTCATGCAGTGGCGGATCTAAAGCCTGGTCTCATGCAGTGGCGGATCCAGAGCCTGGTCTCATGCAGTGGCGGATCCAGAGCCCGGTCTCATGCAGTGGCGGATCCAAAGCCCGGTCTCATGCAGTGGCGGATCCAGAGCCTGGTCTCATGCAGTGGCGGATCCAGAGCCTGTTCTCATGCAGTGGCGGATCCAGAGCCAGTTCTCATGCAGTGGCGGATCCAGAGCCCGGTCTTATGCAGTGGCGGATCCAGAGCCCGGTCTCATGCAGTGGCGGATCCAGAGCCTGGTCTCATGCAGTGGTGGATCCAGAGCTCGGTCTCATGCAGTGGCGGATGCAGAGCCTGGTCTCATGCAGTGGCGGATCCAGAGCCTGGTCTCATGCAGTGGCGGATCCAGAGCCTGGTCTCATGCAGTGGCGGATCCAGAGCCAGTTCTCATGCAGTGGCGGATCCAGAGCCCGGTCTCATGCAGTGGCGGATCCAGAGCTCGGTCTCATGCAGTGGCGGATCCAGAGCCCGGTTTATGCAGTGGCGGATCCAGAGCCCAGTTTCATGCAGTGGCGGATCCAGAGCCTGGTCTCATGCAGTGGCAGATCCAGAGCCCGGTCCCATGCAGTGGCAGATCCAGAGCCTGGTCTCATGCAGTGGCGGATCCAGAGCCCGGTCTCATGCAGTGGCGGATCCAAAGCCTGGTCTCATGCAGTGGCGGATCCAGAGCCTGGTCTCATGCAGTGGCGGATCCAGAGCCCGGTCCCATGCAGTGGCAGATCCAGAGCCTGGTCTCATGCAGTGGCGGATCCAGAGCCCGGTCTCATGCAGTGGCGGATCCAAAGCCTGGTCTCATGCAGTGGCGGATCCAGAGCCTGGTCTCATGCAGTGGCGGATCCAGAGCCCGGTCTCATGCAGTGGCGGATCCAAAGCCTGGTCTCATGCAGTGGCGGATGCAGAGCCTGGTCTCATGCAGTGGTGGATCCAGAGCCTGGTCTCATGCAGTGGCGGATGCAGAGCCTGGTCTCATGCAGTGGCGGATGCAGAGCCTGGTCTCATGCAGTGGTGGATCCAGAGCCTGGTCTCATGCAGTGGTGGATGCAGAGCCTGGTCTCATGCAGTGGCGGATCCAGAGCCTGGTCTCATGCAGTGGCGGATGCAGAGCCTGTTCTCATGCAGTGGCGGATCCAGAGCCCGTTCTCATGCAGTGGCGGATCCAGAGCCCGGTCTCATGCAGTGGAGGATCCAGAGCCCGGTCTCATGCAGTGGCGGATCCAGAGCCTGGTCTCATGCAGTGGTGGATGCAGAGCCTGGTCTCATGCAGTGGCGGATGCAGAGCCTGGTCTCATGCAGTGGTGGATCCAGAGCCTGGTCTCATGCAGTGGAGGATTCAGAGCCTGGTCTCATGCAGTGGTGGATCCAGAGCCTGGTCTCATGCAGTGGTGGATGCAGAGCCTGGTCTCATGCAGTGGCGGATGCAGAGCCCGGTCTCATGCAGTGGCGGATCCAGAGCCCGGTCTCATGCAGTGGCGGATCCAGAGCCCGGTCTCATGCAGTGGCGGATCCAGAGCCCGGTCTCATGCAGTGGCGGATCCAGAGCCTGGTCTCATGCAGTGGTGGATGCAGAGCCTGGTCTCATGCAGTGGCGGATCCAGAGGGGTTAAAGGGTTATTCCCATCACGCTGTTTCATACTTACCTGCTCTCGGCGCGCTGTCCACTTCCTGGTTTCGGCAGGGGGCGGGCTCCATCTTGATTGAAGTCTTCTCCCGACTGGGCCGCACGCTGGACTGAACGCGTACGCCGCCGCGCATGCGCCCTGGTGACTTCTTCCTGGCAAATATACTATACTGGGCAGGAAGTTATCACCATAGCGCATGCGCGGCGTCGGCGTGCACTTTCGGGACTGTGCGCGGCCGGCCGGGAGAAAAGAAGTCGTCTGCGCAAGCGCGGCCACCGCGATTCCGGAGTAGAGCGGTGGCCGTAACCAGGGGAGACGGAAGACAACAGTCAGGTAAGTATATGTTTATTTTCTTCTAAGGGGTAGGAATTAGTTAATTAAATATATTTAGAAAAATGATCACTGTTAAATCATTAACAGATTTAACAGTGATCATTAAGATGGGAATACCCCTTTAATAACTACTGTGCTTTCACAATAGTAATTAACCCCTTGTAGCAGTCCCCCATTCACAGTCTTTATTAACCCCTTTCAGCAATCCCCGGCAGCACAGACCAGTTAGTTGTACCTCATTTCCCCCCTACCCTAGTTATTACAGTCAGTCCCGCACTACTCCCCCCATGAACAATCTACCCCCCGGCCCTTTCAGTTTCAGCAATCCCCATTGCCCGGCCACAGCAAAGTCTGAGGAATCACATTACATCATGTGGATGGCTGGGTGTGTGCGTCACTTACCTGGTGAGGAGATGGCACCAGGTGCACTATGGGAAGAAGGCGGCCTGGTCTGAGGAATCACATTACATCATGTGGTCAGCCAGGTGTGTGTGCGTCACTTACCTGGTGAGGAGATGGCACCAGGTGCACTATGGGAAGAAGGCGGCCTGGTCTGATGAATCACATTACATCATGTGGTCAGCCAGGTGTGTGTGCGTCACTTACCTGGTGAGGAGATGGCACCAGGTGCACTATGGGTAGAAGACAGGGTGGCCTGATGAATTATGTTACATCATGTAGACCGCTAGGTGTGTGTGTGTCACTTACCTGGTGAGGAGATGGCACCAGGTGCACTATGGGTAGAAGACAGGGTGGCCTGATGAATTATGTTACATCATGTAGACCGCTAGGTGTGTGTGTGTCACTTACCTGGTGAGGAGATGGCACCAGGTGCACTATGGGTAGAAGACAGGGTGGTCTGATGAATCACATTACATCATGTGGTCAGCCAGGTGTGTGTGCGTCACTTACCTGGTGAGGAGATGGCACCAGGTGCACTATGGGTAGAAGACAGGGTGGCCTGATGAATTATGTTACATCATGTAGACCGCTAGGTGTGTGTGTGTCACTTACCTGGTGAGGAGATGGCACCAGGTGCACTATGGGTAGAAGACAGGGTGGTCTGATGAATTATGTTACATCATTTAGACCGCTAGGTGTGTGTGTGTCACTTACCTGGTGAGGAGATGGCACCAGGTGCACTATGGGTAGAAGACAGGGTGGTCTGATGAATTATGTTACATCATGTAGACCGCTAGGTGTGTGTGTGTCACTTACCTGGTGAGGAGATGGCACCAGGTGCACTATGGGAAGAAGACAGGGTGGCCTGATGAATTATGTTACATCATGTAGACCGCTAGGTGTGTGTGTGTCACTTACCTGGTGAGGAGATGGCACCAGGTGCACTATGGGTAGAAGACAGGGTGGTCTGATGAATTATGTTACATCATGTAGACCGCTAGGTGTGTGTGTGTCACTTACCTGGTGAGGAGATGGCACCAGGTGCACTATGGGAAGAAGACAAGGTGGCCTGATGAATTATGTTACATCATTTAGACCGCTAGGTGTGTGTGTGTCACTTACCTGGTGAGGAGATGGCACCAGGTGCACTATGGGTAGAAGACAGGGTGGTCTGATGAATTATGTTACATCATGTAGACCGCTAGGTGTGTGTGTGTCACTTACCTGGTGAGGAGATGGCACCAGGTGCACTATGGGTAGAAGACAGGGTGGTCTGATGAATTATGTTACATCATTTGGACCGCTAGGTGTGTGTGTGTCACTTACCTGGTGAGGAGATGGCACCAGGTGCACTATGAGAAGAAGATGGTCTGGTCTGAGGAATCAGGTTACATCATGTGGATGGCCGGGTGTGCGTCACTTACCTGGTGAGGAGATGGCACCAGGTGCACTATGGGAAGAAGGATGCCTGGTCTGAGGAATCAGGTTACATCATGTGGACGGCCGGGTGTGTGCGTCACTTACCTGGGGAAGAGATGGCACCAGGTGCACTATGGGAAGAAGGCGGCCTGGTGGAGGGGGAGTGATGCTCTGGACGATGTTCTGCCATCAAGTGTCAGATAATGCTACACTGCACCATACATCCAAGCACAAGGTGTAAGGAAGCAGCCAGAGAATTCCTATTTGGAATCCAGAGAAGTTTTACCTGCAGCTTTGGATCTGACTGGAGTAATTGTGGAACTAATGATCAGTATTTGTTGCATTGAAGTGACTGTATTCTGAGAGATGAGGTTATGGAGCAGAGGATCCATATATCCGTATATAAATTACGCAGCCTGTGAACAGTGCACGGCCCAATTAATCCCTGGCGTCTCGCCCCTATAACAGGGGCCCTTCTTGGCTTCTTACATGGCAGACCTCTATTTCAAGTCTAACAGGGGTCACATTCTGTAATGGCCGTGGCTACAATCAGACATCACAGACGATCGGATCGGCACATGACACGAGATTCACCTCTCATTCAACCTTCCCCTGGGGGGCCAAGGAGCGGACACTCTAAAGCCGCCATTCTTACAAGCATATTCAATACAAGATCAAAAGCGGCAGTCCCAAGTAAGCCTTTGTTCCTCTCTCCTCCTCAGGGGCGGCGGGGGACGCTCTCTTCAGCATTGCTCTCACAGTCTTTGGCTTTTGAAGCCGAGGTTTAATTTTAACAGCTATTTAAAGCAAACATCTCACTTGTAGGAAGGAGAGATCTGGTCTGGCATACACAACTATATGGCGGTGGAATGAGACACAGACGTATGGAGGAAAAGAAAGGCTGCCTGTGAAATACCAATACCATCAAACGAGGGCTCCGACAGTAAGACGCCGTCAGGGGAGGAGATGAAAGACGGCTGTGTGTGTGCAATCTGGAAGTGTAATGAAGAGCGATGGAGGGGATCTCCTGTAATTAACCATTCTTCTTACAGGAAGGCTCTTTAAAGATTTGCCCTTGTTCCTCGACAGCAGAGCTCGGCCGCAGATGACTTTTCTCAAGCTCAATCTCTGGGATTTCCTTGTCTCAACTTTTGCTCAATTTCATGTCATGACCTTGTTTTTCCTATATAAAGGGGTTATCATGTAGAGAAAGTGAATACCAGGCCCTTACTAATGTATTGTGATTCTCCATATTTTCTCCCCCAAAAATGTATTCATTCAGGTAAAAAAAACAGCTAAAATTACCCCCCCCCCCCCCCCCCCATGGCTTACAGCTACTGTAAAAAGGGCAATAAATGACAAAAAAGGGCATTTAAAAAATACAAATCTGAGGGGTCAGATGTAGCCTTTGAAGTTTACAAAGGGCTTAACAAAATCTGTAAAAAGGAGATAAAATTAGCAAAAATACAAAACAAACAGCAGGTGGCAAAAGAGAGCAAAACAAATCCCCAAAAATTCTTTAAATATCTAAATGCTAAAAAAACAAGGTCTGAGCAGGTAGGTGCCCTAAATAATGGTAAAGAGGGTTAATCACGGAAGATAAGGAAAAGGCAGAGTTACTAAATTGTTTTTTTTTAGCTCTGTATATACAAAAAAAGAGAAAGGAGCTGATATCTGTGGTGCTGGGGCTGTTAGTACATCCAGTAATATACTCAATTGGCTAACTGTAGATATGGTAAGATAAGGTAAATAAGGTAAATGTGAACAAGGCTCCGGGTCCAGATGGATTACACCCAAGAGTTCTTAAAGAGCTCCGTTCAGTCATTGCTGTGCCCCTGTTTATAATTTCTAAAGATTCTCCAGGTACTGGTACAGTGCAAAGTGATTGGCGCAAGGGAAACGTGGTGCCCATATTCAAAAAAGGATCAAGGTCCTCCACAGGTAATTATAGACCAGTTAGTTTACCTTCTGTTGTGGGAAAAATTTTTGAAGGACTCTTAAGGGACTATATACAGGAGTATGTGACTATAAATAATATTATAAGTGATAACCAGCATGTGTTTACCAAGGAGAGAAGTTGTCAGACTAACCTGATTTGTTTTTATGAGGAGGTGAGTAGAAGCCTGGACAGAGGGGCGGCTGTAGATGTAGTGAGGTAAGTAGAAGCCTGGACAGAGGAGTGGCTGTGGATGTAGTGAGGTGAGTAGAAGCCTGGACAAAGGGGCGGCTGTGGATATAGTGAGGTAAGTAGAAGCCTGGACAGAGGGGCGGCTGTGGATGTAGTGAGGTGAGTAGAAGCCTGGACAGAGGGGCGGCTGTGGATGTAGTGAGGTCAGTAGAAGCCTGGACAGAGGGGCGGCTGTGGATGTAGTGAGGTGAGTAGTAGCCTGGACAGAGGGACGGCTGTGGATGTAGTGAGGTGAGTAGAAGCCTGGACAAAGGGGCGGCTGTGGATATAGTGAGGTAAGTAGAAGCCTGGACAGAGGGGCGGCTGTGGATGTAGTGAGGTGAGTAGTAGCCTGCACAGAGGGGAGGCTGTGGATGTAGTGAGGTGAGTAGAAGCCTGGACAGAGGGGCGGCTGTGGATGTAGTGAGGTGAGTAGAAGCCTGGACAGAGGGACGGCTGTGGATGTAGTTAGGTGAGTAGAAGCCTGGACAGAGGGGCGGCTGTGGAAGTAGTGAGGTAAGTAGAAGCCTGGACAGAGGGACGGCTGTGGATGTAGTGAGGTGAGTAGTAGCCTGAACAGAGGGGCGGCTGTGGATGTAGTGAGGTGAGTAGAAGCCTGGACAGAGGGGCGGCTGTGGAAGTAGTGAGGTGAGTAGAAGCCTGGACAGAGGGGCGGCTGTGGATATAGTGAGGTGAGTAGAAGCCTGGACAGAGGGGCGGCTGTGGATGTAGTGAGGTGAGTAGTAGCCTGGACAGAGGGGCGGCTGTGGATGTAGTGAGGTGAGTAGTAGCCTGGACAGAGGGACGGCTGTTGATGTAGTGAGGTCAGTAGAAGCCTGTACAGAGGGGCGGCTGTGGATGTAGTGAGGTGAGTAGTAGCCTGGACAGAGGGACGGCTGTGGATGTAGTGAGGTGAGTAGAAGCCTGTACAGAGGGGCGGCTGTGGATGTAGTGAGGTGAGTAGAAGCCTGGACAGAGGGACGGCTGTGGATGTAGTGAGGTGAGTAGAAGCCTGGACAGAGGGGAGGCTGTGGATGTAGTGAGATGAGTAGAAGCCTGGACAGAGGGGCGGCTGTGGATGTAGTGAGGTCAGTAGAAGCCTGGACAGAGGGGCGGCTGTTGATGTAGTGATGTGAGTAGTAGCCTGGACAGAGGGGCGGCTGTGGATGTAGTGAGGTGAGTAGAAGCCTGGACAGAGGGGCGGCTGTGGATGTAGTGAGGTGAGTAGAAGCCTGGATAGAGGGGCGGCTGTGGATGTAGTGAGGTAAGTAGAAGCCTGGACAGAGGGACGGCTGTGGATGTAGTGAGGTGAGTAGTAGCCTGAACAGAGGGGCGGCTGTGGATGTAGTGAGGTGAGTAGAAGCCTGGACAGAGGGGCGGCTGTGGATATAGTGAGGTGAGTAGAAGCCTGGACAGAGGGGCGGCTGTGGATGTAGTGAGGTGAGTAGAAGCCTGGACAGAGGGACGGCTGTGGATGTAGTGAGGTGAGTAGAAGCCTGGACAGAGGGGCGGCTGTGGATGTAGTGAGGTGAGTAGTAGCCTGGACAGAGGGGCGGCTGTGGATGTAGTGAGATGAGTAGAAGCCTGGACAGAGGGGCGACTGTGGATGTAGTGAGGTCAGTAGAAGCCTGGACAGAGGGGCGGCTGTTGATGTAGTGAGGTGAGTAGAAGACAGGACAGAGGGGCGGCTATGGATGTAGTGAGGTGAGTAGAAGCCTGGACAGAGGGGCGGCTGTGGATGTAGTGAGGTCAGTAGAAGCCTGGACAGAGGGGCGGCTGTTGATGTAGTGAGGTGAGTAGAAGCCTGGACAGAGGGGCGGCTGTGGATGTAGTGAGGTGAGTAGAAGCCTGGACAGAGGGGCGGCTGTGGATGTAGTGAGGTGAGTAGTAGCCTGGACAGAGGGGTGGCTGTTGATGTAGTGAGGTGAGTAGAAGCCTGGACAGAGGGGCGGCTGTGGATGTAGTGAGGTGAGTAGAAGCCTGGACAGAGGGGCGGCTGTGGATGTAGTGAGGTGAGTAGAAGCCTGGATAGAGGGGCGGCTGTGGATGTAGTGAGGTAAGTAGAAGCCTGGACAGAGGGACGGCTGTGGATGTAGTGAGGTGAGTAGTAGCCTGAACAGAGGGGCGGCTGTGGATGTAGTGAGGTGAGTAGAAGCCTGGACAGAGGGGCGGCTGTGGATATAGTGAGGTGAGTAGAAGCCTGGACAGAGGGGCGGCTGTGGATGTAGTGAGGTGAGTAGAAGCCTGGACAGAGGGACGGCTGTGGATGTAGTGAGGTGAGTAGAAGCCTGGACAGAGGGGCGGCTGTGGATGTAGTGAGGTGAGTAGTAGCCTGGACAGAGGGGCGGCTGTGGATGTAGTGAGATGAGTAGAAGCCTGGACAGAGGGGCGACTGTGGATGTAGTGAGGTGAGTAGAAGACAGGACAGAGGGGCGGCTATGGATGTAGTGAGGTGAGTAGAAGCCTGGACAGAGGGGCGGCTGTGGATGTAGTGAGGTCAGTAGAAGCCTGGACAGAGGGGCGGCTGTTGATGTAGTGAGGTGAGTAGAAGCCTGGACAGAGGGGCGGCTGTGGATGTAGTGAGGTGAGTAGAAGCCTGGACAGAGGGGCGGCTGTGGATGTAGTGAGGTGAGTAGTAGCCTGGACAGAGGGGTGGCTGTTGATGTAGTGAGGTGAGTAGAAGCCTGGACAGAGGGGCGGCTGTGGATGTAGTGAGGTGAGTAGAAGCCTGGACAGAGGGGAGGCTGTGGATGTAGTGGGATGAGTAGAAGCCTGGACAGAGGGGCGGCTGTGGATGTAGTGAGGTGAGTAGAAGCCTGGACAGAGGGGCGACTGTGGATGTAGTGAGGTGAGTAGAAGCCTGGACAGAGGGGCGGCTGTGGATGTAGTGAGGTGAGTAGTAGCCTGGACAGAGGGGCGGCTGTAGATGTAGTGAGGTGAGTAGTAGCCTGGACAGAGGGGCGGCTGTGGATGTAGTGAGGTGAGTAGTAGCCTGGACAGAGGGGTGGCTGTAGATGTAGTGAGGTGAGTAGTAGCCTGGACAGAGGGACGGCTGTGGATGTAGTGAGGTCAGTAGAAGCCTGGACAGAGGGGCAGCTGTTGATGTAGTGAGGTGAGTAGTAGCCTGGACAGAGGGGCGGCTGTGGATGTAGTGAGGTGAGTAGAAGCCTGGACAGAGGGGCGGCTGTGGATGTAGTGAGGTGAGTAGAAGCCTGGACAGAGGGGCGGCTGTGGATGTAGTGAGGTGAATAGAAGCCTGGACAGAGGGGCGGCTGTGGATGTAGTGAGGTGAGTAGTAGCCTGGACAGAGGGGCGGCTGTGGATGTAGTGAGGTGAGTAGAAGCCTGGACAGAGGGGCGGCTGTGGATGTAGTGAGGTGAGTAGAAGCCTGGACAGAGGGGCGGCTGTGGATGTAGTGAGGTGAGTAGAAGCCTGGACAGAGGGGCGGCTGTGGATGTAGTGAGGTGAGTAGAAGCCTGGACAGAGGGGCGGCTGTGGATGTAGTGTTTCTGGATTTTGCAGTGGCTTTTGATCCTGTCCCTCATAGATGTTTAATAAGTAAAGAGAGAGTCACTTGTAGTAATAAGATTTGGGTGTCCTTGTAGATCATAGATTGAATAACAGCACAATGTCAATCAGCTGCTTCTAAGGCCACTAGGATATTGTCATGCATTAAACGAGGCCTGGACCTGCGGGGCAGGGATGTGATATTGCCACTTTACAAAGCTTTGGTGCGGCCTCATCTGGAATACGTGCAGCGTCCCACATATGTGTGTAAATGGGACACTTCAAACATCTGAATATATATATATGTATTGAATTGCAATGTATGGTATTTTCTATTATCTGGCTGGCAATTTCATTTACGTCCATTCGCCCCTAGGTGGTGCTGGCACCACCTAATATATCTAGTGGGGGGTGTCTAGCCTAGAGAGTTAGTTGAAGCAGAAGTGCGAGAGGAGAGAAGCAAGTTCATGGAGGAGGACAGGCTGAAGTCACCTTGTAGCTGTGTTCCTTTTCTCTGGGCCCTGATCAAGCCTGGAGAAGATATCCACAGAAGACAAGCACCAGACAGTGAGTCTATACACCAAGATGCCGAGAGCCTAGCGAGGGGAACAGCTAACTACGGCTTATGGACCTCATCAGCACAAGTGACCTGGAGTAGCTTTCGAGTGCCTGGACAGAACTGGATGATTAAGGCCATAATTGTCCTTATCCACTACACCAACCTTCAGGGTCACGGTGGAAAACCCGATTTATAAGAGAATTCTACAAATAATGAAGCAGAAGTGTTTGCCTGCCACAAGGGAGATCGCCCTTAAAGGATAGCTCATAGTAACTATATATATATATCAGCATCTTTAGTGCCAGAGTGCTGTAAAGAGTGAATTTTGGGATTACCACCAGGATCATGCCTGTAAAGTATCAGCATTAGAAGAATCCCTCCACTGCCTGATAATAGGATTACCAGTGAACTAATTATTACTTATGCTATGCAAAAAGCTTTCCATTGATGAACTGTACCGACTGTCCAGAGACAATTGATTTAGTAAATGTTCAACTGGTTTACAACAAAGGACTCATCATTCTTACTACTACGACTCTCAACATTTGCACCTACCGATGCTGGCGTCACGAACCAGAGGCCCAGGCGCCACAAGCACCCTAAACACCATCAAGGGCACCTCAACTTCCATCTGGCTGGTGTTCCCTGTAACGGAGAGTGCCCCGGAGGTTTTCGTGCTGTCTTCCCATCCACTGTACGCCGGCCCAGGGAGGCATCTGCTAACCGTGAGTACATGAACTATTGCACCCATCGGCCCACCGTGAGCCTCGCGTGTTTCCCCCTGTGGTTTGGTATGCTACACACGCAGTTCAGTTCTGGGCACCGGTCCATAGAAAGGACGCCCTGGAGCTGGAAAAAGTACAGAGGAGAGCGACTAAACTGATAAGGGGCCTGGAGGGTCTGATGTGGGAAGATTAAAAGAATTGAATTTATTTAGTCTTGAGAAGAGAGACGTCTAAGGGGGGACAAAATGGGCCATACAAAAAATACGGTGAAAAACTGTTCCTCAGAAGACAAGGAGGCACTGCCTGCGACTGGAGAAGAACAAGCTTCTTTACTGTAAGAGCTGTGAGTCTGTGGAGTAGAGACCTCAGGACGTGGTCACAGCAGGAACAGGGGACGGGTTTACAAAGGGTTTAGATGAATTCTTAAAAGTAAATGACATTAATGCTTCTGAAAATGTGTAGAACTCGGAGTCTCACTTCCTTCTGGGATTCCCATCCCCACCGATCCCTTGGTAGAACTTGATGGACTTATGTCTTTCAACCGTATCAACTATGTAACTATATTGCCTTGGTTCATTTTTCCATCACATTATACACGGCTTGTTTCCATGGTAACGACCCCCCGGTAATCCAGCAGCAGTGGTCGTACTTGCACATTATAGGAAAAGGCGCTAGCCTCTCTGGTGGACGGGATCGGCTGCTCATGCCTATGTGCGCTCCCACGGTCCCGTCCACCAGAGAGGCAATATATCCTGGCCGTAAACCCTGGTGTATAATGGGATGAAAAAATGAAGACCCACATGTGCCTAATGTTATTTCCTGACCCTTAGGCCGGCCATACACAAGACGCTGGACTCAGCCGAGCATGCATGTGCTCTCCATAGGAAGAGGGTGAGAAAGCTGCTGACAGACGAATCCAACCTCCTGCTACTTACCTCTCCAGTCAAGAGGGGCGAGTCAGGAACCCCCCAAAGGATGGTCAGCCTGTCCTAAAATACATCTAATGTGTATGGCCAGGGTGAGAGAGCATTGTGTGACCCCATGATGGAATCAAAGGCTACGTCCTGATGGCAAAGCTTCAGACCGTGGGGTTTTTCCCTGACTGATCCTTTACTTGCACAAAGATAAGCAGCATCAAGTGTCTAGCAGCTACTTATCTCCGTCCATCCACAAGCAGGTGTAACTCTGAGAACACTTTCATCTACTTTATCTTCTCCAGAGCTGCAATCATTCCCGGACAATGTAAATTGCGAGGCTGGAGCATGGCGCAGTACATGGGCTCTTCTCCTAGTGCACCGGGTCATGAGGCTCCTCCAGCCTCCATCGCACCTCCCGGAAAACCGCATTATCTCCTCCATAATCAGAATAATTCCCCCTAATTAAACGGTCGGCACTTGTCGGAGGTTTCCTCTTTCTTTTTACGTGTTCCCTGCGGCGTTGAGAGCAAACTGGAGCTTGTCAGGTATAATTTTATCAAAGTCGTCCTGAAATCCCAATGAGTCACTCACGCACGCGTTCCGAATCCACACATCTCCGGGAAGACACAGCTATCTAAAGGAATCAGTGATGTCTTTGAAATGGAAGGCGCTTGGTTTACGGCAGGTTAGAATAACATATGCACCCCTTTACCTCGCGCCTTCCTGCGTCCCATATGCCGCAGCCGCGCTCTCCCTCTGTAGTGCGGCGACTATTTTTAACATTTAGCACAATAGAACAACTTCTTCCACATGAAAGACGCAGAGGATTAGCTCGCCTTTCACAAGGAAAACACTACAAATGAAAAGTCAATTATTTTGTAATGATAATGGGGAGGCTGGAAAGAAGCGGCAGCGCGGGGGGCGGGTGCTGAGTCTGTGGCTGCGGAAATAAATACCCGGGACCATCAGAGGAGCCGCACACCCTTTATATCTCATGGTAACCTCTCTATGATGGAGCGACGGTATCGGTATAAAAGTCTGGAAATCTGCTGGGGGGACGTCCATACCTCCTGACCATGGGGGGCGACTCTCCAGAACTGCTAACACACCACCAGTGCCTGCAGAGTCCGTGCAGAGTCCGACTGAAGTGGGAGATAACTGTTAGGGCCTGGGGCGTTGCTAGGGTCTCAAAATATCCAGGGTCCAATTCTCTAAGTTGAACAACCCCCCCCCCCCTCCCCCCCTCCGGCAAACACCAGCACTGAAGGCATTTTCCTGCACTCGCTATACAGCAGCACCTACCTGTCACATCCAGGGATACAGCAGCACCTACCTGTCACATCCAGGGCCTCCAGGTGACGTCTCCTCTGTCATCATCTTCTCCATTCGGTCCGGACACTTCTCTCAGCCGCCTCGTCTCTGCAGAGTGTGACACACAGACATCTCAGCTTCCTCACTTTTCTGTACCCCAAATACTATCCTGAAGGAAAATGTGTGCCCCCCAAAGTAACAGTACTCCTCATAGTCCCACCAATAGTAATTCCCTTCTAGAATGCTCTCATTAGTAATACTGCCCCCTACTGGACCCAACAGTGATAATGCTCCCGATGAGTGCCCCCATTAGTAGAAGAGCCCTCCAGTATTAATAATACCCTCACAGAGCCCCCAGTAGTAATAAGGCCCCCTATTGTCCCCCAGTGGTAATAAAGCTCTCTACAGACCCCTCAGTAGTAATACGGCCCCCATAGTGCTCTTAGTAGAAATAAGGCTGATCTATAGGTCTCTCCTATAGAGACCCCACTAGCGCCTAATGTCCCCTGGATTTATACTGCCCCCTACTGGTATAATGCTCACCCTGAAGTGCCCCAGTATTTATATCGCCCCCTGCAGTGCCCCCTGTAGTTATATTCCTCCGTTTACTGTCCTCAGAAATTATAATTCCTCAGCACCACCGCCATACAGTCCCATGTAAATAACACTATTTCCCTCCCTCCACCATAGAGTCCTATATAAATACCATCACACCAGCCACCTCCAATATACAGTCCCATGAAAATACCATCACACAATCTCTCCTGCCCCCTCCAATATACAGTCCTATGTAAATACCATCACACCATCTCTCCTGCCCCTTTCAATATACAGTCCTATGTAAATAACATTACTCCTTAACATCACCCTACCCCAGCCACTTCCACATAACCTCACTCCACCTCACTGCCCCATATAAATAACTTCCCTCCCTTCAGCCCTAACATACAGTCCCAGTTAAATAACTACAACTCCCAGCATTGCTCTTCACTTCCCTCTCCTCATGTACAGGCCTCACCTCCGACTCTTCCCCGGACTTCTCTTCACTGCTGAGCTGAGCCCGCCTCTCCTGCACTGGTCACATGACGGTGACATCATCGCAGGTCCTTGTCAGCTACTGCATTCAGAACTGATCACATGACCTGTGACGTCATCCCAGGTCCTTCATCCCTTGCAGGGCATTAGATTCCATTGTAATAAACCACAGTTCTAAACAATGCACAGGGCAAATCTTCCCAGATGGCAGCAATGCATGAATACTGGCCAGGATGGGGGTTGTAGTACTCCTTCCCTCTATCTCTCCAAAGTCTTTCTGCAGAATCTATGGCTGACAATGAGATTCTTGCAATGGTGGCTGTAATTCCCAGGTGAGGGGGTACAGGATTACGATATGATGGACTAGACCAGTGACGGCTAACCTCCGGCACTCCAGCTGTGGTGAAACTACCACTCCCAGCATGCTCCATTCATTTCTGTGGAGTTCTGAGAACAGCCAAGCAAGTGTGCATCTTGGGAGTTGTAGTTTTACCACAGCTGGAGTGCCGGGGGTCAGCCATCACAGGACTAGACGGCGTCCGAGGGTGTATGAACAGTGTCCGTCTCACTGCAGAAAGGTCTCAGCCTTAGGCCTCATGCACACCACCATTGTGTGTTTTGCGGTCCGCAAATTGCGGATCCACAAAATACGGATAGCGTCCGTGTGCGTTCTGCAATTTGCGGAGCATCGCGGACAGCCATTAATATAACTGCCTATTCTTGTGCATGAGGCCTAACTGCTGTACACATACAGATCTTATATTTGACATTGACGCCTCGCAGATTTCTCATTGTTGGTATCTTTAGAACTTGGGCTGACGCCCGCGGCTGCTGACATTGCCTGGAAGGACATTGGGCATTGAAGAGAGGCCTCAGCGGCCATGACACTGGGACGGGTCATTAATCCTGGGACAGACGGGGTTAACACTGCCTTCAGTAACTGTGTGCATCATTGGCTTTATCTAGTACTGATCCTGTTTTACATCATGTCAGACTCCAGTAACATCCAGAGCTGCATCCACAAATCTGCTGGTGCTCTGTTACCAGACGGCAGGCGCTCGCAGTCAGGGCCGAGCTGTAGGGTCTGTCTCTAGCTATGGCCGCAGGTCTGGATGTGATTGGAGACACGATGTAGGGTGAAATAAAACTCTGCAAAAACTGGACACTTCCTTTTAATAAGCAATAGTTTAAGATTCTGGGCGCCCACAGCAAACCTTCCACCATAAATCTGCGCCAATTTGTCAGGGCTTTTGCTGCAGCTTTGCCGGGGATCTGACATTCTGCATTGCAGAGGGTGAACTCCATGGTGGAGGAGTGCGGCACATTTCTACCGCAGAGTTTACGGTGAGCACAGGCGACGCTCATTAAACCTGTAAAACCACAGCAAATAACGCCAAACCTGTACCGGGCTCTTGTGGCTCCGTTTTCCCGGAACGCATCCCTGGTGCTGCCTGGCAGTGGCCATGACGTTTCTTCAGATACAAAGCCCGGCCATAGACTGATGCAGGTCTAATGGAGGGAGAGGAACACAGAGCTCCACTCGGAAAACCACTTCACATGGCCTGGAACACCAGGAGCTATACAAAGTGTGAGGGTCTGTTACAATGTATCAGCGCAGGAAGACAGTAGGCACTGCCGGGTACAATGGGGCCGGCGGGCATTCTGGTAACCTCCAGCAATCCCAGATCCAGAGAGCTCCGGCAGACTGTTCTCCGCTGGGACTACTGCCGGCAGTGTAAAGCAGGGAAAACTAGGGGCCAATACATGGAGGGGTAAAAGAGGAGAGAACTATAACTCTCAGCATGTCCAGGCTGTTATTATGGAGCACAAGTTGCCATTACAGGGAGAGGGTGTAAGATGAGAGAACTACAACCCCCAGCATTACCAGACTTATTATACAGCATCAGTGGATATTATAAGAGAACACCACTACAACTCCCAGCATGTCCAGATTGGTATTGTAGGGAATGCTCCTATGGAGCAGGACACAATGTAACGATGGCTTGCTCCGCTGGGTTGTATTGCGGAGGTGAGAACGCAGCGCCCGCCGGGGACACGGTCCTCAGTGTGAGGACGTACATGGACATACACGGAGCGCTCAGTAAGGCCATGTTCCCATGAATTGGAGCGTCTTTCCTGCCAAAATCCACGCAGATCCACTCTCGATACACCTTCCATTGTTTTCAGTAGGAATCTGCTCATATACAGGGGTTTCTGTGTCCCCTTAATGATAATCCACAATATGGCTCCTTCTCAGCGAGGATTCAGTGCGGAAATTCTGACTGAAATCAATGGGAGACCGAAAAATCCCATCAAAGTCCATGAAAAAATCTGCTTCAAATGGAAAAACCTTAAAAAAAACGAAAACACAAATAAAAAAGAAAAGAGCAGAACGCACGGCATTTTAATACCGATTCTGCATCTAAATCTTCAGTGTGAACGCTGCCATAAGAGCCACGATCCCATGTGGTGTCTGTGAAGGGCCTCCCGCCGCCACCGCCGCCACGTATCGCTCCTGACACTTGGAAACCTTTGATTACAATTACTCGTCAGTAATGGAGGCCGGTGTAGCCTGACACAAGGACGCGGCGTTACACCGCACACTCTGTAATGAGTGACATATGAAACATGATTCGCCTCTGGCTATGGAAGACGAGCGCGGAGAGCGGCCGCAGACAGGGGGAGAAAGCAAAATGAGACAAGAGGCCTCCGGAGAGGCATCGCTTAACCGCGCGCCGGGCCCGCGGACCCAGAGACATGCATCAAGCTGAGAGCCCAGTGCAGTGTTTTATGAGCCGGCGCGCTCGGTCCCCCTCCAGCTATGGACGTTCAGAAACTCTCCGAACAGAAAGCAATGCTATACTGATTGTAAGCTCTTATGTCAAGTGACGGCTCTATGGAGAAGGGAGGGTCTGAGCAGTAAGATACGATGAAGCGTAAAGTAACATTGGCAGCTGGAGAAGTGTTAGGCAGAGCTCCCCTTTAATTATGCAAATGCCATCACTAATCAGAGGCCTCATTGTGGATACCTGAGCCTTCTAAAGGGTTAACTAATAGGAACGAGCAGGAAGCTGTCCTACAAACTAAAGGGCATGGCCGCGCAGTGTAGTCGAGCTGCGGTTTGGGGGCGGACGCCGCATGGTTGAGTGACATCTAAGCCTCCTCATTGACTTCTATGGGACGGTGTATAGGAAGGAGCTGAATGGAGCGGCTTCTGATCACTGCTGCGATGGCCACGGCGAGAAGGTCAGCAATATTAAAATCTTGGAAAAGCCCTTTAAATCCAATATAATATTTGGAGGTCAAATAAATAAAGATAAGTTATTTCCAGGCGTCTAGCAGAGCGCGGTCAGTGCACGTTCAGACAGTGACCTGAGCCCAGGTTTAGGGCCCATTCACATGAATGTATATTTCAGTCCCCATTCGTCACAAAATTTTGCGGAACGGATGTAGACCTATTCATTTCAAACACACCGTGTGCGCTCCTCATCCGTACTTCCGTTCCGCAGACCCGCAAAAAAGCTAGAACATGTCGTATTCTTATCCGCAATTGCAGAGAAGAATAGGCATTTCTACCATAGGACAGGACGTTCCGTTCCACAAAATGTGAAACACACACGGCCGGTACCCGGTGGAACACAAAACACATCCGGTCGTCTGAATGAGCCCTCAACCTGTATTGTTCCTGCATCAGTGTTTGTACTGCTGATGAATGATGGATTCCTGGGCCGTTCCCTCCTACATACTCGGCTACATGTCTTCTCCATGGTGAGGCGGCGGGCGGCTGTATGATAGCGGCGGTCAGTGGTGCAGCTCACCAGGAGGTGGCTGTGTGCTGTTAGTCGGGCTGCGGTCAGTGGTGCAGCTCACCAGGAGGTGGCTGTGTGCTGTTAGTCGGGCTGCGGTCAGTGGTGCAGCTCACCAGGAGGTGGCTGTGTGCTGTTAGTCGGGCAGCGGTCAGTGGTGCAGCTCACCAGGAGGTGGCTGTGTGCTGTTAGTCGGGCAGCGGTCAGTGGTGCAGCTCACCAGGAGGTGGCTGTGTGCTGTTAGTCGGGCGGCGGTCAGTGGTGCAGCTCACCAGGAGGGGCTGTGTGCTGTTAGTCGGGCTGCGGTCAGTGGTGAGCTCACCAGGAGGTGGCTGTGTGCTGTTAGTCGGGCGGCGGTCAGTGGTGAGCTCACCAGGAGGTGGCTGTGTGCTGTTAGTCGGGCGGCGGTCAGTGGTGAGCTCACCAGGAGGTGGCTGTGTGCTGTTAGTCGGGCTGCGGTCAGTGGTGCAGCTCACCAGGAGGTGGCTGTGTGCTGTTAGTCGGGCTGCGGTCAGTGGTGCAGCTCACCAGGAGGTGGCTGTGTGCTGTTAGTCGGGCAGCGGTCAGTGGTGCAGCTCACCAGGAGGGGCTGTGTGCTGTTAGTCGGGCGGCGGTCAGTGGTGCAGCTCACCAGGAGGTGGCTGTGTGCTGTTAGTCGGGCTGCGGTCAGTGGTGCAGCTCACCAGGAGGTGGCTGTGTGCTGTTAGTCGGGCGGCGGTCAGTGTTGCAGCTCACCAGGAGGTGGCTGTGTGCTGTTAGTCGGGCGGCGGTCAGTGGTGCAGCTCACCAGGAGGTGGCTGTGTGCTGCTAGTCAGGCGGTGGTCAGTGGTGCAGCTCACCAGGAGGTGGCTGTGTGCTGTTAGTCGGGCGGCGGTCAGTGTTGCAGCTCACCAGGAGGTGGCTGTGTGCTGTTAGTCGGGCTGCGGTCAGTGGTGCAGCTCACCAGGAGGGGCTGTGTGCTGTTAGTCGGGCGGCAGTCAGTGGTGCAGCTCACCAGGAGGTGGCTGTGTGCTGCTAGTCGGGCGGCGGTCAGTGGTGCAGCTCACCAGGAGGTGGCTGTGTGCTGTTAGTCGGGCTGCGGTCAGTGGTGAGCTCACCAGGAGGTGGCTGTGTGCTGTTAGTCGGGCTGCAGTCAGTGGTGAGCTCACCAGGAGGTGGCTGTGTGCGGTTAGTCGGGCGGCGGTCAGTGGTGAGCTCACCAGGAGGTGGCTGTGTGCTGTTAGTCGGGCTGCGGTCAGTGGTGCAGCTCACCAGGAGGTGGCTGTGTGCTGTTAGTCGGGCTGCGGTCAGTGGTGCAGCTCACCAGGAGGTGGCTGTGTGCTGTTAGTCGGGCTGCGGTCAGTGGTGCAGCTCACCAGGAGGTGGCTGTGTGCTGTTAGTCGGGCGGCGGTCAGTGGTGCAGCTCACCAGGAGGTGGCTGTGTGCTGTTAGTCGGGCTGCAGTCAGTGGTGCAGCTCACCAGGAGGTGGCTGTGTGCGGTTAGTCGGGCTGCAGTCAGTGGTGCAGCTCACCAGGAGGTGGCTGTGTGCTGTTAGTCGGGCTGCGGTCAGTGGTGAGCTCACCAGGAGGTGGCTGTGTGCGGTTAGTCGGGCTGCAGTCAGTGGTGCAGCTCACCAGGAGGTGGCTGTGTGCTGTTAGTCGGGCGGCGGTCAGTGGTGCAGCTCACCAGGAGGTGGCTGTGTGCTGTTAGTCGGGCTGCGGTCAGTGGTGCAGCTCACCAGGAGGTGGCTGTGTGCTGTTAGTCGGGCTGCGGTCAGTGGTGCAGCTCACCAGGAGGTGGCTGTGTGCTGTTAGTTGGGCGGCGGTCAGTGGTGCAGCTCACCAGGAGGTGGCTGTGTGCTGTTAGTCGGGCTGCGGTCAGTGGTGCAGCTCACCAGGAGGTGGCTGTGTGCTGTTAGTCGGGCTGCGGTCAGTGGTGCAGCTCACCAGGAGGTGGCTGTGTGCTGTTAGTCGGGCTGCGGTCAGTGGTGCAGCTCACCAGGAGGGGCTGTGTGCTGTTAGTCGGGCTGCCACCACTGCACCACTAGGGCACAGCCATTGCCGGCGGCGCAGAGACTCCAGTACGTCAATCAGTTATAATACACGTGACAAACAGCACTGCGACAGGTGAACACCCGAAGCTCAATCACCCCTCGAGTCTCCTCCATCCCAGAAAGAGAGAACCAAGAGATGGACGACTCAGAGTCACAGTCTGCTATAGCTGCCCCTAGAGGAGAAGAGCGGCGTCCGATTGGGATGTCGGATCTCCACACCAAATGATGCACATTCTGCCGCAGAGTAAATTCTGCATCAATGCCGGACATCTTCCCTTCTGCAAAAACAAACAATGCCCCAGAGTTCGGTAGATACAACAGTACCGCACTCACTACAGAAAATGTCCTAGTGCTAATGCCACGTTATAAATGTCAGATTCTTGGCAAATTTTGTTCAAAAATTTTTGTGCCTATCCGCCAGTGGCAAGGCAATCTCTTTAGGACAGAGACCTACACTGAATACAACCTCCACTGGTGCCATACCGGCCTCCGTTACATTCAGGGAATGCAGGTCCCACTGTATTATACCTCTCCTGGTGCCACAATGGCCTCCATTTAATTTTGCGTTGTAAAAAGAGAAATCTGTGGTACAAATCTGTAACATAAATTGACATGTCACAAATGTAAAATTTGGAGGTCATGTTACGTGCAGATTTCAATGCAGATTTTTTCTGCAGCGTGGAATGAAAAATCTCAAGATTGATCTCTGGTCAGACATCAATCAGAAAAACCAATCAATCGGATGTGGGAAGCAAATATGATCACCCCTACAACCCTCCTACCCTGGACCCACCGATGCTACGGCAGGAGGTCTGCACTATGGTCGAGGTAGATGATTGAACACCATGAGTGCACCCTCCACTCTGTCCTCCTACCCTGGACCCACCGATGCTACGGTGGAAGGTCTGCACTATGGTCGAGGTAGATGACTGAACACCATGAGTGCACCCTCCACTCTGTCCTCCTACCCTGGACCCACCGATGCTACGGCAGAAGGTCTGCACTATGGTCGAGGTAAATGACTAAACACCATGAGCGCACCCTCCACTCTGTCCTCCTGTCCTGGACCCACCGATGCTACGGCAGAAGGTCTGCACTATGGATCGAGGTAGATGACTGAACACCATGAGTGCACCCTCCACTCTGTCCTCCTGTCCTGGACCCACCGATGCTACGGTGGAAGGTCTGCACTATGGTCGAGGTAAATGACTAAACACCATGAGCGCACCCTCCACTCTGTCCTCCTGTCCTGGACCCACCGATGCTATGGCAGAAGGTCTGCACTATGGATCGAGGTAGATGACTGAACACCATGAGTGCACCCTCCACTCTGTCCTCCTACCCTGGACCCACCGATGCTACGGCAGAAGGTCTGCACTATGGATCGAGGTAGATGACTGAACACCATGAGCGCACCCTTTACTCTGTCCTCCTGTCCTGGACCCACTGATGCTACGGCGGAAGGTCTGCACTATGGATCGAGGTAGATGACTGAACACCATGAGCGCACCCTCCACTCTGTCCTCCTGTCCTGGACCCACCGATGCTACGGCAGAAGGTCTGCACTATGGATCGAGGTAGATGACTGAACACCATGAGTGCACCCTCCACTCTGTCCTCCTACCCTGGACCCACCGATGCTACGGCAGAAGGTCTGCACTATGGATCGAGGTAGATGACTGAACACCATGAGCGCACCCTCCACTCTGTCCTCCTGTCCTGGACCCACTGATGCTACGGCGGAAGGTCTGCACTATGGATCGAGGTAGATGACTGAACACCATGAGCGCACCCTCCACTCTGTCCTCCTGTCCTGGACCCACTGATGCTACGGCAGGAGGTCTGCACTATGGATCGAGGTAGATGACTGAACACCATGAGCGCACCCTCCACTCTGTCCTCCTGTCCTGGACCCACTGATGCTACGGCAGAAGGTCTGCACTATGGATCGAGGTAGATGACTGAACACCATGAGCGCACCCTCCACTCTGTCCTCCTGTCCTGGACCCACCGATGCTACGGTGGAAGGTCTGCACTATGGTCGAGGTAAATGACTAAACACCATGAGCGCACCCTCCACTCTGTCCTCCTGTCCTGGACCCACCGATGCTACGGCAGAAGGTCTGCACTATGGTCGAGGTAGATGACTGAACACCATGAGTGCACCCTCCACTCTGTCCTCCTGTCCTGGACCCACCGATGCTACGGCAGAAGGTCTGCACTATGGATCGAGGTAGATGACTGAACACCATGAGTGCACCCTCCACTCTGTCCTCCTACCCTGGACCCACCGATGCTACGGCAGAAGGTCTGCACTATGGATCGAGGTAGATGACTGAACACCATGAGCGCACCCTCCACTCTGTCCTCCTGTCCTGGACCCACTGATGCTACGGCAGGAGGTTGTCACGAGGGTATCAAGAGCCACGTCTGACTCCGTTATACCCGGGGTCAGGAAGTCGCAGCGGGTGGCTGCGCGCTCTATATCTAAAGATCACTGTGTTTCTTAGTTATTGTTTTCTGTGTTTGCCTTGCTATCCTTTTTGTCTCTCTCAGGGATCCGTAGCTTCTCCTCCTCAGCTGGTTCTTGTCTGCCACTCCCAACCTCCTTATATTCTCCCCTCACACTTCTCTAGTTGCCAGTTATAGAGCTTCCTGCCTGGACATCTATACTGACCCACTGGAGTGGTTAATCCTGGTTGTCGTTCCTGTGTGCTACCCTCCGGATCCCTGTTTGGCTTATTGTTGTCTCCTGTTGTCGCCCACCTGGGAATATATATTGAGTCTGTATTGTCTGTCCTCCCCTTGGTGTTTTCCCTTAGAGTTAGTGGTGCGGACTAGTGTTCCCATCGCCCTGTTCACTACCTAGGGCTCAGCTCAGGGAAAGCCAGGGCTTTAGGCACGTGATCGGCGTACGGGTGAGGAACCCGTCTAGGGACGTCAGGGCAGCCAGGTGCCAGCCGCTAGGTGAGTCAGGGGTCACCATCTTCCCTCTCACTTGGGCAGGGCCTTCCTCGTTCCCTCCCTCTGTGTCACGTATGTGATAGCCACGCCGACCGTGATAGAGGTCTGCACTATGGTCGAGGTATATGACTGAACACCATGAGTGCACCCTCCACTCTGTCCTCCTACCCTGGACCCACTGATGCTACGGCAGGAGGTCTGCACTATGGTCGAGGTAGATGACTGAACACCATGAGTGCACCCTCCACTCTGTCCTCCTGTCCTGGACCCACCGATGCTACGGCAGAAGGTCTGCACTATGGATCGAGGTAGATGACTGAACACCATGAGTGCACCCTCCAATCTGTCCTCCTGTCCTGGACCCACTGATGCTACAGCAGAAGGTCTGCACTATGGTCGAGGTAGATGACTGAACACCATGAGTGCACCCTCCAATCTGTCCTCCTGTCCTGGACCCACCGATGCTACGGCAGGAGGTCTGCACTATGGATCGAGGTAGATGACTGAACACCATGAGTGCACCCTCCACTCTGTCCTCCTGTCCTGGACCCACCGATGCTACGGCAGAAGGTCTGCACTATGGTCGAGGTAGATGACTGAACACCATGAGTGCACCCTCCACTCTGTCCTCCTGTCCTGGACCCACCGATGCTACGGCAGAAGGTCTGCACTATGGTCGAGGTAGATTACTGAACACCATGAGTGCACCCTCCACTCTGTCCTCCTGTCCTGGACCCACCGATGCTACGGCAGAAGGTCTGCACTATGGATCGAGGTAGATGACTGAACACCATGAGTGCACCCTCCAATCTGTCCTCCTGTCCTGGACCCACCGATGCTACGGCACTTTCCACATTTTTTCACGTTACGCCCACAAACTTAAATGTATTTTACTGGGATTTTATGTGATGGACGGACACAAAACACAAGTACTACAGAGCGCTTCTGTGGGATTTCAGTCCGTGCATGTTCTATTTTTTTACGGTACGGACTGAATCTCGCAGGTCGCAGACCCCTTCAAGTGAAATGGTTCGCAAACAGCAGGCACATGGCCGATGCCCCTGCATTGCGGACTGCACGGCGTCCTTAGTCATGTACGTCCCAAATCTGGCCTTTATGGAAGAGTGGTGAGAAGAAAGCCATTTTTGAAAGCAGCCGTAAGAAGTCCTGTATGGCACAAGCCATGGAGGGGACACAGCAAACGTGGAAGAAGGTGCTCCAGTCAGAGGAGACCAAAGTGGAACTTTTTGGCATAAATGTAAAACGCAATGTGTGGCAGAAAACGAACCCTGCACATCCCCCTGAACCCACCATCCCCACCGTGACACATGGCGGTGGCAGCATCATGCTGGGGGGAGGCTTTTCTTCAGCAGGGAAGCTGGTCAGAGGTGATGGGAAGATGGATGGAGCTAAATACAGGGCAATCCTGGAGGAAAACCTGGTAGAGGCTGCAAAAGACTTCAGACTGGGGCGGAGGCTCATCTTCCAGCAGGACAACAACCCTCAACAGAGCTACAAAGCTTATTCATATGTTAGAACGGCCCAGTCACAGTCCAGACCTAAATCCCATTGAGAATCTGGGCAGGACTTGAGAATTGCTGCTCACAGACGCTCTTCACCCAATCTGACTGAGCGCAAGCTCTTCTGCACAGTAAGAAGGGGCAAAAATGTCATCCTCTAGATGAGCAAAGCTGATAGAGACAGACCCCAAAAGACTGGCAGCTGTAACTGCAATGAAAGGTGGTCCTAGTATTGACTTGGAGGATGGGGGGCTGAATACAAACGCACTCAACACTCTTCAGATTTTTATTCATTAGAAATTTAGAAAACCGCGCATCATTTTCTTTCCTCCTCCTCACACAGACGTTGGTCGATCACATATAATCCCAATAAAGTAAATTTACGTTTGTGGGCGTAACGTGAAAAAGTGTGGAAAAGTTCAAGGGGTGTGAATACTTTTTCGAGGCACTGTATACATCTATACCTTTCAGGCCATTCTGTGCACTGCGGTGACGATGGAGGTGCACTGCGTATTCCGCCTTCGTCCTGACGTACGGCAGAGTCACTGGCGGCGTCTCCTGTGCCGTGGATTCTGCTGCTCTGTGGTCGGACTGCGTTATATGAAATCGATTTGCCCTTCTCTCTGACCTTGACTGATGGAGGCCACGGGGACGGATTGTGTGTCAGCGGGTGGCACGAGGGAGGAGAGTGATGAAGCTCGTGTCATATCCTGCAGACGCGTCCCATAAATCTTGTGACATTTGGTGACTCTCTATTTCTGCTGAGTATCGAGGAACAGTTACTGTACCAACTGCACAAAGGACGCCCAAAACGCGTAGGTCGAAGGCGGGTGACAGCTCCGCGGGTGACAAGCCGTGCTGCACATTATAACAGGCAGCCAGGTGATCCAGATGATGACTCCTCACATAATAAATAGGGCAGCGGCTATCTACTTAGTTACAGTTCCTTCTATTCTCCAAAACTCTGCTTGCTGTCATTGAATGAGAAAATAGCTACTTTACCTTTACTGAAATCTAAATCTCATCCTGATTACCTGTGTTCCAGCAGGGGGCTTGTTACAATGTATCATTGCAGTCCTGGATGGAACGGGAGACGTTTTACCCTCTAATCCTCCTGTAAAAGGCGGACAGGACCCCGAAATATTACAGCAGGTCTGCATGCATTAAGGAGATGATAAAGTCCACATATTGTGGCGGTATTAATAAAACAGGATTGGGAGCGCTGCTCTGCAGACCGCCTAGATCCGGGGCTCCTCTCCGGTGACACATTTTATAGGTAAAGCCTTTTTGCTTGGCTTCTGGGTATTATCAGTTTCATCTGTTAAGTTAAATGCTGATGTATAAACCCTGGGCTGCTCGGCTGCGGAGCGCGCGCTCTGATCCCGGCCCATGCTCACGGCTTGCGCAGATTAGTTTTAATCTAAAACTCAGGATTTAAAAGGCAAAGGAGATTTTACTCTGGAAAACCTCTGATGAAAAAAATATCATCCTCCGTCTTCAATGTTCATCAGGAGAGATTTCTGGAAGCCGGTGCCAATGGGCTGAGAACTCCCCGGCCCGGGTTCCCTCACTCTGTGTGTTTACCATGCTAGGAGGAAAGTGGGGGCCATGAATTATTAATCCGCTCTGCGCCTTTAATCCACAAGACGGCGAGCAGATGACAATTAACCCGCTGTATATTTCCCTCCCTGTGTATTCTGTGCCATGGACAAATAAAGTGCAGTGTAACAGGCCTCCCGCACAGAGCCTGCAAGGCAATGGTATTAGAGTACACCGTATCACAGGTGCATAATACAGTCAGGTATATACGGCCGGAGGACGGCTGACACATTGCAGGCTTCTATCCACCCTGGTCTTATCAGCCAAGCATGAGAACAGATAATCCTCCTGTGTTGATGCAGACGAACGCAAGAATACCTTCTCAGGTGATCACCAATTACCGAATATTAGGGGAAAAATTCCTTCCAGATTGAAAAAATACCTGGATCATCACCACATTACCAGGAATTAAGTAAATGTATTATTATTACACTCCAGAAATCAAGGCCATACTTGGACTTGTACAAAGAAGCAACCATCACAACAATCTCTTCTGGCAGAGATCACTAATGTCTCACCGCTCTCACAGTAAAGAGTCCATAGTCTCACTGCTCTTACCGTACAGAGTCCATAGTCTCACTGCTCTTACCGTACAGAGTCCATAGTCTCACTGCTCTTACAGTAAAGAGTCCATAGTCTCACTGCTCTTACAGTATAGAGTCCATAGTCTCACTGCTCTTACAGTAAAGAGTCCATAGTCTCACTGCTCTTACAGTATAGAGTCCATAGTCTCACTGCTCTTACAGTAAAGAGTCCATAGTCTCACCGCTCTTACAGTATAGAGTCCATAGTCTCACTGCTCTTACAGTATAGAGTTCATAGTCTCACCGCTCTTACAGTAAAGAGTCCACAGTCTCACTGCTCTTACAGTAAAGAGTCCATAGTCTCACTGCTCTTACAGTAAAGAGTCCATAGTCTCACTGCTCTTACAGTGAAGAGTCCATAGTCTCACTGCTCTCACAGTAAAGAATCCATAGTCTCACTGCTCTTACAGTAAAGAGTCCATAGTCTCACTGCTCTTACAGTATAGAGTCCATAGTCTCACCGCTCTTACCGTAAAGAGTCCATAGTCTCACTGCTCTTACAGTAAAGGGTCCATCGTCTCACTGCTCTTACAGTAAAGAGTCCATAGTCTCACTGCTCTTACAGTATACAGTCCATAGTCTCGCTGCTCTTACAGTAAAGAGTCCATAGTCTCACTGCTCTCACAGTAAAGAGTCCATAGTCTCACTGCTCTTACCGTATAGAGTCCATAGTCTCACTGCTCTTACCGTAAAGAGTCCATAGTCTCACTGCTCTTACAGTATAGAGTCCATAGTCTGACTGCTCTTACAGTAAAGAGTCCATAGTCTCACTGTTCTTACAGTAAAGAGTCCATAGTCTCACTGCTCTCACAGTAAAGAATCCATAGTCTCACTGCTCTTACAGTAAAGAGTCCATAGTCTCACTGCTCTTACAGTATAGAGTCCATAGTCTCACCGCTCTTACCGTAAAGAGTCCATAGTCTCACTGCTCTTACAGTAAAGAGTCCATAGTCTCACTGCTCTCACAGTAAAGAGTCCATAGTCTCACTGCTCTTACCGTATAGAGTCCATCGTCTCACTGCTCCTACAGTAAAGAGTCCATAGTCTCACTGCTCTCACAGTAAAGAATCCATAGTCTCACTGCTCTTAACAGTAAAGAGTCCATAGTCTCACCGCTCTTACAGCATAGAGTCCATAGTCTCACCGCTCTTACCGTAAAGAGTCCATAGTCTCACTGCTCTTACAGTATAGAGTCCATAGTCTCACTGCTCTTACAGTAAAGAGTCCATAGTCTCACTGCTCTTACAGTATAGAGTCCATAGTCTCACTGCTCTTACAGTACAGTCCACAGTCTCACTGCTCTTACAGTGAAGAGTCCATAGTCTCACTGCTCTCACAGTAAAGAGTCCATAGTCTCACTGCTCTTACAGTAAAGAGTCCATAGTCTCACTGCTCTTACAGTATAGAGTCCATAGTCTCACTGCTCTTACAGTAAAGAGTCCATAGTCTCACTGCTCTTACAGTATAGAGTCCATAGTCTCACTGCTCTTACAGTGAAGAGTCCATAGTCTCACTGCTCTCACAGTAAAGAGTCCATAGTCTCACTGCTCTTACAGTATAGAGTCCATAGTCTCACTGCTCTTACAGTATAGAGTCCATAGTCTCACTGCTCTTACAGTATAGAGTCCATAGTCTCACTGCTCTTACAGTAAAGAGTCCATAGTCTCACTGCTCTTACAGTAAAGAGTCCATAGTCTGACTGCTCTTACAGTATAGAGTCCATAGTCTCACTGCTCTTACAGTAAAGAGTCCATAGTCTCACTGCTCTTACAGTAAAGAGTCCATAGTCTCACTGCTCTTACAGTAAAGAGTCCATAGTCTGACTGCTCTTACAGTATAGAGTCCATAGTCTCACTGCTCTTACAGTATATAGTCCATAGTCTCACTGCTCTTACAGTAAAGAGTCCATAGTATCACTGCTCTTACAGTAAAGAGTCCA
Organism: Bufo bufo; assembly: GCF_905171765.1. Taxonomy (NCBI): domain Eukaryota; kingdom Metazoa; phylum Chordata; class Amphibia; order Anura; family Bufonidae; genus Bufo; species Bufo bufo. Next base: position 3,069,222 of record NC_053396.1, on the reverse strand, counting down.
TAGTCTCACTGCTCTTACAGTAAAGAGTCCATAGTCTCACTGCTCTTACAGTAAAGAGTCCATAGTCTGACTGCTCTTACAGTATAGAGTCCATAGTCTCACTGCTCTTACAGTATATAGTCCATAGTCTCACTGCTCTTACAGTAAAGAGTCCATAGTATCACTGCTCTTACAGTAAAGAGTCCATAGTCTCACTGCTCTTACAGTAAAGAGTCCATAGTCTCACTGCTCTTACAGTAAAGAGTCCATAGTCTGACTGCTCTTACAGTATAGAGTCCATAGTCTCACTGCTCTTACAGTATATAGTCCATAGTCTCACTGCTCTTACAGTAAAGAGTCCATAGTCTCACTGCTCTTACAGTAAAGAGTCCATAGTCTCACTGCTCTTACAGTATAGAGTCCATAGTCTCACTGCTCTTACAGTATAGAGTCCACACTCTCACAGTTTTTTACTGGTTTTGCTCTCTTCTCTGCATACATTCTGTCAAATGTCACCTGTTTTAGTCCCTAAACTTGTTATCCGCTGCATATTGCCGACTCTGCAGACGATTCGTAAACTAGAGTGGGCGGCTCTAGCCTGGAGCGCTCGCCCCGCCGCGGTCACATGGTATACCTGTGCTGTTCTGATTGGCACACAATACGGAACTCTTTTACAGCTGCAGATGCCGTTTAAATTGAGGAAATGTAAATAGATGAACTTTTAACCGAGGGAAAAAATAAGTTTTGTTACTCTAAGTTTTACTTCTCTTTGTCTCTTTTTTTATAATATTTTTGTATTTTTCATACAGAAATCTATAAAGCAAAGAAAAATCACATAAAAGCCTAATTTTGCTCAATTTTCTCATCGATATTTAATTTAAAGCCCAAATGATTTTAGACTATGGATTGTAGAGTTTTTCTCGGAGTCAATAGAAAGTGCGAGAACATTTAATGCCGGGCAGGACGGGATTTTCGCCGCCTTCCAGAATCATTAATTAAGTGAACAATGGGAAATGTCAAGGATTTTCTCAATAAATTAAATACGGGGTGAAAATGGCGGAATTAAAAACGTCTCTTCGGAAGCAAGGCGGAGGATATCCTGAACTCCATAAATATTCATTTCTGACCACAGACTGATGAGAGAATCACTTCAGCACTGCTGCTAAAAAGGCAGCGAAAAGTCAATTAAATGCCGCGTAAAGGGCAGCGGGTGCAGTGTGACGGCTATGATGCCGCGCTATGGCTGCCATCATTTCAGCATAGAGACCGAGCTGCCGCAGCTGCTGAACCCATGGACCGCCATCTATAAGGCCGATATTTGGTTGAATATCTTCTTTTAAGCAGAAGCTGAAACGACGCCAGGACGTCCCCAAAGGATTGCAGAAATCCACGCTGCAGTCTTCATTTAGCGGGAGCATTAGATACCACGTACTACAGGAGGAAGAGGAGGGAGACATTACTGAAACTCAACCACATCGTCTGTTGGAGTCTGAGGGAGTCTAAAATCTGGCTGAAGATTTAGGCCTCATTCACACAGTGACAAGATGGTCGGTGGTGCATCTGTGAAGACGTCCGTGAAGGATCCATGTTTGATCTGTGTGCTCGTTTTTTGCCTTCCACGTGTCATCTGAATGCCACGGGCACTGCTTGTCTGAAAATTAATATTGAGCGTTTCTGGATGTCATCAGTGTTGTGTCCATGTTTTTTTCCTGGACCCGATAGACTATAATGGGCCTGAGGGATCTGTGGATGGACATAAATAGGGCATGCTTCTGTGTAGTAACCACGGACTGCCAAACTGTGGAAATTCACGGATGTATGAATAGACACATTAAATGGGTACGTGTCCTGTGCATGGAGATTCACAGACGTGTGAATAAGGCCTTACGCTGCAGCTCAGATTATAAGCCGACTACTGTTATGCAAGCAGGTGTGGACCCGCTGTGCCACAGACCGGCTATACCCTGGAGGCACGTGGCTAAGTAACTACCTGGTCTTCACTAGAGCCTCTGATGGTGAGGAGAGGCTTGGGCGGCCATTAGGGTAGTTACCAGGTGCCACTCCAGAGCAGTCCACGGGTCAGTCGCAGCTGACCAGGTAGTCAGAAATACCAGTGCAAGCACCGAGGGGAGAGACATAGTCAGGAAGTCCAGAGTCAGGGCAGAGTCAAGCAAAGTCTGCAATCGAAGTCCAAGGTCAGAGGCAGGAGGCAATCAAGCAAAATCAAGAAGCCGGGTCCAGTATACAGAAAAGCAGGAACTTCCAAACAACTTCACACCAGCAACTACACAAGCCAGTGACCAAGATTGCTCAGGCACCTTCCTGGAATACTTCCTACAACACAGCCATAGGCTGGGGAGATAGAGGGCGTGTACGTGCTGCCTCACAAGGGAGGAGAGACACGCCCGTACACGCCCTAACAACAGCACAGGATTCAAGCAGGAAGTAGAGCAGGTACAACACTTTAAGAAGTGGCGTACATAGAGAAGTAAGGGCCCCATAGCAAGGATCAAACCAAGCCCCCCACAGGACAGAAGGGTTTCAGCCTAAACCCCTTTCAATGACCCTTGGGCCTCGTTTGCTAGGGGTGTCAAACTCAAATTCATCGGGGGCCGCATCAGCAGTTTGGTCACCCTCAAAGGGCCGGTTGTATCTGTAGGACTATGTGTCCACTCTTTATTATCATAAATTATTGTCACTGCATTCAATTATTACTGTTTTTTGTAATAATGTAAGTAATAACTAGCTCTGAAAGCAGAAACATAGTCAGAATAATTTTTATTTTTTTTAAACATCTGTGGATGACGGACACTGTTATGGGGGGATCTGTGGATGACGGACACTGTTATGGGGGGATCTGTGGATGACGGACACTGTTATGGGGGGATCTGTGGATGACGGACACTGTTATGGGGGGATCTGTGGATGACGGACACTGTTATGGGGGGATCTGTGGATGACGGACACTGTTATGGGGGGATCTGTGGATGACGGACACTGTTATGGGGGGATCTGTGGATGACGGACACTGTTATGGGGGGATCTGTGGATGACGGACACTGTTATGGGGGGATCTGTGGCTGACGGACACTGTTATGGGGGGATCTGTGGATGACGGACACTGTTATGGGGGATCTGTGGATGACGGACACTTATGGGGGGATCTGTGGATGACTGACACTTATGGGGGGATCTGTGGATGACAGACACTTATGGGGGGATCTGTGGATGACAGACACTGTTACAGGGAGGGGGATCTGTGGCTGGCACTGTTACAGGGGGGGGATCTGTGGATGGCAGTGTTATATATGTGCCATCCACAGACCACCCACCCCATAACAGTGCCATCCACAGACTCCCACCCCTTAACTGTGCCATCCACAGATTCCGTGTAAACCCCCCCCCCCCCCCGCCGCCGCGCCCCCTTCCCCCCAGTATACAAATATAAAATGTATTATTGAATTAAAAGTTATTAAACATGCCCCCATCACTCCTAATTGTACCGTATATCCTAATTGCTTGTGTATAATGCCGGCAGGCAGGACGGGCGGCCGGCGCGTCACTCACTGACGTCACTTGCCTGCGCCACCTGCTTCATTCATAAAGGAGGCGGTACAGGCACGTGACATCAGGGAGTTACGCTGCCGTCCGCCCGGCCTGCCTGCATTCTACACAAGCAATTAGGATATACGGTACAATTATTTCCTGTGTAGAACGGCCGGCGCCGCTGGAGGGCAGACGTTCTCTGGCTTGTAGGCTGCCGCGCATGCGCTGAAGAGGCGGCTTTCTTGTGTCAAAAAAAAAAAAGCGAGAATAAAAGGTGAAGTCTGGCGGGCCGGATTCGGCCCGCGGGCCTTGTGTTTGACACCTATGATTTAGAGGATAGAGTCCTGACCAAGTTTTCACCCCCAGTCGAAGAGAAGATGATCCCAACTGGGCCCCTCTTGCCCTGGGCCCCATAGCAGTCGCATGGTCTGCCGCTATGGTAGTTACGCCCCTGACTTTAAGCTATCTGCTGTCTTTGCTTGTCAGTACGGCGCACGGCAGCAGAAGGGAATGAGGAAGCCCGGCGTCCGTGCCCACGTGTAGGGCCTGGCCTAACAGCTACAAGCTTAGGATGGGTTCAGCGACCTCTAGCACTCCTGCTGGTGTGAAACTACAATTCCCAGAATGCATACTTGCTCGGCTGCTCTCAAAACTCCCACAGAAGTGAATGCAGCGTGCAGGGAGTTGCATTTTAACAACAGCTGACCCGTGAGTTAGTCTGTAAGGTGTTGGCTGGTGCACAGTTGGGTGGTCATGGTCGCTGTGTAGGGGTCAGTGAGGGGGCACAAGACAACAGGTTAGGTCTCAGGGTGTACTCAGAGAGCGCGGTGTTGTAAGGGTATTTTAGATACGTAATCAAGTCCTGATTGGTTCTGTCCCCTTTTATATTCTTTGTAATAATATTCCTTGCAACGTAGTGAGTTGATAGATACACAACCCCCCCAACACTCATTGTGGGGCAGGACGCTCCACTTTAGAGATGGACGACTGACCGTAAGTAGGGATACACAGTCCCCATTAGTCTCTATCACTCCTACTATGTCTGGTTGAAACTGAACATGTACTTTCCAGATTTAGGTCATCTAAGTAGATGGACGCCATCTAGCATTCGTTGGACCTTCGTGTTGAGTGAGGAAACTGTGAGTTCTGGCTTCAATAGAGGTGGTCACTGGTGGAGGTGGAGGTTCTAGACTCTCGTTCTATACCACATTTTCTTCTCCTCCACAGATGCCTCCATGGAAATGTTATTGCAGTGGATATCGATTTCGGACCAGTTATCTTTGTTATGGTCTGCATTAGGTCCTAATGACTCTTTGATCTCCTCCTACCATCATTGAATGGCTCCCTCATCGTCGTTAATGTATTACGGACACTAATATATCATTACTGGTGGTCTGCACCCAAGTTACGGGTATCGGCATCTATGAGCTTATTAACCCCCTGATGATCCCACACAGTGGGGGAAACGCGTTGGTGTATTCTTTTTGTGTATATCAATTTATGGGTGTATTCAATAATGTACCTTCTGGCTGTCATATTACAGCATTAGGGTGGAATACATAGTCAATCAACTGACCCTATCTTTATAGGAGGGTGTGTCTGTAACGTTTGTCTTTTCTCTGTACCTTCCACCTGCAGGCACCTATTTAATCCTTACCCTGACATTAGGGCTATTGTAGGACTCTATTAGCCCAGGTTCGAGGACAGGGAGTCCCCACCATAAGGCGTCGTCCCTGGGCTAAGCATTAGAGCAGGGTGAGTTCATAGGGATAGCCCCCCACCTTATTTGATACCGGTATAGCTGCCTGCCGAGTTCATTCTCAGTGATTGGTGTTCTGTGTGTCCACTATTCCACATTTTACAGTGTGTAATTATGTTTTAATATGTAGTAAAAAGCACATGTAGTGAAAAGGCCGCTTTGGTCTTTTTGACTTTTTGAAAATAGTACAGTAATAAATTTGCCTAACAGGTGCTCAAGGTCAGCATTTGTTGGAGTGTCCTCTTAATTAACCCCTCCTGGTCTTGGCTTCCAAAACTACATAAAAACCTGCATATGGAATCCCAGGCTCTGAGGAGGGCAGGACCTTGGCTTGCTGGAGACCTTCTAATGTCCGGCACAGTCTCTCCCTTGCAGTCAGTAGGGTCTGCAGCTGACAGGTCCCTTCCCTTTACCACAGTGCCGGCACCGTCTCTCCCCTGCGGTCAGTAGGGTCTGCAGCTGACAGGTCCCTTCCCTTTACCACAGTGCCGGCACCGTCTCTCCCCTGCGGTTAGTAGGGTCTGCAGCTGACAGGTCCCTTCCCTTTACCACAGTGCCGGCACCGTCTCTCCCTTGCAGTCAGTAGGGTCTGCAGCTGACAGGTCCCTTCCCTTTACCACAGTGCCGGCACAGTCTCTCCCCTGCGGTCAGTAGGGTCTGCAGCTGACAGGTCCCTTCCCTTTACCACAGTGCCGGCACCGTCTCTCCCTTGCAGTCAGTAGGGTCTGCAGCTGACAGGTCCCTTCCCTTTACCACAGTGCCGGCACCGTCTCTCCCTTGCAGTCAGTAGGGTCTGCAGCTGACAGGTCCCTTCCCTTTACCACAGTGCCGGCACCGTCTCTCCCTTGCAGTCAGTAGGGTCTGCAGCTGACAGGTCCCTTCCCTTTACCACAGTGGCGGCACAGTCTCTCATTTGCGGTCAGTTGGGTCTGCAGCTGACAGGTCCCTTCCCTTTACCACAGTGCCGGCACAGTCTCTCCCTTGCGGTCAGTAGGGTCTGCAGCTGACAGGTCCCTTCCCTTTACCACAGTGCCGACACCGTCTCTCCCTTGTGGTCAGTAGGGTCTGCAGCTGACAGGTCCCTACCCTTTACCACAGTGCCGGCACCGTCTCTCCCTTGTGGTCAGTAGGGTCTGCAGCTGACAGGTCCCTTCCCTTTACCACAGTGCCGGCACCGTCTCTCCCTTGCGGTAAGTAGGGTCTGCAGCTGACAGGTCCCTTCCCTTTACCACAGTGCCGGCACAGTCTCTTCCCTGCGGTCAGTAGGGTCTGCAGCTGACAGGTCCCTTCCCTTTACCACAGTGCCGTCACCGTCTTTCCCTTGCAGTCAGTAGGGTCTGCAGCTGACAGGTCCCTTCTCTTTACCACAGTGCCGGCACCGTCTCTCCCTTGCGGTCAGTAGGGTCTGCAGCTGACAGGTCGCTTCCCTTTACCACAGTGCCGGCACAGTCTCTCCCCTGCGGTCAGTAGGGTCTGCAGCTGACAGGTCCCTTCTCTTTACCACAGTGCCGGCACAGTCTCTCCCCTGCGGTCAGTAGGGTCTGCAGCTGACAGGTCCCTTCTCTTTACCACAGTGCCGGCACAGTCTCTCCCTTGCGGTCAGTAGGGTCTGCAGCTGACAGGTCGCTTCCCTTTACCACAGTGCCGGCACAGTCTCTCCCCTGCGGTCAGTAGGGTCTGCAGCTGACAGGTCCCTTCTCTTTACCACAGTGCCGGCACAGTCTCTCCCTTGCGGTCAGTAGGGTCTGCAGCTGACAGGTCCCTTCTCTTTACCACAGTGCCGGCACAGTCTCTCCCTTGCGGTCAGTAGGGTCTGCAGCTGACAGGTCCCTACCCTTTACCACAGTGCCGGCACCGTCTCTCCCCTGCGGTCAGTAGGGTCTGCAGCTGACAGGTCCCTTCTCTTTACCACAGTGCCAGCACAGTCTCTCCCCTGCGGTCAGTAGGGTCTGCAGCTGACAGGTCCCTTCTCTTTACCACAGTGCCGGCACAGTCTCTCCCCTGCGGTCAGTAGGGTCTGCAGCTGACAGGTCCCTTCTCTTTACCACAGTGCCGTCACCGTCTTTCCCTTGCAGTCAGAAGGGTCTGCAGCTGACAGGTCCCTTCCCTTTAGGTAAAAGTAAGTGGTTGCTGAGAACCAGCATCATAATCATTGCAGTCCAGGCCTTAAAAAGAGTCAAATCTACCTGAGAAGAGTCCTGGTTATTCCTGCTCTCCTGGTTATTCCTCTGATGACTGACTGTCTTCTATATTGTCTTCGTCCTCTCTCTAGGAGAGAACTGCCAATCAGCAGCAGATGGGTGAGAGAGCAGGAGATTATAATATCCAGGACTCTTCTCAGGTAGATCTGACTCCTTTCCAGGCCTGGGCTGTAATGATTATGATGCTGGTTCTCGGCAACCACTGACTTTTAGCTGATGAGTGACACTCCGCTGAGATCAGCATTTCTGCCACTAATATATGCTGCCCTCAGTGAGATCAGCCTACAGTTGATGACAGGTTCCCTTTAAGGACAGCTATTTGGCAGGGGTCCCGGGTGTCAGACCCCCCACCGATCATATACTGATGAGCCATCCAGAGGACAGTTCATCAGTAAAATCATCCTGAAAACCCCTTTTAGGTATAAAATGGCAAGAAACTTGTAATAGACTTTTTGAGAGGCTTTTGTGATGTGATAGGTGACCGCATCCACATTTCAGCACCACGGTCAGCGGCCGCTCATTTATCATGTGGCTGTATTCTCTTTCTATACGCACGCACAGGTGCAGATGTCTTTACACTGACATTGAGAGCAGGATTACATTGCAGCAGATGCTCAGGACATTGCACCGGTCAATGTAAAGATTGTATAATGTTCCACGGCTGAAGGAGTGATGACGGACTGGAAAGCTCTGCGTCTCCATCGGCTCAGGAAGGCTTCCTCACATCATGTGAATCATGCACAGACCATAATACAGATCGGCTTGGATGCAGGCTCCCAGTCAACGCCATATATAGGGCTCCGCAGGCAGACACTGATATGGTGTCGGGGTTCACATACTTTTTAATGCACGTTATACGGTTCATTGGTCTATTACAATCTCACGTATCATCTGACGGATCCATTGGTTTTTATGTGGCCCTTTCTGCTTGCTCTGATATTTGGTTTTGGAAATGCGGCCTATAAAAGGTTCTGCCTGCTCGGCGGTGTAATCTGCTACGGAGGCAACAGACAGAACCCAACAGATTAATATCAAAGCTGAGGCGTCGATGGAAACTGCAGAGACAGAAGATGTCAGCTCACCGGCCAAGGTCTTCCCATTAATCACTAGTCAGATACGTGTAATTCACCTGCAGCACAGAGGATTTGTAGCGTCACCACTACAGAAACGTGCGGCTTCAGAGACGAAGAAAGTGAGAGGATATAGGTGAATGAGGGGAGCTGAACAGGCCGAGCAGACTGTCTCTGACCGCCATCCTTACAGCCATGGCTGGGATAAGTGCAGGGTGTCTGCTCCATGACTGCTCCGGTATGCTGTACTATCGGGCGCGGACAGCCCGGCGCAGCGGCATCTCTCCACAACACCGCTACGGCCACACATGGTGCAAATGGTGGAAAGTCCACAACATTTACAGTACAAGCAAAGTGCATGAGATTTTAGAAATCTGCATGCTGTGGAGGACGCCAGAAGCGTAATCTGACCTGCGCCGTACAACTTCTGAAAGCAGCAGAAGACCGGCTATGATACCAGCAGAAATGCAGGCTGTGGTCTGACCTGCTACACTAAATGCAAGTCTAATCAGTGTGAAATCCTTCTGCTGTCCCATCAGTGGCTCAGGGTGCCATTCTATCCTCCATGCTTTATACTCCAGCTCTGCTGTGAATCAGGACATGAAGAGAACATTAGAGCAAAATTATAAAAAAACAACTGAACTTCCAGAAAGGAAAACATCAGGAAGCCTCTGCAGACAAGTAGTGTTGAGCGCGAATATTCGAATCGTGAATATCGCCACTTCGAGAATTCGCGAATATTTAGAATATAGTGCTATATATTCGTATTCACGAATAGTGTTCAATATTCTAATCGCAAATTTATCACGAACATATTACATTGCCAATTTTCGCGATCAAGTAAACAATGACTGGAGATCACGAATTCTCGAATTATCAATTTATGGCAAATATTCGGCCAAACATTTGCGAAATATCGCGAATTCGAATATTGCCTATGCCGCTGAGACAAGCAGGTGAGAGGAGCCGGGGACATGACGTTCATATGAAACTATAGAGGAATCTTCAACGTAATGTAAAAGATGGGACCAGAGATGTGTCTCAGCCTTAAAGGGATTATCCAGCCCTTTAAAACGGATGGGTTATGCTTCTCCCTACTGGGGGTGATTTCCATTCCTTATGTTATTTGCTTTAGTGGACGGACGGATCAGCCGGACGCCCAGAAACTGATGTCCACTTCCACCCAACATGATAAATACACGATGGATGCAATAAAAATCAAACCCAGGAAGGAGCATGAAGAATAAAAAACAAGAAAACAGACAAGTCCTGATTGAAAACCCGAGCGGAGAACAAGCTCTGGTGACAGGGAACAGATTACTCAGGAGATACTCGCCTATCTGCTCCAGCTTGGTCCCAATTGCCAGAGCTAGTGTTATACGGCTCCAGCATCCTCCAAGGGCTGAGAAGGATGAGCTCTTCCCTGAGGATTCATTCTTCAAGACACAGCTCCATCCTCCTGTTCCCCTCCGACATCCTGACTCCAGGTGAGAAATCACAGCTGACGCCGAGAATCAATGCATCTAAGCAAGACAAATGCTGCTGGCCAGGACACGACACAGCCGAACATAGACAGAGGAACGTAGACCAGCAATGGGGGGCTAGGTGTCAGGGGACGTCACTACAAGTGGGAATGTCTGAGGGTCTGTAGAACGTAGACAAGCAATGGGGGGGTTAGGTGTCAGGGGACGTCACTACAAGTGGGAATGTCTGAGGGTCTGTAGAACGTAGACAAGCAATGGGGGGGTTAGGTGTCAGGGGACGTCACTACAAGTGGGAATGTCTGAGGGTCTGTAGGACGTAGACCAGCAATAAGGGGCTAGGTGTCAGGGGACGTCACTACAAGTGGGAATGTCTGAAGGTCTGTAAGACGTAGACCAGCAATGGGGGGCTAGGTGTCAGGGGACATCACTACAAGTGGGAATGTCTGAGGGTCTGTAGAACGTAGACAAGCAATGGGGGGGTTAGGTGTCATGGGACATTACTACAAGTGGGAATGTCTGAGGGTCTGTAGGACGTAGACCAGCAATAAGGGGCTAGGTGTCAGGGGACGTCACTACAAGTGGGAATGTCTGAGGGTCTGTAGGACGTAGACCAGCAATAAGGGGCTAGGTGTCAGGGGACGTCACTACAAGTGGGAATGTCTGAAGGTCTGTAAGACGTAGACCAGCAATGGGGGGCTAGGTGTCAGGGGACATCACTACAAGTGGGAATGTCTGAGGGTCTGTAGAACGTAGACAAGCAATGGGGGGGTTAGGTGTCATGGGACATTACTACAAGTGGGAATGTCTGAGGGTCTGTAGGACGTAGACCAGCAATAAGGGGCTAGGTGTCAGGGGACGTCACTACAAGTGGGAATGTCTGAGGGTCTGTAGGACGTAGACCAGCAATAAGGGGCTAGGTGTCAGGGGACGTCACTACAAGTGGGAATGTCTGATGGTCTATAAGATGTAGATCAGCAATGGGGGGCTAGGTGTCAGGGGACATCACTACAAGTGGGAATGTCTGAGGGTCTGTAGGACGTAGACAAGCAATAAGGGGCTACGTGTCAGGTGACATCACTACAAGTGGGAATGTCTGAGGGTCTGTAGGACGTAGACAAGCAATGGGGGGCTAGGTGTCAGGGGACGTCACTACAAGTGGGAATGTCTGAGGGTCTGTAGGACGTAGACAGGCAATGGGGGGGCTAGGTGTCAGGGGACATCACTACAAGTGGGAATGTCTGAGGGTCTGTAGGACGAAGACATGAAATGGGGGGGCTAGGTGTCAGGGGACGTCACTACAAGTGGGAATGTCTGAGGGTCTGTAGGACGTAGACAGGCAATGGGGGGGCTAGGTGTCAGGGGACATCACTACAAGTGGGAATGTCTGAGAGTCTGTAGGACGTAGACAAGCAATGGGGGGGGGCTAGGTGTCAGGGGACATCACTACAAGTGGGAATGTCTGAGGGTCTGTAGGACGTAGACCAGCAATGGGGGGCTAGGTGTCAGGGGACATCACTACAAGTGGGAATGTCTGAGGGTCTGTATAACGTAGACAAGCAATGGGGGGGCTAGGTGTCAGGGGACATCACTACAAGTGGGAATGTCTGAGGGTCTGTAGGATGTAGACCAGCAATGGGGGGCTAGGTGTCAGGGGACATCACTACAAGTGGGAATGTCTGAGGGTCTGTAGGACGTAGACAAGCAATGGGGGGGCTAGGTGTCAGGGGACATCACTACAAGTGGGAATGTCTGAGGGTCTGTAGGACGTAGACAAGCAATAAGGGGCTAGGTGTCAGGGGACGTCACTACAAGTGGGAATGTCTGAGGGTCTGTAGGACGTAGACAAGCAATGGGGGGGCTAGGTTTCAGGGGACGTCACTACAAGTGTGAATGTCTGAGGGTCTGTAGGACGTAGACAAGCAATGGGGGGGCTAGGTGTCAGGGGACGTCACTACAAGTGGGAATGTCTGAGGGTCTGTAGGATGTAGACCAGCAATGGGGGGCTAGGTGTCAGGGGACATCACTACAAGTGGGAATGTCTGAGGGTCTGTAGGACGTAGACAAGCAATGGGGGGGCTAGGTGTCAGGGGACGTCACTACAAGTGGGAATGTCTGAGGGTCTGTAGGACGTAGACAAGCAATAAGGGACTAGGTGTCAGGGGACGTCACTACAAGTGGGAATGTCTGAGGGTCTGTAGGATGTAGACAAGCAATGGGGGGGCTAGGTGTCAGGGGACATCACTACAAGTGGGAATGTCTGAGGGTCTGTAGGACGTAGACCAGCAATGGGGGGCTAGGTGTCAGGGGACATCACTACAAGTGGGAATGTCTGAGGGTCTGTAGGACGTAGACAAACAATAAGGGGCTAGGTGTCAAGGGACGTCACTACAAGTGGGAATGTCTGAGGGTCTGTAGGATGTAGACAAGCAATAAGGGGCTAGGTGTCAGGGGACGTCACTACAAGTGGGAATGTCTGAGAGTCTGTAAGACGTAGACCAGCAATGGGGGGCTAGGTGTCAGGGGACATCACTACAAGTGGGAATGTCTGAGGGTCTGTAGGATGTAGACAAGCAATGGGGGGGCTAGGTGTCAGGGGACATCACTACAAGTGGGAATGTCTGAGGGTCTGTAGGACGTAGACAAGCAATGGGGGGGCTAGGTGTCAGGGGACATCACTACAAGTGGGAATGTCTGAGGGTCTGTAGGACGTAGACAAGCAATGGGGGGGCTAGGTGTCAGGGGACGTCACTACAAGTGGGAATGTCTGAGGGTCTGTAGGACGTAGACCAGCAATAAGGGGCTAGGTGTCAGGGGACGTCACTACAAGTGGGAATGTCTGAGGGTCTGTAGGACGTAGACAAGCAATGGGGGGGCTAGGTGTCAGGGGACTTCACTACAAGTGGGAATGTCTGAGGGTCTGTAGGACGTAGACAAGCAATAAGGGGCTAGGTGTCAGGGGACATCACTACAAGTGGGAATGTCTGAGGGTCTGTAGGATGTAGACAAGCAATAAGGGGCTAGGTGTCAGGGGACGTCACTACAAGTGGGAATGTCTGAGAGTCTGTAAGACGTAGACCAGCAATGGGGGGCTAGGTGTCAGGGGACATCACTACAAGTGGGAATGTCTGAGGGTCTGTAGGATGTAGACAAGCAATGGGGGGGCTAGGTGTCAGGGGACATCACTACAAGTGGGAATGTCTGAGGGTCTGTAGGACGTAGACAAGCAATGGGGGGGCTAGGTGTCAGGGGACATCACTACAAGTGGGAATGTCTGAGGGTCTGTAGGACGTAGACAAGCAATGGGGGGGCTAGGTGTCAGGGGACGTCACTACAAGTGGGAATGTCTGAGGGTCTGTAGGACGTAGACCAGCAATAAGGGGCTAGGTGTCAGGGGACGTCACTACAAGTGGGAATGTCTGAGGGTCTGTAGGACGTAGACAAGCAATGGGGGGGCTAGGTGTCAGGGGACTTCACTACAAGTGGGAATGTCTGAGGGTCTGTAGGACGTAGACAAGCAATAAGGGGCTAGGTGTCAGGGGACATCACTACAAGTGGGAATGTCTGAGGGTCTGTAAGACGTAGACAAGCAATGGGGGGCTAGGTGTCAGGGGACATCACTACAAGTGGGAATGTCTGAGAGTCTGTAGGACGTAGACAAGCAATAAGGGGCTAGGTGTCAGGGGACATCACTACAAGTGGGAATGTCTGAGGGTCTGTAGGATGTAGACCAGCAATGGGGGGCTAGGTGTCAGGGGACGTCACTACAAGTAGGAATGTCTGAGGGTCTGTAGGACGTAGACAAGCAATGGTGGGGCTAGGTGTCAGGGGACGTCACTACAAGTGGGAATGTCTGAGGGTCTGTAGGACGTAGACCAGCAATGGGGGGCTAGGTGTCAGGGGACATCACTACAAGTGGGAATGTCTGAGGGTCTGTAGGACGTAGAAAGGCAATGGGGGGGGGCTAGGTGTCAGGGGACGTCACTACAAGTGGGAATGTCTGAGAGTCTGTAGGACGTAGACAAGCAATAAGGGGCTAGGTGTCAGGGGACATCACTACAAGTGGGAATGTCTGAGGGTCTGTAGGATGTAGACAAGCAATGGGGAGCTAGGTGTCAGGGGACATCACTACAAGTGGGAATGTCTGAGGGTCTGTAGGACGTAGACCAGCAATAAGGGGCTAGGTGTCAGGGGACATCACTACAAGTGGGAATGTCTGAGGGTCTGTAGGACGTAGACAAGCAATGGGGGGCTAGGTGTCAGGGGACGTCACTACAAGTGGGAATGTCTGAGGGTCTGTAGGACGTAGACAAGCAATGGGGGGGCTAGGTGTCAGAGGACGTCACTACAAGTGGGAATGTCTGAGGGTCTGTAAGACGTAGACCAGCAATGGGGGGCTAGGTGTCAGGGGACATCACTACAAGTGGGTATGTCTGAGGGTCTGTAGGACGTAGATAAACAATAAGGGGCTAGGTGTCAGGGGACGTCACTACAAGTGGGAATGTCTGAGAGTCTGTAGGACGTAGACAAGCAATAAGGGGCTAGGTGTCAGGGGACGTCACTACAAGTGGGAATGTCTGAGGGTCTGTAAGATGTAGACAAGCAATGGGGGGGCTAGGTGTCAGTGGACGTCACTACAAGTGGGAATGTCTGAGGGTCTGTAGGACGTAGACAAGCAATGGGGGGATAGGTGTCAGGGGACGTCACTACAAGTGGGAATGTCTGAGGGTCTGTAGGACGTAGACAAGCAATAGGGGGGCTAGGTGTCAGGGGACGTCACTACAAGTGGGAATGTCTGAGGGTCTGTAAGACGTAGACAAGCAATGGGGGGCTAGGTGTCAGGGGACTTCACTACAAGTGGAAATGTCTGAGGGTCTGTAGGACGTAGACAAGCAATAAGGGGCTAGGTGTCAGGGGACGTCACTACAAGTGGGAATGTCTGAGGGTCTGTAAGACGTAGACAAGCAATGGGGGGGCTAGGTGTCAGTGGACGTCACTACAAGTGGGAATGTCTGAGGGTCTGTAGGACGTAGACAAGCAATAAGGGGCTAGGTGTCAGGGGACGTCACTACAAGTGGGAATGTCTGAGGGTCTGTAAGACGTAGACAAGCAATGGGGGGGCTAGGTGTCAGTGGACGTCACTACAAGTGGGAATGTCTGAGGGTCTGTAGGACGTAGACAAGCAATGGGGGGATAGGTGTCAGGGGACGTCACTACAAGTGGGAATGTCTGAGGGTCTGTAGGACGTAGACAAGCAATAGGGGGGCTAGGTGTCAGGGGACGTCACTACAAGTGGGAATGTCTGAGGGTCTGTAAGACGTAGACAAGCAATGGGGGGCTAGGTGTCAGGGAAAGTGGGGGTCAGGTCTGCATTCTGGACCCTTCTTCTACTCAGTAAAGCCCAGCCCCAGTGGACCTTCTGTAATGCGCCGGTTTACCTCCAAAGGAGCCGCAGTTTATTAAATGGGGAGTGTAAAAGCGTACAGAAGAGGCAGTCTCATTTTATCACATCCTGCAGGAAACCCCACTTGCTGTGGTTATATATATATATATATATATATTTATATGTATGACATTATCCAGTTTACTATATTGATGACCTTTCCTCAGGAAAAGTCATCAATATCAGTTAGGCGGGAGTCCGAATCCTGGCAACCCCCGCCGATCAGCTGTTTTGAAGAGACCACAGGGTAGGTCATCAATATTGGAAAACTAGACAATCCCTTTAAGAATGGACATCCAGTATTCCTTCGGAACCCCCATACACATGCACTCTCGGCCAAGCATGCATGTGTGCTCTATACTAAGAGGGGAATAAGCTGCTGTTAGACTTCTATTTCCTGCTCCAGACTCTACTGACCCCTCCTCAACTAATCTGTCCCCTCCAGACTCCTGTGTCGTTCCCCCTCCACCCGAACCCTCTGTCTTCCTCTAGACTCCTCTGTCCTCCTCCAGATTCCTCTGTCCTCCTCCAGACTCCTCTGTCTCCTCCAGACTCCACTGTCCCCTCCTGACTCCTCTGTCCCCCTCCAGACTCCATTGTCCCCTCTTGACTCCTCTGTCCCATCCAGACTCCTCTGTCCCCCTCCAGACTCCTCTGTCCCCCTCCAGACTCCTCTGTCCCCCTCCAGACTCCTCTGTCCCCTCCTGACCCCTATGTCCTCTCCAGACTCCTCTGTCCCCTCCTGACTCCTCCATCCTCTCCATACTCCTCTGTCCCCTCCTGACTCCTCCGTCCCCTCTAGACTCATCTGTCCCCTCCTGGCTCCTCTGTCCCCCTGCAGACTCATCTGTCCCCCTCCAGACTCCTTTGTCCCCTCTGTCCTCTCATGACTCCTCTGTCCCCTCCTGATTCCTCTGTCCTCTCCTGACTCCTCTGTCCCCTCCTGGCTCCTCTGTCCCCTCCTGATTCCTCTGTCCTCTCCTGACTCTTCTGTCCCCTCCTGGCTCCTCTGTCCCCTCCTGGCTCCTCTGTCCGCCTCCAGACTCCTCTGTCCTCTCATGACTCCTCTGTCCCCTCCTGATTCCTCTGTCCTCTCCTGACTCCTCTGTCCCTTCCTGATTCCTCTGTCCTCTCCTGACTCCTCTGTCCCCTCCTGGCTCCTCTGTCCCCCTCCAGAGTCCATGCTGGATGGATGAATGCTACGTGATGGATGCTGGGAGGATTAAGGACTCCCCAGTATGGAGTCCGGCGTGGGTGACTGCACACAGTGTACTGCCGAGATACCAATCGCTTGTTACGCTATTCAGATATCGCCATCTTCTCGCCAGATATTAAGATCGGCTTTGCTGCGGCTCCACTAGTAATTAGCGCACAGCTCACTGATGAAGTCGAGTACATTTTCTCTATCTTGTCCAGATCTTGGAGAAGATGTTATTCTATACCAGAGAGCAGCGTGTTACTAGAGACCAATAAAGCTGTGCCTGCAGCTCTGGATGTGACTGGAGGATAAGAATACCACTCATAACCTGCACAAGTAAAGCATTTTCACAAAGCCACTTAAAGGCGAGGAGCTCTGTATATAAACATTGTAATGCTGATACCTGCGCTCTTACAATCTTGTCTCCTCTCAGTATGAATCCCCAGGTCCTGGCGTAATACATCAATATTAGAATAAGTGAGCAGCGGATCCTGGATGGCGATTGAACCTTATAACGCTATCCTTCACTCCGCCGACCTCAGCGCTGCGGGCACAATCAATACCCCATGTAGGTTCGCAGCCCTTTACATGATAATTATGTATTTTTCCGTTAACCAGGCAGACAGGTTTTACCAGCAGCAACGTTTTTCTGCTTTTCTGTTTTACATTGATTTCCCATTACGGATGAAGCCGGAAAATCAGCAGCATTCTGTGGACGTCCTTAACGGGCCCAAAAATACAGAAAATGAGAAGAAACAAAGAATTCCAGGACTGCGGGGGCAGGGCCCCCAAATGGAGGAGTCACTGCCAGCTTTACTACCAGGATGGAACAGAATCCAGTCGGCACTCGATCTTGCGTTCGCGTTGCAGCGGGAAGGAGTAAACTTCATGTGGAATGTATGAAGGAATCCCGGCAACCGTGTCTTGCTTCAAAGTATATTCTTTTTGTTTTTTAATCAATGTGTAATAAAGACGCGTTTCGGCACAAAGCCTTGATATATAAAGTAATACAACGCCTTGATATATAAAACACAATGGATCGCTCCCGAGTGACCTAGCGCCCCCAGCAGTAGGCGGTGATTATCACAACACAAATCAGTAACAAGGTTTCACTTTCATATGTAGCAATAATAAACAAAGGATACAGTGTTGTTATCCATAGAGATGTTCAGCGCGACGATAAGGTCTATGGAGAAAATGAACAGATCAAAAGAAAGCGAATAAACTACAATCCTCAACAGAAAAAATATTTCTTATAAACGTCTAATCTCATAATCCCTGTTGAGACCCTTGGGATGTGTCGTATTCAATGTGTGAATCCAATATGCTTCCCTGCGTAATAAAAGTTTCTTTATATCAACTCCTTGGTCTTTTTATTTGCTCCAAAACTTGGAATCTCAGTTGTGACGCTGAGTGTTTATATTTGTCAAAGTGGTGGGGAAGCGGTAATAATAGGTTTTTTGTTCTTATTGTAGATTTGTGCTTACATGTCCTATCTCTCACTGTCTGCATTGTTTCCCCTATGTAAAACGGACCACATAGTCAAATAAATGACATTTGTGGACTCCCATGTGAAAAAACCTTGAAGGCTTGTCCCGTGTTGGGATGATAAAATTCCTGGCCTTTAATGACATGAGAACATTGAAAACAATGGAGGCATGGAAATGTGATGTATCCAATAAGAAGGATCGCGTGTTCTTAATGGTGTCAATATCTTTTCCAAAACAATTGACAAGGGAGACAATATTGAATCCACCGAGGCCACAATCGGGCGACCATGGGGGTCCAATAGTGTTTTGCGCACTTTTGGAAGTACGTATAGTACTGGAGGAACAGGTGATTGATTAATCAGGAAATTCTGCATCTGATCGTCAATGACACCCATATTGCCATAGTGATTCACCATTTTAACAACCTTCTCTTTTATAGAAAAAATAGGATCTGATAAGTTTCCGTGTCCGATAACTGACGCATCACTTCCTGCACATATTTATTCCTGTCCATAAATACTATGGAACCCCCTTTGTCCGCAGGTTTTACAATCAAGGATTTATCCTCCATCAATGCTCTAATGGCTCCGCTCTCTTCTGCAGTTATGTTATGTGACATTTGTAATTAATAGAATACATCAGTCTCTCGGCTTCCTTAGAAACGAATTGTATACATGCCTCCAGCGGATGGTATGTTTTGGGTGGCATAAAGGTACTCTTCATCCGTAGACCTAAGTCTGTTAGACTCAATCCTCCTTTTACCATATCTTCCCTCGTATTGGCTGAAGCAGTCATTATCCCTGCTCTGGGCTCAGAGAAATGGGCCTTGAGTCTAACTTTACCAAAGAACTGTTGCAGATCAATGTCTGGTTGGAAGCTATCAAAGTTAGTGTCAACGTTTTGTGCAATGCCCTCATCTGATCAGGGTCAAGATTCTTGGATGAGAAGTTTATGACCAATGATTTATTCATACCTGGGAGCGGGTCTGCACCGCCCGGCTCGGTCCCATCACAGCTGTACCACCGGTGTTCGCGGCCTGCACTACGCCTCCTCCTTGCGGGCGCCTCTCCGGAAAAAAAAATACGGGATTCTTATGAGCCAGTCGATTCTCTCCCAGAGCTGGAGGAATAAGATCCCGGCTTCGTGAATCTTCTGTATCCAGGGCGCGTTTGGACCGAGGTGTCCTGCCATCTGTATACCCTGTTATAATCCTCGTTGTCCTGCAAGAACTTGGTTCTTTTCTTTTCTTCAGTCTCCTTTTTATAAATGGCAATATGAGCATCCACTGTTTCTTTCAGTTTATTAAACTCCTCAGTCGTCAATGAGTCTTTCTGTACTTGATATCTGTTCTTAAATCTCCGCAACTGACTTCTCAATCCTCTCTATTGTTAATAGCATCAAGTCTCTCCAACATTTATTGATCATTTCTTCAAAATCGCCACGATATTTAGTGTCCTCCTGAAAAAAGGTCGGGCGTAAATGAACCCGCAACCCTCTAGGGATCCTATTCAGTTTACAATACTGCGCTAATGTGCTGGCGTGCAATTCAAAGGAGGTCAATCTCCTGCCTTCCCTCTCCCAGCTTCATTTTTTATACTCACTGGTAGGGATATTTAGAAAGTCCGTAGAAGTTGTCACTTGTGAAAGGATCCTTGTAACATCCGCATCATCAAAGCTCAAAGTAGATGGTATAGTTGTCATCTGTAAAGATCGGTGCACGAACTCGAAAGGTACAAAATGGAACAGAATCCAGTCGGCACTCCATCTTGCCTTCGCATGGCCGCGGGAAGGATTTATAAACTCCACGTGGATTGTATGAAGGAATCCCGGCAACCGTGTCTTGCTTCAAAGTATATTCTTTTTATTTTTTAATCATTCGATGTGTAATAAAGACGCGTTTCGGCTCTTCCCCACCATTTTGACAAATATAAACACTCAGCGTCACAATTGAGATTCCAAGTTTTGGAGCAAATCAAAAGACCAAGGAGCGGAGGTGATATAAAGGGAAGCATATTGGATTCACACATTGAATACGACACATCCCAAGGGGCTCAACCGGGATTATGAGATTAGACGTTTATAAGAAATACTTTTTCTGTTGAGGTTTGTAGTTTATTGGCTTTCTTTTGATCTGTTCATTTTCTCCATAGACCTTATCGTCGCGCTGAACATCTCTATGGATAACAACACTGTATCCTTTGTTCATTATTGCTACATATGAAAGTGAAACCTTGTTACTGATTTGTGTTGTGATAATCACCGCCTACTGCTGGGGGCGCTAGGTCACTCGGGAGCGATCCATTGTGTTTTATATATCAAGGCGTTGTATTACTTTGATTATGTACCGACTGAGAAAGGCTTTGTGCCGAAACGCGTCTTTATTACAAACTGAATGATTAAAAAATAAAAAGAATATACTTTGAAGCAAGACACTTTGAAGCAAGATACATTGAAGCACACAGCTTTACTGCCAGGTCCTAATTCAAAGGTGGCATTATGGCCACATTTCTATTTTTCTTAAACATGGTTGCCACTAAAGAAAACTTTCTGATTTATTAATGTCTGGGACGTTACATTTTCAGACAAAGTCATGGGTTTTGGCATAGGAGATTGTGAATGCTTCCCCTTTAACAAGCCGGCTCCTGCTGTGCTGAACCATTGTCCGCTTCATTAAGGGAAGTCGAAGCGCAGGAATGAGATTGAAGAGAGCTTGTCCTGGCACGTGGGGAGCCTTGTAGTCATCAGATGCAGACAGACCTACTTTACTTGACTGATTACACGCGGAGGAGCTCGGACTAGAAGCTTAGCAGCCGCCATGGACGATGACAAATAAATGAGTTTTGGGAAGAGGCTGGATGGAAAATTACCTGCTTTTTGTCTTCTTTGACCTTTTAAAATCAGCACTAATAAAGCAGGAAGAGCAGGAAGGTGGGAATCAAAGAGCGGGTGATTAATAGGCGGCAGCCCCATGCTGCGGTCACCCCCAAGCGTTCTCCACCACTATACAGGAAGGTCTCGGCTGTTTTCTGATGATCAAAAGACAAACAACCCAAAGCCAATGAGGCGGATACAAAGACGAGGGAAGCTGCAGCTCCGATCTGTCGCTTAAAGGAATGGAATGGAATGAAATGAATTTCAGCTCTGCTACATCTGTCACATCACAAAGGAGAGGAGATCTGAACACAGGGGTGACACGTCAGGGTGGCTGAATGCAGGGCCAGGTATTGTAAGAGCTGAGAAGTACAAGACTGACGTCATCACACTATACAAGGACGAATCCTGCAGACTGAGCGTGATGTCATTAATGGCAGTATTTGACATTGTCTGAAGTTTGGACGTGTCTGCCGGACCATGCTAATGTATTTCCAATCAGTAATGGCTAATGACCCATTTTATGCTTCAGTATTGGTGAGTAGTGATGGAAGAACATCGGCCGGGACGATTCGCGAACGCGATCAAATGTTCGCGAACCTCAAGTTCGCGGTGGGCTCCATTCACTTTAATGGCAGGCAAACCTGAAAAATCTTCAGGTCATATTTGCAGCCACCAAATACTAGAAGTGCACAAATCGTCCCACAACATGGACTGTGACATACAGAGGGGGATCAATGGCAAAAATTCCCACAAAAAATATGTATTTTAATCAGGGTCCATTTTTATGAGTCTTAAAGGGAAACTCTCAAAAATGTGCCCTGCTGGAGTCTAGAACAATGTTATTTTAGGCTACGGGAGTACAGGTCCCAAACATTAGGCATTCACCGGACAGAAAACATCAAGTGATTATGTGGCTGGAGGTATATTAGACGGTCATTGGAAAACTATTTTACTGCAGGCCAGTGGAGTACAGGCCCCAAACATTAGGCATTCACTGGACAGAAAATATTAAGTGATTATGTGGCTGGAGGTATATTAGACGGTCATTGGATATCAATTTTACTGCAGGCCAGTACAAATACATATGTTTAAAAAAACTAAAAATATAAAATTGGATTAAAATCATGGCTAACTAAATCCCTCCTTTTGAATAAACCCCAAATGATAATAGGTGAAATTCAATAACATGTGGTCGTCACAGGTGTTGAATTTCTTCGAGGCCCCAACAATTAGGCAATCACTGTACAGAAAAGATTATGTGGCTGGAGGTCTATTAGGCGGCCAATGGATATAAATTTTACTGCAGGCCAGTGGACTACAGACCCCAAAAATTATTCATTCACCGTACTGAAAAGATCAAGTGATTATGTGGCTGGAGGTACATTAGACGGTCAATGGATATCAATTTTACTGCAGGCCAGTGTAGTACAGGCCCCAAAAATTATTCATTCACCGTACAGAAAAGAACAATTGATAATGTGGATGGAACTCTTGGCTTGCCCCTCGTCAAGTGTCCTGTCTGAAAGGACGTTCAGCTCAGCACTCGCCTAGCTCACGACAGTGTGGACTACCTCACATTTCTAAAAAATGAATGAGGCATTGATCTCAGAGGAATTCAACACCTGTGACGACCACATTTAATAGAATCTCACCTATCACCATTGTTTTTTTTTAGCCATGTTTTTAATCCAATTTTATATTTTTAGTTCTTTTAAACATATGCCCTCCCCTGCCCTATCCCACCAACCATACCCCTATCCCACCAACGCACCCCTACTTGCCTTATTACCCCTATACCCTATCCCACCAATCCCCAGCAATTAACCCCTTGACCACCTATCCCCTACCCTAACCCTGCAGGAGCATCCCTGCTCCCTATTCTGTGTTAACCCCTGCTGTACCCCTGTGTCTGTGGCCTGCATTTACCCTTGCAGCGCCACCGTTAACCCTTCGTTCAAAGGGATAGTTTAGAGCCAGGTGGGGTAGGCTGCTATTGTGTGTATGTGTGTGTGTATTAGTTAGTTTGTGGGTGGAACTTGGGATTGAACACTGTATTTAGGGCTGTAATATTGGTGTTGTATTGTGTATATTGTGTACTGTAGGTGATAATAAATATCTTGTATTATTTGTATTATACCTACTGTGTAACGTGTGATTATTGGCGGTACCTAGCTCAGTTAGGCGCTTGCAGCTAGTTTAGCGGGTAGTGTGAAGCAAAGGAACAGTGTGTTATTAATATAAAGGTATAAATAGGCGGAGTCATCGGTAGATGGCTCCTTCTATTTATGAATATTAATTTTTTTATATTTGCATAAATATTGGTAACTAATATTCCCCCTTTACACATGCGCTGTAGGATTGGTACCCACAACAGTTTCTCTGTGGGTGGAAATTCCTCGGCCAGCGCCAGCAACAGCAGAATGCAGCATCTCTCGAAGCAAGGCCTCGAAAAGCTGCATTCTGACAGCCCTCTGTGATGCTGGTAACATGTCCGCCATTTTGTGTTTGTACCGGAGGTCTAAGTACGTTGCCACCCAGTACTGGTCCTTGCCCTTTATGCTTTTTATACGGGGGTCCCTCTTCAAACACTGGAACATGAAGGCCCCCATTTACACTAAATTGGAAGCGGTGGGGCGGCCTGGCTCCTACTCATTGCCCAGGAAAATATCGTCCTCAGTCTCCTCCCCCCATCCACGGACAACACCAGGGATCCCAGAAAAGTTTAAAGCCTGCTCTTCTTGCTCCTCCTCCTCCCCCAAGGCTCCATCCTCCTCTGACTCCTCTTCAGACTCCTGCTGACTTGTCTCAGATGGAGTAGCTCCCCCTGGGAATTCATCCAGCATTGCGACTTCCACATCTTCCAGCTCCTGCTCCTCGACGGCTTGATCAATGACACAATGAAATGCACGCTCCAGAAAGAAGGTGTGGCAGGCGCAGCACTATGAAGTGCCTTTTGCGCTGTGGCATTAGAAGAATTCTGATATCTCTGACTTTTAGTCTAACCAGACTGTCTATTACTCTGTAATTCCTCTAGCGCCGTTCTATGGAAACAGTAGGTTTAAAGAGCACAACAAATGCTTGGCATAACTTCTTTATTAACTTCAACTTTTCTTCATATAACACTGCCGCCTCCGCAGCAGACAGTCCATGTACAAAACACGTGTTGAAAAGATATCACAAAATGGCGGTATGCATAAGATGGTGGTTCAACTGTTCAATCTTGTCATTCAACCTAAAATCTAAAATGGTGGATATATTTCTCTCTTCAGTATCTGTACTCTCACATTAGGTTATTTAAGCACTTTATGATCTCTCTGAGAGGTATAGCTGAGGTCTAACTAATAGTTTACTTGCTGAATTTGGTCGCAATTTGCAATTGGTGGAACTGTAAGTATACACATATATAACTGGTTCAGTATACAGTTCTAATTACTATATTAACATTAGGAACATTATATAACTGTTTTAAATACCTATTTTGGCCTCTCAGCCTCCATAAAACACAGCTCTTAGTGGAGTGAATGTCTAGCAGCTCCTGCTACGGGAATTTCCCACACAGGCTGTGTGTGAGGCTGGCTGTGATTGGCCAAGACTCCTGCTGTGTGTGAGGTTGGCTGTGATTGGTCAAAACCCCTGCCCAGCAACAACAGTTTAACTCTATGTTTTCTGTTGTTTCTGCTGTGTCATTGAGCTTACCTCACATCCATATAATGAATCATAAAGGCATATTATCTTTTCTGCTTCTGTAAACACAATATATAACTGTTATATGACATCCAAAACATGAAATCACAGTATATAACTCTGCTTTTGTTTTTTTACATATAAAAATGTGAACTGTATTAAGGTTATTGGCAGGTCTAGCTGTATACACATATGAGCTATAATGGCAACCTAGGACGGGTCTTAGCTGGCCAGCTACATAAGGTACGATGCAACTGATGGCGCCCTGGTGATTGGTGATTTCATCAAATGGCAACAGAAGTCTGCATGCGTCGCGCATAAGCAACCATTGGCGCAGTGCAAAATAAAACAAGCTCCCTAGAACCTGTCCTGCTGCAGAGTTCGTACAGGTAGTCGTCAACGGCACGTTTCTGCTGGAGCAGCCTATCAAGCATATACAAAGGTGGAGTTCCAGCGCGTCGGGCATTCACAAATCAGATGTCTGACGGGCAGGTGGTGTCGCCGCTGAACATCAGCAAGGCGAACCATGGCCGTGTAAGATCTTCTAAAATGGCCAGAGATTTTCCTGGCCTGCGCCAAGACGTCCTGGACACCAGGGTATTTGGCAACGAATCGTTGCACGACTAAGTTCAGGAAGTGTGCCATGCACAGCACGTTTGTCATTTTTCCCTGTTTCAGCGCGCTCAGTAGATTGGCACCGTTGTCGCACACCACTTTACCAACTGTCAAATTGAGCCACAGCCACTGATCGGCCTGTGACCGCAGAGCTGAAAGCAGTGCAGGACCGGTGTGGCTCTTGGCTTCCAGGCACAACAGCCACAGCACAGCATGGACACGTCTCACCTGGCACATCGAATAGGTTCTGGGGAGCTTGGGGGGTTCAGCGGAAGAGGCGGTAGCAGTGGAAAAGGAGGAGTCAGCCGAGAAGGAGACGGAGGATGGAGTAGGAAGAGAAGAAGAGGCAGGCCTGCATGCAATCAGTAGCAGTAACACCAAATCCACACCGGTGCCACGGGTTGCATGCTTGACAGCCGTCAGAAGGTTCACCCAGTGGGCAGTAAAAGTTATGTACCTTCCCTGCCCGTGTTTGCTAGACCACGTGTCTGTGGTCAGATGTTTCTTGGCACCGACACTGTGTGCCAGAGATATGTTCACTTGCCCCTGAACATGGCCATATAGCTCTGGGATGTCCTTCTGGGAGAAATCTTTCCTTCCGGGGACCTTCCATTGCGGTGTGCCAATGGCCACAAACTTTCTAAAGGCCTCCGAGTCCACCAGTTTATATGGCAGTAGTTGGCAGGCTAGCAGTTTTGACAAGCCGGCGGTCAGCCGTTGAGCAAGAGGGTTATCCGAACATTTGGGCCACGGAAGCCTGCCTTTTGCCAGATAAATACGACGACGGCATGGTGGAAGGTGGAGTGGAGGATAAATGGGAGGAGAGAGGAGAAGGAGAAGAGCCAGGACGTGGAGCGCCAGGAGTGTGGCTTTGTGGGTTGGGACGGTGTTGCTCCCACTGGGCTCGGTGATGGAAGGCCAGGTGCCTTCTTAAGGCGGTCGTCCCTAGGTAAATGTTGGGCTTACCGCGACTTATGCGCTGACAGCACAGGCTGCAGATGGCAACACCATTGTCAGCAGCTGACACGTTAAAAAAAAGCCCACACTGCGGAGCCATGTGCCGGCGTCCTGGGAGCGCCAGATGTGACCGTGCATGGTGGATGGCTCGCTCCAGATACATTGGCAGTCTGCTTTTTGCCTCCTGTGCACTGCGAGTTCTGCCTGCTTCTCCTCCTTCTCCTCCCTATCTGCTGCTCTGTCTCTCCCTCTGAACTCCCCTCCTCTTCCTCTCTTCTGGGCACCCACGTGACGTCCATTGACACGTCATCATCGTCACCTTCACAACCACTGACATTAGAGATCTCGGAGTAGGCAGCAACAGCGAGGACCACCCTCCTTGGGCTGATCTGGTTACTGTCGCCAGACTGCTGGGTGGTGGCCGTTGCTACCTCCTCTTCCTAATCCCATGCCAAGAATGGCTGCACATCGGTAAGGTCTGGGAATGGATGGGAAAATAATTCCTCTGACTCGAGTGGAGGGGCTATGGTGGTGGTGTCTTTGGGGGTGGACACAGCAGAGAGTGAGGAGGGTGCAGAAGCGGAAGGCTGAGTGAGCCTTTCAACCAACTCTGGTCCATCCTTTGACTTAATCGCACGCACCTTCTCCAACTTCCCACTTAGGCTCCGGCCTGGTACACCTGCCCGACCCCTACCACACCCGGCGGAATGGCCTCCCTCTTCCTCTGCCTGTCATTTTCAAAATGACTGTGTGACAAAGTCCCTATAGAAGAGCAGTATTTGTGGAAGCAGGTATATAGAACCCCTTAATGATTATTTGCTGGAAGCAGGTATATCAAACCCCTAATCAGTTTTTTGGGGGGCAACAGGTATATCACACCAGTTGCAATTAGTTATTCCAATAGGGTTTGTCCCTCTGTATAGCTGCGGTATCGCAGCAGAACTGCACACAACTGCTGCACAATACAAATGCACTGAAAAGAAAGTATATTATAGGTATATCGCACCCCTGCCTCAATCAGTTTTTTTGGGGGGCAACTAGTATATCACACCAGTTGCAATTAGTTATTCCAATAGCGTTTGTCCCTCTATCTAGATGCGGTATCGCAGCAGAACCGCACACAACTGCTGCACAATACAAATGCACTATAATATACTTTCTATGTTAGAAAGAATATTATAAGTATATTACACCCCTCAGTATGTCACACCTATCGATAGCGCACCTATACCAGTCCTTAAAACGACTTTTGTGGCCCTATTAGCTAGCGTTTGGTGTCCCTAACAGTCTGTCCTGCTCCACACAGCAACCTCTCCCTACACTGGAAAAACACTGACTGTAAAATGGCGGCCAGATCGGGTTTATTTATAGGGTAGGGGGTATGTCCATGTGCTGAAACGTCTCAATTGGCTGTCCTGTACCACCTGATGGATGTGTCATGGGTCAAAGTTCAGCACAATGCAAAAGAATATGGCGCCGCCGGACATCGCCATATGTTCGCCTGTTCGGCGAACCGCGAACGAGCAAAGTTTGCCGCGAAACCACCGCCGGGCGAAACGCAAGGCCATTTCTACTGGTGAGCTGTTCAGTATCACGCAAGTCTATTCAACCATCATGAAGATTGGGTCTAATTTTCACAAGAAGCATCGTATTTTCAGAGTGTTGGTAGAAGAACCTTAAAGGGGTAGTTCAGGATCAGATAAATATGGCCATGCCGGTCCTCTGGTTGTTTGTCGCATTGCAGATCCAACCCATTCACTTCAACAGAGCCGCATTATGGAAGCTCTCATTAGTACATAAGGAACGGGGCGCGGTGAATGCAGCGCTCCTTGTACGGGCTCTGTAGCCGCAAGCTGTGCTGTGACATGTGCACAGTGTGAGGACGTCGGTGAGCTCTGGGACCTCACACTGGGTGTCGTCGGGTCACTGCACAACACAGCAGGACGAGCAGGAGCGGCGGCCCGACCAGGAGAGGTAAGTTGATATTTTTTTTCCCCTGGTCTGAGGTCTGATTGGGGGTCTTATAAACATTTGAGGTCTTATCTGAGACGTAAATGAATAGTAATGGGACGGCTCACTCTCTATATACCCACCCCAGCAATTAACAGACAAGTATATAAGGTCTTGGACTCTTGAATGTGAACACACCCACTGAGGAAGAAATAGGGATCTATTTCGAAACGCATAAGGGATCGATGGGAAATTCATAAAGAGTCCGAAATTTTGAAACATGGCCATGCAATATTGAAAGATACCAAGGAAATCACTTTTTGAAATGAACGAAAGCAAATCGACTGGTGGTCGACTTTATTAACGGCTGGCTACTGAGAGTAATCTATGATCACAAGATCGAAGCTTCACTGCGATTTTTAGCCGCGATTGAAGAGTCTGTATTATATGAAAGAAAAAGTAACAGCTCATCTCGCGATAATTGAAGCGATCTTACGAAGATCCGATTTTATGACGTCAGTGAGCAACTACACTCTGCCGTTTGCATTGGATTGAATAGACACCGAGGTAAGCACTCTTACACGTGGGACGCCACAGAGTTGCGCAGTAAATAGTGAGTATCATACTCATCATACTATGAGACTGTTTGCTATCGATTTTGCCTAATAGGTATTATTTGCTTAAGTACGGGACATTATCCATATTTTCTAATTACCTGCATCTTATGGACTTGATACATGAGATAGTCCATCCATTATCTCATCCATCCCACTATTACGTGTATGTATGCGTTTATGTTTTTTATGTTTTAATAAATTGCACTATTTTACTTTATTGGTTCTTTGCGTAAACCCATATGTTTGAGTGACGGTCCATTACTATTTAAACTTATCTGAGACGTCTTATAAACATTGGGGGTCTGATCTTAAGTCTGATTGGGGGTCCTATTAACATTGGGGGTCTGATCTGAGGTCTGATTGGGGGTCCTATTAACATTGGGGGACTGATCTGAGGTGTGATTGGGGGTCCTATTAACATTGGGGGTCTGATCTGAGGTCTGATTGGGGGTCCTATTAACATTGGGGGTCTGATCTGAGGTCTGATTGTGGGTCCTATTAACATTGGGGGACTGATCTGAGGTCAGATTGAGGGTCTGGTCTGAGGTCTGATTGAGGGCTTTATTAACATTGGGGGTCTGATCTGAGGTCTGATTGGGGGTCCTAATAACATTGGGGGTCTGATCTGAGGTCTGATTGTGGGTCCTATTAACATTGGGGGACTGATCTGAGGTCAGATTGAGGGTCTGGTCTGAGGTCTGATTGAGCGCTTTGTTAACATTGGGGGTCTGATCTGAGGTGTGATTGGGGGTCCTATTAACATTGGGGGACTGATCTGAGGTCAGATTGAGGGTCTGGTCTGAGGTCTGATTGAGGGCTTTATTAACATTGGGGGTCTGATCTGAGGTCTGATTGGGGGTCCTATTAACATTGGGGGTCTGATCTGAGGTCTGATTGGGGGTCCTATTAACATTGGGGGTCTGATCTGAGGTCTGATTGAGGGTCTGGTCTGAGGTCTGATTGAGGGCTTTATTAACATTGGGGGTCTGATCTGAGGTCTGATTGGGGGTCCTATTAACATTGGGGGTCTGATCTGAGGTCTGATTGAGGTCTTTATTAACATTGGGGATCTGTTCTAAAGTCTGATTAACATTGGGAATCTGACAGGGGCTCTAAGCTGTGTTCTGATTAAAAATATATTTTTTCTTATTTTCCTCATCTAAAACCTACGTAAGTCTTATGGTCAGGTGCGTCTTATAGGGCAAAAAATGTGGTAATCATCCCGGAGTCTTGTAGGAGATACTCAACCCTCTAATTCTCTCCTAGATATTCCAGGAGACAGAGGCTGAATAAAGCGATGCAGTGCAACGGCTACAGACATCGATAGGGCAGAGTCCGGTGCATTCTGGGCAGCAGCCATGCTGTCTCTGTATTGAGGCTGTCAGTGTGCGCCCGCTCTAAATCAATCGGGTAATGAGACAGATACGGGGTAATTACACACTGGGTTTGTTTGTCTTCTCTAGCTCCTGTCTCGCTTTAATAATAAATAAAAAACGCTGGTTATGAATATGGAAGACGCTTCACATTGTGCAGCTCGTTGTCTGCTCTTTGTAGTCTTACAAACAAAGCCGAAGCTGCTGCATCTTCTTCCAGAAAGGCTGTGTACAACCGGAGGCTCCATGGAGAACAGACATTGCCCAGAGTGACGGGGATTTACAGAAGCCTCTCTGAAATTCACACTAGACTCTTCTGAGGAGACAACAAAGTCACCAAGATACAAATCTATAATTCTTCATTTTCCTGGGACACGTCTTGAAAGTTTTACACAGAGACAGAAGTGGGAGGATGAGAAAATTTCAGGTGAAGCTCTAAGTTTGATTCACACTGGCTCCAAAGTCAACAAATCTAAATTCTACCTTGTAGAAAATTGCTATTATTTTGCTGTTTTTACACTTTTTTTTTTGCTATTTTTTAAAGTTTCTTGTCACACTGCTTCTGCATGGAAACTGTCAAAAAGCTGCTGTTGACAGATTTACTATTCGTCTGTTACGACTGTAGGTAGAGACAGACAAGGACAGTGAGGCCTAAGGCTAGAACCCAGCCTGCTTTCCCTACCTACTTGCAGTATTAGCCCTAGAGAGCTAGACTGCAACTGGTTGATGGTCCCTACGCTATTTAAGTGCAGAGATGGACTAACAAACAAAGACAGACAAACGCAAAACCAGAGTCGTATGAAAATGGGTCAGAACCAGACGGGTTATATCAAACGAGAGACAAAGAGTGGTTAGAAGACAACCGAGATCAGAACCAGACGGAATACGCAGTACCAAATGAGAGACAGAGAGTGGTCAGAAGACAAGCCGAGATCAGAACCAGACGGAATACGCAGTACCAAATGAGAGACCGAGTGTGGTCAGAAGACAAGCCGGGGTCAGAACCAGACGGAATACGAAGTACTAAATGAGAGACAGAGAGTGGTCAGAAGACAAGCCGAGATCAGAACCAGACAGAATACGCAGTACTAAATGAGAGACAGAGAATGGTCAGAAGACAAGCCGAGATCAGAACCAGACGGAATACGCAGTACTAAATGAGAGACAGAGAGTGGTCAGAAGACAAGCCGAGATCAGAACCAGACGGAATACGAAGTACCAAATGAGAGACAGAGAGTGGTCAGAAGACAAGCCGAGATCAGAAGCAGACGGAATACGAAGTACTAAATGAGAGACAGAGAGTGGTCAGAAGACAAGCCGAGATCAGAACCAGACAGAATACGCAGTACTAAATGAGAGACAGAGAGTGGTCAGAAGACAAGCCGAGATCAGAACCAGACGGAATACGCAGTACCAAATGAGAGACAGAGAGTGGTCAGAAGACAAGCCGAGATCAGAACCAGACGGAATACGAAGTACTAAATGAGAGACAGAGAGTGGTCAGAAGACAAGCCGAGATCAGAACCAGACGGAATACGCAGTACTAAATGAGAGACAGAGAGTGGTCAGAAGACAAGCCGAGATCAGAACCAGACGGAATACGAAGTACTAAATGAGAGACAGAGTGGTCAGAAGACAAGCCGAGATCAGAACCAGACGGAATACGCAGTACTAAATAAGAGACAGAGAGTGGTCAGAAGACAAGCCGAGATCAGAACCAGACGGAATACGCAGTACTAAATGAGAGACAGAGAGTGGTCAGAAGACAAGCCGAGATCAGAACCAGACGGAATACGAAGTACTAAATGAGAGACAGAGAGTGGTCAGAAGACAAGCCGAGATCAGAACCAGACGGAATACGCAGTACTAAATAAGAGACAGAGAGTGGTCAGAAGACAAGCCGAGATCAGAACCAGACGGAATACGAAGTACTAAATGAGAGACAGAGAGTGGTCAGAAGACAAGCTGAGATCAGAACCAGACGGAATACGCAGTACCAAATGAGAGACAGAGAGTGGTCAGAAGACAAGCCGAGATCAGAACCAGACGGAATACGCAGTACCAAATGAGAGACAGAGAGTGGTCAGAAGACAAGCCGGGGTCAGATGCATGAGCAATTTGGGGTCAGTTAGCTAGTCTACTACCACTGGTAATGGTACATGGCCAGGAAGGGATTCAAGTAGAGCACAGAATCCCTGGATCAGAACCTGATAGAAACACTAGCACAAAGAAATAGAGCAGCTGAGCAATCAGCCCACTGCTACTCCCCCCCAGCACACGCCCTCTGCAGGGAGAAACAGAGCATTACATCTTGTTGCTAAGGATGCGGTTGCGCCATCAGGGGGCGTGGCTAAGCAGCGCGGCCATGCCGAGGAACGCGCCACTGGAGTCCAGATAGCTAAGTATGAAGACCTCAGTAACACATATATGGTTGCTAACACGTAGATACCCAACACAATATATATGGGTTCAGGCATTCAAGTGTAAATTAGTTGAATTCTCTTTGGTCTTCACATAAGCCGTAATTACAATAAAAAGAAGTTATAATAAGACAAATAACTACCCTACTTGTTGATAGTTTCCAAGTATCAGAAAAAAAAGAAAATAATGAGCTGTCCTACAGATAAAGGCGGTTACATTTTCCACCTCTGCAGCCATAAATATTTGGACATGAAACATCCGGGAAGTTCAATTTATAGGGCATCTGTCAGCAGTTCTGTCCCTCCGACACTGGCTGACCTCTCACATGTGCTCCTGGCAGCTGAAGGCATCTGTGTCGGTCCCATGTTCATATGTTTCCATATTGCTGAGAAAAATGAGGTTTTAATATATGCAAATGAGCCTCTAGGAGCAACGGGGGAGTTGCCGTTACACCTGGAGGCTCTGCTCTCTCTGCAATTGCTGTGCCCTCTGCACTTTGATTGAAACTGCTGCACCCCCTGTCAATCAAAGTGTAGGGGGTGCAGCAGTAGCAAAAAAAGGGGGAGTCTTTAGGTGTAATGGCAACGCCTCCATTGCTCCTAGAGGCTCATTTGCATAAATTAAAACATCATTTTTCTCAGCAATGCGGACACATATGAACATGGGAAGATGCCTTCAGCTGCCGGGAGCCCATGTAAGAGGTCAGTCGGTGTCAGAGGGACAGATCTGCTGCTATGTGAGGAAATCGAGCCAACCCTGAAGCTATCCCCAAGATACAGTACAATATACATTAGAAACTTTGTAGTTAAATATAATGGAAGCTTGAAGAACATTAAACAATGTAATTCCCAGATCTGCAAAAAGTGATTGCATTCCCTTTATCAGCAATTTCTTGGAGGCTGACATAATGACTGGCATGGAGTGACCACTGTCCCCGCTAATGAAGCTCAAAGCTGACCAGCGGAGATGGTTTGGTTGCTATAGATACTTTACAGCCTTATTCATGAGATTTCTAGGTCAACCAGTCCATTTCACATCACTTGGGTCTGTAGCTCCAGCTCAGAGCTGGTGGCAAAGGATGGGCGAGGACTTGGCAGTGCAAACAAAACGAGAAGACACAATAATCAGCATTTCATAGCGGACAGTCTATCCTCAACATCATTACTTCTTAAACCTGCAAAACTGGGGACGAAATTAGCTTTTTGAAGACTGAATGAGCTTTCCCAAGACCCAATATGTCCTGTCTTCTCAGTCGTCCCAGGCAAGTTCTGCCTTGGTGTTGAGATCCTCGAGGCCGCAGGCTCCGAACTTCTCCCTTTCTTGTAGATGTCAGACCTAACACACTGTTAATTTGCAATTGATCGCTGTAAGCAAGTCCCTTGATGTCTTCCCAACACCCCAACGGGCTTTTGATCAGACTGCCTTGTGCAGCGTGGATGTCAGCAAGAATCCATGTTTTAATGGCAGAATTAATCTTCCAGCCCATTGATCTTCTGAAGAGCGGATGTCACCATATTAACCATGTGCGGCGAGATATTTACTAATCACCACTGCTCTGCTTTCACGCTTAACATTTATTTTTCATGTTTTTTTCAAATCGCCGGACACCTCCGCTCCCCCGATTACAGCGAGGCCTATGAATCATTAAGCACAGCTCGTAGCGGCACGTCGTAATTCTTGTCCTCTTGTTAACCAGAATTAGATTCCAGCCTTTTATTGTGATCAAGATGAGGCAGAGATAAAACTGAAAAGCAATGAATGTAATTATAAGGAGACGCTGGGAGACATTCTCATCCTACTCAAGGCTTTGCAGGATAAATGATTTGCACCCCAGATATTAATGGGAAATTGTGGGGAAACATCAATGTGATATGCTGATATATATTACCCAGCATGCTGTGACGGTATCATCTGTGTCACCGTCTAGTATTCCCTTCTTCCCATGTAATAGCACAGCCAAATAGTCCACAGAGCAATAAATCGCTATTATCGCCGGTATCGCCCTATAAGTCCATACATGAGCCAAAGCTGAATGCTGGAAAACGTTTACTGGAAGCCCACGGCACTCAAACATACAATTTCTTTTATCCCCTGCTCCCATACATTAACCCATAACACAAAGGTTACAACCCACATAACATCCTCCCCTCTGCCTGTGGTATAATTATGGTACAACGGTTAACATAATTATCCCAGGCAGGACAATACACAATGTCCTCTGTCCTGGAGACAACCGAGGTGTAATTCCATTATCTCTCAGGACAAAGGGAAATCGCCAATACACATGGGGAGACAATAGGACAGACATCACGTACTCAAATATACAATGTCCCACCCTTTACAATACACATAGACATTTAACACATCCCAAAATGGCACGAATTAGACCAGGAATTCAAAAGTTAGTAAAAGTCTCTTTGGCCTGGCTGTACTCATGGCTTTTCTGTCCAAAACCGGTTCTACACAGTCTTTTGTCCTGGAGACAATTAAGAAGTGATCCACTTATATCCCAAGGACAGAGGCAAGACTCCATTAGCCACATGGTAGCAAAAGACAGCAAAATACATGAACTTATAGAACTATGCAGCTATTGCATAAAACCGGTGCATTCAACATGGGACCGTAATCACAGGGTAAGAGGCTGGCAAGTAGTACTCTCCAAGTACTCGTGGCCAACTCAAAAGAGGGGAGTTTGTCACACATGCCTTGCTGTAATTCTCTGTAAATCATACATGGACATAGTAGGGGTAAACATTGCTGCGATGCCTCCCCTCACAGCCCCAATCACCTTCATTTTATCGCCCTATTTAATATTATCTTTGGTAATTCTTCAGAAACCTCTCCATGGAGAACGTGGTAATCCAGCACGGTCGTCTGATTCATGGAACAAGGAAGAGTAAGAAGCCGGAGGCTCTTAGGGGGATAGGTCATCAATGTCAGATTGGTGGGGGTCCGACTCCCAGTACCCAACTGATGAGCTCTTCAAGGGGACGCAGCGCTAGACCACAGACATGTTTTTCTTAGTCTGCATACTCAATATTCCAAGTAATTAGGCACCAATTGCAGCAAATCTGCCAATTAATTTAAAAAGTTGCAGGTTTCGGGAGCCAGGGAGTCCAGCAGGACATGGATTACCATCGACAGCACTTGAGGATCACACACTATGTGAAGCCCACTACACCATGGAAAGACCTAATGGTCTGTGAATAATTGAGGGAAAACTGCAAGCTCCGGCGCCGCCTGGATGAATAACAGAGACATTTGAGGGCACTGTGGTGGTGTCGTCTCTACATCTGTCCATGCTTGCATCTTATGCCAGGTGATTCTTCCCGAGCCAGGATCTGCTTCCAAGACGTGTGATTTACAAGGCAGGAGCCGTGCCATTGTTCTACGAGACAATATCAATTTGCCTGATTAAAACCTCAATGCCATCTGCTTGTGGTATCGTCTGCGGACGGGAAACTCGTTGGTCTGGAACAGATGGACCTTAGCTACTTGTACTGTGTACAGGTAGTCAATGTCACATGGCGCCGGACATATGACAAATGAACAATACTGTATGGTGCAGTGACTTTACAATATACTGCTCGTCTTTACCGAGATGAAGGCGACATAAGCGTCTGCATTAGGGAACTGCTCATACAGCAACTTCCTATTGTACTGTGATGACCAGATTCACCCCGTTACGACCCATCCGAGAAGAGAGCCAGGCTGCGGTCAGTACTCTACACAGCACAGGTCACCCTTTATGGCAGCCTGTACGGTGTCTACTGGGCAGAAGGTAACACCGTCTATCTGCTTGTGAGCGAAAAGCTGAATCTCTGGGAATGAGATTTTCTTTTCGGCATATTCCTCAATAATTGCAAGGCTCGGAATTCTAATAGGAAGACTTGGTTAAAATATGATCCACAGGGACAGATCTGAAGGTTATGTCTAATTTTTATTGTTTCAATGTATCTAAGATTAAAATTGAAACACCTTTACATATAGTCTTGGTAATAAATGTCCTATTGCATGAAGCCCCAGTGCAGTTCTATGCATCTCCAGGGTAACAGACTACAGACTGTGTAGTCTAATCCTGCAGTGCAGTCACACTTTCTTTCATCTGTCCCCCACTTCTTGCTAACCTACTGGAGGACTGAAAAGAAGCATTTTTGGAACCTATGCACATTTAAGTAGCAGGCTATGACTATACTATATGAACAGTATATGATATACAGAAGTCATAATCCTAGTATACAATGAGGAGCAGAAGTATTTGAACACCCTGCGATTTTGCAAGTTCTCCCACTTAGAAATCATTGAGGGGTCTGACATTCACATTGTAGCTGCATTCCCGCTCTGAGAGACAGAATATAAAAAAGAAATTCAGGAGATCACATTGTATGATTTTTAAAGAATTTCTTTGTCTTGCACTGCTGAACAGAAGTATTTGAACTAATAAATACCGCACCTTTGAGAGAGGATACCATCGCCCCCGACGAAGCTGGGTGGACTTTTGATGAAAGCATATTGATTTTAAGGCTGTAATTTTATGTCCTTTTGTAAGTAGAATAAAACCTGTTGATTGCGGAATTACCTGGCGGAACTTCACTATTTGTGTTATAACTTCCCTCTAGGGTGCAGGTGTACGTGAGTGCACCAGCCTCTGGTTACCGATTGTTTGGCTACAAGGTGAAACACCTGCACATTTGGAATAAGAATCTGGGATTGGAACCCTACACTCATAGGCAGCGCGATCAACATTTATTAGAAGTATCTAAACACCTGAGACAATCCGTGTTAATATTTGGTCCAGAAGCCGTTGTCTGCAGTTCCAGAGGTCGGACGTCTCCTGTAGTTCTGGACCAGGTTTGCAGACACTGCACAGGGGTTTCGGCCCGCTCCTGCACACAGATCTCCTCTACATCTGTCAGGTTTCGGGCTGTCGCCGAGCAACACAGAGTTTCAGCTCCCTCCCAAGATGTTCTGTTGGATTTAGGTCTGGAGACCGGCTAGGCCACTCCAAAACCTTGATCTGCTTCTTACGGAGCCGCTCCTTGGCTATCCTGGCTGTGTGCTTCGGGTCGTTGTCATGTTGGAAGACCCAGCCACGACCCATCTTCAATGCTCTGACTGAGGGAGGGAGGTTGTTGCTCAAAATCTCACAATAAATGGCCCCATTCATCCTCTCCTTAATACAGTGCAGTTGTCCTGTCCCCTTCGCAGAAAAGCCCCCCCCCCCCCCCAAAGCATGATGTTACCCCCCCCATGCTTCACAGTAGGGATGGTGTTCTTGGGATGCAACTCATCCTTCTTTTTCCTCCAAACACGACGAGTGAAGTTTAGACCAAAAAGTTCTCCTTTGGTCTCCTCTGACCACATGACTCTCTCCCCGGCCTCCTCTGGATCATCCAGATGGTCATTGGCAAACTTCAGACCTGGACCTGTGATGACTGGAGCAGGGGAACCTTCCGTGCAATGCATGATCTGAAACCATGACGGCGTAGTGTTCTACCGACAGTGACCTCTGAAGCTGTGGTCCCCGCTCTCCTCATGTCATTGACCAGCTCTTCCCTTGTAGTTCTGGGCTGATTTCTCACCTTTCTTACCATCGGTGATACCCCACGAGGTGAGATCTTCATGGAGCCCCAGTCCGAGGGAGACTGACAGTCGTCTTTAGCCTCTTCCATTTTCTAACAATTGCTCCAACAGTTGATCTATTTTCACCAAGCTGCTTGGCAATTGCCCCGTAGCCCTTTCCAGCCTTGTGGAGGTCCACAATTATGTCTCTGGTGTCTTCTGACAGCTCTTTGGTCTTGCCCATGGTAGTAGTTGGCGTCTGACTGACTGTGGGGTGGACAGGGGTCTTTACAGAGCTCAGACGGGTGGAGTAGAGGTGGACTTTATAAAGGCGCAGTAACAGGTCTTTGAGAGCCCGAATTCTTGCTGTTTCTCAGGTGTTCAGATACTTCTGTTCAGCAGCGCAAGACAAAGACATTCTTTACAAATCATACAATGGGATTTCCTGAATTTTTTTATTTTATTCTGGGAATGCACCTACAATGTGAATTTCAGACCCCTCCATGATTTCTAGGTGGGAGAACTTGCAAAATCGCAGGGTGTTCCTCACTGTATATTAAAGACCATAGAGCAAAGGTTTCCAGATTTAAAAGTTATTTTCAACCTTGGACGCTTTTCTGGCACACCCTCTAGTGTGGCCTGATCTGTGGAGGGAATCATATTTACCTGATGCCCGCAGTTGGGTTTTTGCTCCTTCACCGCTGCTGCAGATTGCCAGTCTCCCTGTGTCAACATTCGGTTTGATGCATGTAATCTGCAGCCACTGACTGGCCACAGTGGTGATGTGTGCCCCATGCGTCATATGACCGATTGACAAGATGCATGGAGGACACAAACAGCAAGAAAAGCAAAATGCGGAGGCAAGGGGGGTGCAAAGGAGCTGGAACCCAGCGGCAGGATCTGGTAATATGATTCACTCCATACAGATGTAGCAGGGTTAACACACAAACTCTTAAGTCAAATTTCTTAACTCATCGCGTTATCCTGAAACAAAAGCCATTGAAAAGCAATTGAAGGTGTTTGCTTAACTCATTTAGTTTAGATAACACGTCTCATAAACCATGTGTGTTAACTCTACTACATCTGTATGTCTGACCACAACAGGGATCTGTCTGAAAAGCCCCCGAGGGTGAACAAGGAAAATTACAATGTTTATTAGGTTACACCCCGAGCTTGCAGAGTTGCTTTGTACTTGACCTATAGATGTTTATAGGGGAAACCTCGCACTTGGTAGAAATCTATAACTTTTTAAAGGCTATGTAAACCTTCAGAGGCAATTTATTTATGATAGCATGTTACTCATTTTTGGCTAAAAATCTTTTTTTTAATTGGCCCTTATTAAAAATATTGAGCTGTTTTGTCACAAAGGGTTAACTATTTTTCTAACTGTGTGACTGGTACTTTCACTTTGTGAGGTCATCTAATAACCTGCTAAACTACTAAGAGGTCAAAAACACTTATGTAAGCCACATTCTCACCAGTAACAAAAGAAATGAGCTAGAAAGAGTGTTTAAGAGGTCAGATATCAGAGATAAGGAGTCAGTCTGCTCATGGCCTGACGGAAAAGACAGAGAATCCAAAAGGTGTTTCTAGAGCATGTCGGCTCTGTACAGAAAAACGGGAGCCATATTTCTAATAAAGACCAATTAAAAAAATTATTTTTAGCTCAAAATTAGTACAATGTAATAATAAACAAAATTGCCCCAATGGTATACATAGCCTTTAACGTTACATGTTGTTCAGTATGAGAGGCGATAATGTCACAAGATCCCCAAAAAATCTCATGGGACAAGGGACGTTCAATAAATTATCTACCTGAAACGTTTTCTGAGAAAACTGAACTTACTAATTTTCAATGTAATCCCTCTTGACTTCAACACACTTATTCCACTTCTCCTCCAGGGATCTGATGGCCTCAGAATGGAAAGGAGACTTCTTGCTGCTGCAGGAACCCTTTTACTGCATTATCATCAGGAAATCGTTGCCCACACAGAAATTTCTTCAGATTCCAAGAGAAAGTAATCACTGGGAGCCAGGTCCGGACTGGAGG
Source organism: Bufo bufo (assembly GCF_905171765.1). NCBI lineage: Eukaryota > Metazoa > Chordata > Amphibia > Anura > Bufonidae > Bufo > Bufo bufo. Next base: position 3,028,952 of record NC_053396.1, on the reverse strand, counting down.
GTGGATGGTTAATGACTGGAGCCAGGTCCGGACGACTGTAGGCTGGATGGTTAATGACTGGAGCCAGGTCCGGACTGTAGGCTGGATGGTTATTGACTGGGAGCCAGGTCTGGACTGGAGGGTGGACGGTTAATGACTGGGAGCCAGGTCCGGACTGTAGGGTGGATGGCTAATAACTGGGAGCCAGGTCTGGACTGTAGGGTGGATGGTTAATGACCGGGAGCCAGGTCTGGACTGGAGGGTGGATGGTTAATGACTGGAGTCAGGTCTGGACTGGAGGGTGGATGGTTAATGACTGGAGCCAGGTCCGGACGACTGTAGGCTGGATGGTTAATGACTGGAGCCAGGTCCGGACTGTAGGCTGGATGGTTATTGACTGGGAGCCAGGTCTGGACTGGAGGGTGGATGGTTAATGACTGGGAGCCAGGTCTGGACTATAGGGTGGACGGTTAATGACTGGGAGCCAGGTCCGGACTGTAGGGTGGATGGCTAATAACTGGGAGCCAGGTCTGGACTGGAGAGTGGAAGGTTAATGACCGGGAGCCAGGTCTGGACTGCAGGGTGGATGGTTAATGACCGGGAGCCAGGTGCGGACTGTAGGGTGGACGGTTAATGACTGGGAGCCAGGTCCGGACTGCAGGGTGGACGGTTATTGACTGGAGCCAGGTCTGGACTGTAGGGTGGACGGTTAATAACTGGAGCCAGGTCCGGACTGTAGGGTGGACGGTTAATGACTGGAGCCAGGTCCGGACTGTAGGGTGGACGGTTAATGACTGGAGCCAGGTCCGGACTGCAGGGTGGACGGTTATTGACTGGAGCCAGGTCCGGACTGTAGGGTGGATGGTTATTGACTGGGACCCAGGTCTGGACTGGAGGGTGGGTAGAGAAGTTCATATCATTCAGTTTCCCTTACTCAGCTTCTGCTCAAAAGAACAGAACAAAATGGTTTCCACAGACAAAATGGCTCCCATATCCGGCTACAGCTTCTGTTCACCTCAAGCAAGCAGCTTCAGGCAAACAAAGAAACAGACACTAACGGCTTCACCCATCTGGCAAGGGGGGGGGGGGGGGAAACTTCCTCTCTGCACACGGATGTGGCAGAAATAAGATATATGTATCTATGCAGTGCTTTTGGCCAATAGTGAAGATATACGTCACCCTACATTACCCCCACTTCTTTCTGTTCTATATTTGCTACCATATATAATGTCTGCTGTTCTGCAATAAAGTGGAGAAATTACTTTGACCATACCTAAGTCAGTGTGATTTCTTCTGTGCATGCACATATACCGGAAATACCATTCTAATTTGGAACAACAGAGCAAATCCTAATTGCCCTGTTTAGGGGTGACTCTAACATGGTTAATGACTGGGAGCCAGGTCTGGACGCTAATGTGTGGATGGTTAATGACTGGGAGCCTGGTCTGGACTGTAGGGTGGATGGTTAATGACTGGAGCCAGGTCTGGATGCTAATGTGTGGATGGTTAATAACTGGGAGCCAGGTCTGGACTGTAGGGTGGACGGTTAATGACTGGGAGCCAGGTCTGGACTGTAGGGTGGACGGTTAATGACTGGGAGCCAGGTCTGGACTGTAGGGTGGATGGTTAATAACTGGGAGCCAGGTCTGGACTGTAGGGTGGACGGTTAATGACTGGGAGCCAGGTCTGGACTGGAGGGTGGATGGTGAATGACTGGAGCCAGGTCTGGACTGTAGGGTGGACAATTAATGACTGGGAGCCAGGTCTGGACTGTAGGGTGGACGGTTAATGACAGGGAGCCAGGTCTGGACTGCAGGGTGGATGGTTATTGACTGGAGCCAGGTCCGGACTGTAGGGTGGATGGCTATTGACTGGGAGCCAGGTCTGGACTGGAGGGTGGATAGAGAAGTGAATATCATTCAGTTTCCCTTACTCAGCTTCTGCTCAAAAGAACAGAACAAAATGGTTTCCACAGACAAAATGGCTCCCATATCCGGCTACAGCTTCTGTTCACCTCAAGCAAGCAGCTTCAGGCAAACAAAGAAACAGACACTAACGGCTTCACCCATCTGGCAAGGGGGGGGGGGAACTTCCTCTCTGCACACGGATGTGGCAGAAATAAGATATATGTATCTATGCAGTGCTTTTGGCCAATAGTGAAGATATACGTCACCCTACATTACCCCCACTTCTTTCTGTTCTATATTTGCTACCATATATAATGTCTGCTGTTCTGCAATAAAGTGGAGAAATTACTTTGACCATACCTAAGTCAGTGTGATTTCTTCTGTGCATGCACATATACCGGAAATACCATTCTAATTTGGAACAACAGAGCAAATCCTAATTGCCCTGTTTAGGGGTGACTCTAACATGGTTAATGATTGGGAGCCAGGTCTGGACGCTAATGTGTGGATGGTTAATGACTGGGAGCCTGGTCTGGACGCTAATGTGTGGATGGTTAATGACTGGGAGCCTGGTCTGGACTGTAGGGTGGATGGTTAATGACTGGAGCCAGGTCTGGACGCTAATGTGTGGATGGTTAATGACTGGGAGCCTGGTCTGGACTGTAGGGTGGATGGTTAATGACTGGAGCCAGGTCTGGATGCTAATGTGTGGATGGTTAATAACTGGGAGCCAGGTCTGGACTGTAGGGTGGACGGTTAATGACTGGGAGCCAGGTCTGGACTGGAGGGTGGATGGTGAATGACTGGAGCCAGGTCTGGACTGTAGGGTGGACAATTAATGACTGGGAGCCAGGTCTGGACTGTAGGGTGGACGGTTAATGACAGGGAGCCAGGTCTGGACTGCAGGGTGGATGGTTAATAACTGGGAGCAAGGTCTGGACTGGAGGGTGGATGGTTAATAACTGGGAGCCAGGTCTGGACTGCAGGGTGGACGGTTAATAACTGGGAGCCAGGTCTGGATTGTAGGATGGACGGTTAATGACAGGGAGCCAGGTCTGGACTGCAGGGTGGATGGTTAATAACTGGGAGCCAGGTCTGGACTGTAGGGTGGACGGTTAATACCTGGGAGCCAGGTCTGGACTGTAGGGTGGACGGTTAATGACATGGAGCCAGGTCTGGACTGCAGGGTGGATGGTTAATGACTGGGAGCCTGGTCTGGACTGTAGGGTGGATGGTTAATGACTGGAGCCAGGTCTGGACTGAAAAGTGGATGGTTAATAACTGGGAGCCAGGTCTGGACTGCAGGGTGGATGGTTAATGACTGGGAGCCAGGTCTGGACTATAGGGTGGACGGTTAATACCTGGGAGCCAGGTCTGGACTGTAGGGTGGATGGTTAATGACTGGAGCCAGGTCTGGACTGTAGGGTGGATGGTTAATGACTGGAGCCAGGTCTGGACTGTAGGGTGGACAGTTAATGACTGGGAGCCAGGTCTGGACTGTAGGGTGGATGGTTAATGACTGGAGCCAGGTCTGGACTGTAGGGTGGATGGTTAATGACTGGAGCCAGGCCTGGACTGTAGGGTGGATGGTTAATGACTGGAGCCAGGTCTGGACTGTAGGGTGGATGGTTAATGACTGGAGCCAGGTCTGGACGGTAGGGTGGACAGTTAATGACTGGGAGCCAGGTCTGGACTGTAGGGTGAACGGTTAATGACAGGGAGCCAGGTCTGGACTGCAGGGTGGATGGTTAATGACTGGGAGCCAGGTCTGGACTATAGGGTGGACGGTTAATACCTGGGAGCCAGGTCTGGACTGTAGGGTGGACGGTTAATGACTGGAGCCAGGTCTGGACTGAAGAGTGGATGGTTAATGACTTGGAGCCTGGTCTGGACTGTAGGATGGACGGTTAATGACTGGGAGCCAGGTCTGGACTGTAGGGTGGATGGTTAATGACTGGGGCCAGGTCTGGACTGTAGGGTGGATGGTTAATGACTGGAGCCAGGTCTGGACTGTAGGGTGGACAGTTAATGACTGGCAGCCAGGTCTGGACTGTAGGGTGGAAGGTTAATGACAGGGAACCAGGTCTGGACTGCAGGGTGGATGGTTAATGACTGGGAGCCAGGTCTGGACTATAGGGTGGACGGTTAATACCTGGGAGCCAGGTCTGGACTGTAGGGTGGAAGGTTAATGACTGGAGCCAGGTCTGGATTGAAGAGTGGATGGTTAATGACTTGGAGCCTGGTCTGGACTGTAGGGTGGACGGTTAATGACTGGAGCCAGGTCTGGACTGTAGGGTGCATGGTTAATGACTGGAGCCAGGTCTGGATTGTAGGGTGGATGGTTAATGACTGGAGCCATGTGTGGACTGCAGGGTAGATAGTTAATGGGAGTCAGGTCTGGACGGTAGGGTGGATGGTTAATGACTGGGAGCCAGGTCTGTACTGCAGGGTGGATGGTTAATGACTGGGAGACAGTTCTGTACTGCAGGGTGGATGGTTAAGCTGCTTGAAGCCACTTGCCCTGATAGCAGCTTGTGATTTGTGACTCCTTGGAGCTGGAGCATTGTCGTGAAGCAGTAACACACTTGCTGACAACTTCCTGCAGTGATTCTCTTTAATTGTCTCATGTAACGCCTTCTGTATCCAAAAAAACTGCTGCCATGATCCTTCCAGTTGACTGCTGCACACAAAATTTCTTTGGATTTGGTGACCCCTTGTGCTTCCATTGCTGGACTCTTATTTGGTCATGGTGGTAGAACCATGTTTTATTACCCAGAATAATTTGAGAATGGAAGTCTCCTGGATTTTCTCTAAGCATGTCTAATTTCTCTTGGCTAAACAAGTTTTTTGCTCAGGTGTCAACATTTGTGGCACCCACCGGGAACTGACCTTTGACATCATCAAAACATCATGATTCATTTTGGAAACTGTGACAACTGAAATGCCTAATTCATGAGATATAACACTGACTTTGACCCGACAATCTTTCCAAACCATGGCCTTCACTTTACGGCACATTTCCTCTGAAGATCCTTTAATCACAGAACGAGGCTCCAAATCCCTGACTTTCTTTGTAGATCCATACTGTACTGCACTAGCCATCCTGTCACTTCCAGTGCTTTCATCAGACTGAACTGCTGCTGTGTGTATGGCATGTCCAGACATGTCTCAACCTGCACATATGCAAGGGTTGTGTAACACCTGTATGTAGGGACAGACACGGGCAGTGAGCCCTGACCTAGAACCCAGTCCACTTTCCCTATCTACTTGCAGTACAAGCCCTAGGCAGCAAGACCGCAACTTGTCAACAGCTCCTGCGCTACTCACGTGCAGAGACAAACACCAAGAGACAAAACAACACAAAAACAGGGTCGTACGTAAATGGGTCAGAACTAGACGGACTATACAGTACCAAACCAAAGACAGAGAGTGGTCAGAAGACGCTTTCTGTCATGTCACCAGGGGGCAAGAAAAAAACCAGATATGAGTCCCTGACTCTCCTATGTAAGATCAAACATGGCATTAATTATTTAGCCACCCCCACTGATGTATTAATGGTCTTTTCCTAGTACTGCCATCTCTATTCTTATCTGTCCCTGTCATTTAAATAGCAGTGGTTAGTGGGAGCGACCCTATTACACCAGGCATGCTGCCGGATAGGGCTGATCCTGTCAATTAAAATGCTACCCGTCTTGAAAAAGTCATTTGCGGCATTCCAGAGAAAGATTAAGACTTTTATTCTTTATCAAAATGAACACATGAGTGCACCAAGGGGTGGAGCCTAGCCGCTGGGTGCACTCAGCTCCTCAGCTCTCCAGGGCACCCATGTCCTCAGTGCACTGAATCCCTCACAATAAGAATAAGTGTCTTTTTTCCCTCAGGAAGTCCACAACCGATGTACACAAGACCCGTAGCCCTGTAATCAGTAGGATCAGCCCTGCCATGTAGCATACTTAGTTAATAAGATTGATCCTTCTGGCAGATGAAGCTGAGTAGAAGGTGTTCATACCTTAGAGTTTTTTAGAGGATATTACCCTATAGTGATCTAGGTTTACTTCAACTGCTAGAGGAGGGGGCGGATTGTATTTTGTCCTTGGCTGGAAGATATAATACAGATGCATTATGCCCTGGTGACACGGACCAAAAAGACTATTCAGGGTGGGTCCGATTCAAGAATGGACACAAGATGCACAGAGGACATTTCTCCACAACGAGGGTATGAGACTACTGAGGCCTGGCTTCATCAAGGCCAAGGTAAAAGTTTACTTTGTAGCCTGCAGTTCACTCTCATACATCAGACAGCTCACCATACACTCTCATACATCAGACAGCTCACCATACACTCTCATACATCAGACAGCTCACCATACACTCTCATACATCAGACAGCTCACCATACACTCTCATACATCAGACAGCTCACCATACACTCTCATACATCAGACAGCTCACCATTCACTCTCATACATCAGACAGGTCACCATTCACTCTCATACATCAGACAGCTCACCATACACTCTCATACATCAGACAGCTCACCATTCATTCTCATACATCAGACAGCTCACCATACACTCTCATACATCAGACAGCTCACCATTCACTCTCATACATCAGACAGGTCACCATTCACTCTCATACATTAGACAGCTCACCATACACTCTCCTACATCAGACAGCTCACCAAAAACTCTCATACATCAGACAGCTCACCATACACTCTCATACATCAGACAGCTCACCATACACTCATACATCAGACAGCTCACCATTCACTCTCATACCTCAGACAGCTCACCATACACTCTCATACATCAGACAGCTCACCATACACTCTCCTACATCAGACAGCTCACCAAAAACTCTCATACATCAGACAGCTCACCATACACTCTCATACATCAGACAGCTCACCATACACTCATACATCAGACAGCTCACCATACACTCTCATACATCAGACAGCTCCCCATTCACTCTCATACATCAGACAGCTCACCATTCACTCTCATACATCAGACAGGTCACCATTCACTCTCATAAATCAGACAGCTCACCATACACTCTCCTACATCAGACAGCTCACCATACACTCATACATCAGACAGCTCACCATACACTCTCAGACATCAGACAGCTCACCATATACTCTCATACATCAGACAGCTCACCATACACTCTCCTACATCAGACAGCTCACCATATACTCTCATACATCAGACAGCTCACCATACACTCTCATACATCAGACAGCTCACCATACACTCATACATCAGACAGCTCACCATACACTCTCATACATCAGACAGGTCACCATTCACTCTCATACCTCAGACAGCTCACCATTCACTCTCATACATCAGACAGCTCACCATACACTCTCATACATCAGACAGGTCACCATTCACTCTCATACCTCAGACAGCTCACCATTCACTCTCATACATCAGACAGCTCACCATATACTCTCATACATCAGACAGCTCACCATACACTCTCATACATCAGACAGCTCGCCATATACTCTCATACATCAGACAGCTCACCATACACTCTCATACATCAGACAGCTCGCCATTCACTCTCATACATCAGACAGCTCACCATACACTCTCATACATCAGACAGCTCGCCATACACTCTCATACATCAGACAGCTCATCATTCACTCTCATACATCAGACAGCTCACCATTCACTCTCATACATCAGACAGCTCACCATATACTCTCATACATCAGACAGCTCGCCATATACTCTCATACATCAGACAGCTCGCCATTCACTCTCAGACATCAGACAGCTCACCATACACTCTCATACATCAGACAGCTCACCATACACTCTCATACATCAGACAGCTCACCATACACTCTCATACATCAGACAGCTCGCCATTCACTCTCATACATCAGACAGCTCACCATACACTCTCATACATCAGACAGCTCACCATATACTCTCATACATCAGACAGCTCACCATATACTCTCATACATCAGACAGCTCACCATATACTCTCATACATCAGACAGCTCACCATACACTCTCATACACCAGACAGCTCACCATACACTCATACATCAGACAGCTCACCATACACTCTCATACATCAGACAGCTCGCCATTCACTCTCATACATCAGACAGCTCACCATACACTTTCATACATCAGACAGATCACCATACACTCATACATCAGACAGCTCACCATACACTCTCATACATCAGACAGCTCGCCATTCACTCTCATACATCAGACAGCTCACCATACACTCTCATACATCAGACAGCTCACCATACACTCTCATACATCAGACAGCTCACCATACACTCTCATACATCAGACAGCTCACCATACACTCATACATCAGACAGCTCACCATACACTCTCATACATCAGACAGCTCACCATACACTCATACATCAGACAGCTCACCATACACTCTCATACATCAGACAGTTCGCCATTCACTCTCAGACATCAGACAGCTCACCATACACTCTCATACATCAGACAGCTCACCATACACTCTCATACATCAGACAGCTCACCATACACTCTCATACATCAGACAGCTCGCCATTCACTCTCATACATCAGACAGCTCGCCATTCACTCTCATACATCAGACAGCTCACCATACACTCTCATACATCAGACAGCTCACCATTCACTCTCATACATCAGACAGCTCACCATTCACTCTCATACATCAGACAGCTCACCATATACTCTCATACATCAGACAGCTCACCATATACTCTCATACATCAGACAGCTCACCATATACTCTCATACATCAGACAGCTCACCATACACTCTCATACACCAGACAGCTCACCATACACTCTCATACACCAGACAGCTCACCATACACTCATACATCAGACAGCTCACCATACACTCTCATACATCAGACAGTTCGCCATTCACTCTCAGACATCAGACAGCTCACCATACACTCTCATACATCAGACAGCTCACCATACACTCTCATACATCAGACAGCTCACCATACACTCTCATACATCAGACAGCTCACCATTCACTCTCATACATCAGACAGCTCGCCATTCACTCTCATACATCAGACAGCTCACCATACACTTTCATACATCAGACAGATCACCATACACTCATACATCAGACAGCTCACCATACACTCTCATACATCAGACAGCTCGCCATTCACTCTCATACATCAGACAGCTCACCATACACTCTCATACATCAGACAGCTCACCATACACTCTCATACATCAGACAGCTCACCATACACTCTCATACATCAGACAGCTCACCATACACTCATACATCAGACAGCTCACCATACACTCTCATACATCAGACAGCTCACCATACACTCATACATCAGACAGCTCACCATACACTCTCATACATCAGACAGTTCGCCATTCACTCTCAGACATCAGACAGCTCACCATACACTCTCATACATCAGACAGCTCACCATACACTCTCATACATCAGACAGCTCACCATACACTCTCATACATCAGACAGCTCGCCATTCACTCTCATACATCAGACAGCTCGCCATTCACTCTCATACATCAGACAGCTCACCATACACTCTCATACATCAGACAGCTCACCATTCACTCTCATACATCAGACAGCTCACCATTCACTCTCATACATCAGACAGCTCACCATATACTCTCATACATCAGACAGCTCACCATATACTCTCATACATCAGACAGCTCACCATATACTCTCATACATCAGACAGCTCACCATACACTCTCATACACCAGACAGCTCACCATACACTCTCATACACCAGACAGCTCACCATACACTCATACATCAGACAGCTCACCATACACTCTCATACATCAGACAGTTCGCCATTCACTCTCAGACATCAGACAGCTCACCATACACTCTCATACATCAGACAGCTCACCATACACTCTCATACATCAGACAGCTCACCATACACTCTCATACATCAGACAGCTCACCATTCACTCTCATACATCAGACAGCTCGCCATTCACTCTCATACATCAGACAGCTCACCATACACTCTCATACATCAGACAGCTCACCATTCACTCTCATACATCAGACAGCTCACCATTCACTCTCATACATCAGACAGCTCACCATATACTCTCATACATCAGACAGCTCACCATATACTCTCATACATCAGACAGCTCACCATATACTCTCATACATCAGACAGCTCACCATACACTCTCATACACCAGACAGCTCACCATACACTCTCATACACCAGACAGCTCACCATACACTCATACATCAGACAGCTCACCATACACTCTCATACATCAGACAGCTCGCCATTCACTCTCATACATCAGACAGCTCACCATACACTTTCATACATCAGACAGATCACCATACACTCATACATCAGACAGCTCACCATACACTCTCATACATCAGACAGCTCACCATACACTCTCATACATCAGACAGCTCATCATTCACTCTCATACATCAGACAGCTCACCATTCACTCTCATACATCAGACAGCTCACCATATACTCTCATACATCAGACAGCTCGCCATATACTCTCATACATCAGACAGCTCGCCATTCACTCTCAGACATCAGACAGCTCACCATACACTCTCATACATCAGACAGCTCACCATACACTCTCATACATCAGACAGCTCACCATACACTCTCATACATCAGACAGCTCGCCATTCACTCTCATACATCAGACAGCTCACCATACACTCTCATACATCAGACAGCTCACCATATACTCTCATACATCAGACAGCTCACCATATACTCTCATACATCAGACAGCTCACCATATACTCTCATACATCAGACAGCTCACCATACACTCTCATACACCAGACAGCTCACCATACACTCATACATCAGACAGCTCACCATACACTCTCATACATCAGACAGCTCGCCATTCACTCTCATACATCAGACAGCTCACCATACACTTTCATACATCAGACAGATCACCATACACTCATACATCAGACAGCTCACCATACACTCTCATACATCAGACAGCTCGCCATTCACTCTCATACATCAGACAGCTCACCATACACTCTCATACATCAGACAGCTCACCATACACTCTCATACATCAGACAGCTCACCATACACTCTCATACATCAGACAGCTCACCATACACTCATACATCAGACAGCTCACCATACACTCTCATACATCAGACAGCTCACCATACACTCATACATCAGACAGCTCACCATTCACTCTCATACATCAGACAGCTCACCATACACTCTCATACATCAGACAGCTCACCATTCACTCTCATACATTAGACAGCTCACCATTCATACATTAGACAGCTCGCCATTCATACATCAGACAGCTCACCATTCACTCTCAGACAGCTCACCATTCATACATTAGACAGCTCACCATTCACTCTCATACATCAGACAGCTCACCATTCACTCTCATACATTAGACAGCTCACCATTCATACATTAGACAGCTCATCATTCATACATCAGACAGCTCACCATTCACTCTCAGACAGCTCACCATTCATACATTAGACAGCTCACCATTCACTCTCATACATCAGACAGCTCACCATTCACTCTCATACATCAGACAGCTCACCATTCATACATCAGACAGCTCACCATTCACTCTCAGACAGCTCACCATTCATACATTAGACAGCTCGCCATTCATACATTAGACAGCTCGCCATGTGCCCTGATGCATATTATTGGCTGCCCATCTGCTCTCTTAAAGGGACATGTGATTATGACAGAAGCCATCATACTGCATTCATAAAACATGAGCATATTATTACCCTCCATGGACGGCCTCATCTCCTACCAGCTGCGTCTCTTCTGCTTTCTGGTATTTACCGAGATTACAGATTTAGGGGGAAAAGAAGGCTTCGCTGCACTTTCTATGGAACATGTTAAACCAGTGAAATCTCACAAGCAGAACATCTTCTGGAAGCGGCGGGCAATTCACATTAAGGGTGTCGCTAAAATGCCATTATGCCGTGCTACACTGGTTTATGGCAGAGCTCAGTAGAGTAGTTAAGCTTATGAACAAGTACGTAGAGCTATGAAAAATGCAATAACCATTCACAAGAACAGTGTGGCTGCTTTCATGGAACGCGTCTCGGAAGATATTCCACCTGCAAGAAACCTAACCCAGGGCTGCAAAGATCTGGAAAGAATCAATTACACACAACTGGGCCTAGAATACCCACCATAGCTACTGCCGGACTCAACATCCAGGCAGGTGGAGGACTTTAGGAACAGCCTGAAAGTCGGACCACTTCACTATTGGGCACTACTGAAGAACATGGTCCTTAGAACAGGGAACTGCTAGACACCTATTCTCTGGGTAACCCAGATGGTAAGATGCAGCCCTTGCACATGGCACATGCTAATTCTGACCTCCACTATGACCCTGTGTTTCCTCATGCCATCCTGAACATGCTCTGACGGAATGAAGCCGGATTACCGACAGTTTGGGGTAAAACTTGGACCTAGTGGACTAAAATGTCAGATGTGTTACAGGGACTCAGGTTGTATGACAAATCTGCAGCCTGCGTAGACTACCTCTTACACCATTTACTCAATGGTTTGTGCATTTTTTTTTCCAACAAAATTTTGGCGCAGTTTGGCACATTTAAGCCCCACCGCCTTTCCACTAACCCCATCCTTTTTCAAACACCCTTGTGCCAAATTGCACCACCTTTATTTTTAGATAGATTCTAGGCACATTAGTGAACCTGGGCCTCTATCTTTAATGTTAATGGGTTTGTGACACAAAGAGACAAATTCCTAAAAATGATCCCTTTCCTTTTTCCATTTTGTCATATGAAGTGGAATCAATCAGTTATTCTTACAAAGCAGACACTGGGTGATAGAAGCTGCGGCACGCTCTTTACAGGACGAGACAGAGCCCAGACACAAGCACAAAAATCCCAAATCTCCAACAATCTATTGCAGATGAGAAATCCAAATGACACAATATCTTGGGAGGAATGAGAGAAGTGGAGATGGAAGCAGCAGATCCGTGCTCACAGGCGCCTACACAGGGAGCGTTGGCTGCGCCAGGGATCACCGCGTGCGCTAATACAGCAGCTGAGCTGAATTTTAGGAAGCCTGTGTCTAGACTCAGCTCTGCCCACGCACATCTTAATTCATCCCAAAGAAAAGATGGGGCTTGACGGAGAAGATCTCGTACCTTCTGAGGAAATTAAATCCCAGGCAAACAAGAAAATGTTTCAGTCAGAAACATTTTTCTAGTCTTGCAGCATCTGCTAGCTTCGGCAGTGTCTGAGAGTGCAGAGAATGTGCTGAGATTTTATTTAGACTTTTTTATACAAGACAATATGGTCCCGGGGATTATATAAACAGTCTTGGCTCAATGTTGTGAAAAATACGAGCTACATTGTCCGCACCACAATCCATGTTCTGTACACTTACCGACACTGCCAAGATGGACACCTAGAACTTCTTCTTACAGGTTCCTCTCAACGAGACTGGAGTCTGATGGAATGGAGAAACTGCCAAGATCGAAACCTAGAACTTCTTCTTACAGGTTCCTCTGAATGAGACTGAAGACTGATGGAATGGAGAAACTGCCAAGATGGACACCTAGAACTTCTTCTTACAGGTTCCTCTGAACGAGACTGGAGACTGATGGAATGGAGACACTGCCAAGATCGAAACCTAGAACTTCTTCTTACAGGTTCCTCTGAATGAGACTGAAGACTGATGGAATGGAGACACTACTAAGATCGAAACCTAGAACTTCTTCTTACATGTTCCTCTGAACGAGACTGGAGACTGATGGAATGGAGACACTGCCAAGATCGAAACCTAGAACTTCTTCTTACATGTTCCTCTGAACGAGACTGAAGACTGATGGAATGGAGACACGGCTAAGATCGAAACCTAGAACTTCTTCTTACAGGTTCCTCTGAACGAGACTGGAGACTGATAGAATGGAGACACTGCCAAGATTGAAACATAGAACTTCTTCTTACAGGTTCCTCTGAACGAGACTGGAGACTGATGGAATGGAGACACTGCCAAGATCGAAACCTAGAACTTCTTCTTACAGGTTCCTCTGAACGAGACTGGAGACTGATGGAATGGAGACACTGCCAAGATCGAAACCTAGAACTTCTTCTTACAGGTTCCTCTGAACGAGACTGGAGACTGATGGAATGGAGACACTGCCAAGATCAAAGCCTAGAACTTCTTCTTACAGGTTCCTCTGAACGAGACTGGAGACTGATGGAATGGAGACACTGCCAAGATCGGAACCTAGAACTTCTTCTTATAGGTTCCTCTCGACACTGTCATGTGACACTGCAACCAATCATTGGTCACAGGAGTGCTGCGATACAGATGGTGATTGGCTGCATCAGGCACATGTCCGTGCCAAGAGGGATCAGGAAAGAGACTGCTAAGGAGCAGCCGGGAATCAGTAAGGTCATTTTGACTTCTTTTACACCATTTTGAGTGTTGTTTTTAACATTATGAGGCTGGACAACCCCTTTAAGGACAAATTCCCTGGGTGATAAGGAATAAAGACCATTCCATAAGGGCCAGCGATGAAGATCCAAGCTAAATCCCAATGTATTCACATTCATAGGAATGGGTCACGTTGTCTAAGACGTATGAATGACCAGAGATGCAAGAAAGGAGTATACAAAGGGCATTACATGCAGTCCAACATTTAATCCATTTGTCTAATTAGTTTTCACACCAAGAAAATGGATTTCGTCAAGTGTTTGAGCACGGTACCCCGCATTTATATATCTGCATGATGTCACTATGTGATCAGTCCAGAGTAGTCGGCTTGTACCAGGCAAACAGGATGACTCTTTGCAGTCGTGACAGGGACCAGCAGAGGTAATAAGCAAAATGAAAAGCCTCCATTAAATGCCTTGTTGCTAATCTAAAGGGTGCTCTCACCATGGTCCTCTCATCCATTCCATTGATTTCTTGCAAGGGATCATTAAGTATTTAAATGGAGACTGATGTGCCGTCCTCGTCTTCAGCGAGAAGTCTTAATTCTTCGTAACTACCAGAAAAATCATTAGTCCAACCACAGTCATTAATGAAGTCATAAATCATTATGGGAATAATTCTCTCTCAATTGGATTAGATTTTCAATGATTGTGTTTCCGCATCACCTACAGAAGATAGAGTCCCGCTCATTATGTCCATGGTTCTAGAGGATTCTCAAGATACTACCTGTAGATAACCTTCCTGGACCACGCTGAATGATTGCACGGATAACGAGGGAAGATAATCCATGGATGTGGATTAGAGGTCACCAACCTGTAGCTTCACTATGCAGTTTTAATGGGAACAATAACTACCCTGGAAGCCACAGGTTACATACCACTATGCCAGAATTGGTTTTCTTTGGGGAAATAATGAAAATATTACCTATCCTTTGAATGTGTCACCTAGTTCCCTTGGTTCTTCTCTCGGTACTGACTCCTGGTCTGCCTTCTGACTACAATTCCAGCTCATCCTAGTTCCATTGATGACCCCAGGCTATGGTTCTGACCCTGATAAAGAGCACCAGCATCAATCAGAGGATTCTAACCTGATAACCCGACTGGGGAAAAAAACTATATCTCCTTGCAGGGATTATCGGTGAAAAATGGGGAGATGTTTTTAAACACAGGATCCCAGTCTAGCCAGCGTCAAACCGATTGCGGCATAGAGCATCCACTTCTCTGGTAAGAACTTCTCTGGTAAGAAACAAAACTAAGTCCACTGTACGGGGTTTCTATCGCCCTTGTTCTGCAGTCTATGGGATATTCCTATTTGGGGTAACAGAGACATCCAATGTAACATATTTTAATAAAATTTTAGGAACTTTCCATATGAAAACTGATGTGACTGTAGAAGACCCGTGTGCGTGTATATGGGTATCCACAAAACTCGAAGGCTGTACGGAGTAGTTATACGGCCTCGTACATGAGGCCTGGAGATGTCAGATTTTGCTTAAATTATTCTTCTTGAAATACATTATTTTTGCAGTTTTCTTCACTTATTTGAACAAAAGCTAAACTTCAGACTAGATGAAAACCAGATCATCTGAGCGTCCTGTGAAGAGTCTGGTCGGTTTTGAATCGAGCTCATTAACGTGGGAGAAGTTATGAGAGATTTATCTGACTTCACGGAGCAGAGCGTTAACCTTGCCAGTGTCGGAGACATGAAACGTCTGAGCGAGGAGCTGAAGGAACGCTTCTGAATACAAGAGCGGACTCAATGTCCACATCACAACCTCTGACACGTTGCATGCAGCTGACTGCTCTTCATTTCAGACTTTCCTTTGTCTGGAAACAATTTGGTTCTATTTTAGAAATCGTCAGAAAGATAAAACGTGTTACGAGCGGTTCATACCCACGTTTTATATAACAGCGAATACTGGATAACACGACACAAAAGAGAAGATAATAAAGCTCAGAGAGGCCAGTACTATCCATTCACGGATATAAACATGCCATCCACTTTGTCTCAATTCAACCTTTGCCTTGCTGGCTGAAAACCATCAGACCTAATCCTGAGGGTCTGTTACAATGTATCAATGTAGACAACCCTCTGAGATAAGAGTAGAAATACCTGTTCAGTCCTAGAATCCAGGCGGAAGTCATCATTTACCCCGATACAATCTACCAACAAACAAGGCGGCACTTAGAGCAGGAGAATGGCTATATTCACTGACAGCAAGAAGAGCCTGGAAACAGTGAGAAACAAACCCATTTATAAAAGGCTATATACTACGGGTCAGCAACCTTCAGCACTCCAGCTGTTGTAAAACTACAACTCCCAGCATGCTGCATTCAGTTCAATGTGAGTTTCAAGAACAGCTGATAAATGTGCATGCTGGGTGTTGTAGTTTCACAATTACTGGAGGTCATTGCCCCGCTTTTTACACACTAGATATCTTGTGTACAAAAGTTGCAAATATTTTGGCAAGTGGTATTTTGCAAAAAAGGTTTTTGACTTCTTTTCAATTCTATCCCACACTTGCTACTTGCTACTACTACGGTGATAAATGGTTGGAGTCCGACCCAGGAGTAGGTAGACTGAAGCAGCTGTTGAGTATGGGCCCTCTGCTCTCTTCGGGCCCCCACCAGTCTAGTGTTTACCACCCATCCCATGGATTCATCTTTCAGTCTGGAATACCCCTTTATGACTGGATGAACCTGCTAATGCTTGGGCAACATGGTGATATACTGTTCAAGCAAGTTGTGGAAAAACTGCAGAGTAGTCAGGATCTCGATGCTTCCATGTGGTAAAAACCGATGTGGTCAACTCTGCAAACATCACAAAAAGTCCTCTGCATAGAAAAACACTGAAGTTCATTTGTGCAATTTGACTACAATGCTGCATTGCCTTCATCCCGTCGGCAGGGTAGAGGCTACTGTTGGGTAAGTGCAGGTATAATTCCCGCTTTTTATGTGCGATTTCTTACATAACGTCTTTTTGCTGTTTCTGCTACGGTGAATAACAGAACATGTTCTTCAAGCACTCGGAGCATTATTATTTCATAGATAAAAGCTTTCCAACCAGGCATTTGCCAGACACATTTAATAAAGCACTTGGCAGTCAACGGGGCTGCCCCACTTCTGAAGTACAAAAGAAGACACTTACGTATCAAAGCCAAGGAAATTAAGATTTCATTCTGGCCATAGCCCGTCGCTGATTTATAATAGAATAACTGCTGCAGAACAAAAAAAAATCTTTGATGCCGACATAATATACCCGGTCAATGGCATACATTAGCGGAGAGCTGCCAAACCATCGTACAAAGAGGGGACACACTCGCAGGTGGACGACATGTTTGCCAACTCAATTTACATGAAAGCTGGCTGAAAGCATTTTCTAGTAGCCACCAAAGTGGGCCCCCAATCAAATCCTCTAGACAGATGATCATGGGCGCTTCCACTGCTGCATCGCTGGAAGCACAGCAATCCTTAACAGGACACGCTATACGGGGGGTTCTAGGCACTGGTTGTAGAAAGCAGACTTGTTAAAGCTGTCATCCTGACTATGGAATGAACTTCAGAGAAAACTAAATGCCATTGATTTCTAGTTGGCAGCAATACATTCAGGGCTAAAGAGTTAAAACCTGATTTGTTTTGACCCTGCAGAGCTGCTATATTTCCTCCATAGGCCAAGAAACCGGCATAATCAGCCCAGCAGGTTAAGGACACCACAAACCTCATCTCATATCTCAGTCTCCAACTGATGTGAGTGTCATGGTGGGAGAATAAGAAGAAGCTGCTGTCATGGTGTTGGGGTGGAAGAATAAGATGAAGCTGCTGTCATGATGGGAGAATAACAGGAAGCAGCTGTCATGGTGTCAGAGCAGGAGAATAAGAAAAAGCTGCTGTCATGGTGTCAGAGCAGGAGAATAAGAAAAATCTGCTGTCATGGTGGGAGAATAAGAGGCTGCTGTCATGGTATTAGGGTGGGAGAATAAGAAAAAGCTGCTGTCACGGTGGGAGAATAAGAAGCTGCTGTCATGGTGGGATAATAAGAAACTGCTGTCATGGTATAAGGGTGGGAGAATAAGAAGAATCAGTTGTCATGGTATAAGGGTGGGAGAATAAGAAGAATCAGTTGTCATGGTATAAGGGTGGGAGAATAAGAAAAAGCTGCTGTCATGGTATAAGGGTGGGGAAATAAGAAGAATCAGTTGTCATGGTATAAGGGTGGGGGAATAAGAAGAAGAAGCTGATGTGATTGTATCAGGGTGGGGGAATAAGAAGAAACTGCTGTTATGGTATCTGAGAGGGAATAAGAAGAAGCTGCTGTCATGGTGTCAGGGTGGGGAAATAAGAAGTACTTGTGGTCACAATAAAGTTTTATCAATTACCTTTAGCACAGAAAAGAATCATATGAAGTCTATGCAGAGCCAGGCGTTGTCTTCTAAATAGTAATAAATGGCTGCAACTTTCCTGCACCCAACAATCACACTGGAAATCACAGGCAACCACGAAGGTCACAGAGCACCTACAGCCCACGGGTCTCTCAGTAATCTGGGACTCTGTATTCCTCCTCCTGTTTACTGGTTTCTGGATTATTTACATATGTACAGAGAGGACCTCGGGAAGCATCAGCGCTCCAGATTTACTTCATCCTTCAGCTGCTTTAATATTTAATTACATAGGACACCTTTTAAGAAGCGGCAGAGGAACGGATGTGCCGCCCAATAAGAATAAAATAGTGCCAGATAAAAGATGTTTATTAGCCCTGAGACTCGTATCGTATGTAAGGAACTCTGCAAGTGAAAACCTATTTATTGAAGTGTATTTCACATGGTAATATACAGCGATGGAGAGCGCGATGCAGGGAATGTATACTGAATAAAGATGGAGAAACGGAGAACGCGGCGCCAAACTTTATTAAATTATCAGCCTAATTCTGATTTATGAAGAGCAGT
This sequence comes from Bufo bufo, assembly GCF_905171765.1. NCBI lineage: Eukaryota > Metazoa > Chordata > Amphibia > Anura > Bufonidae > Bufo > Bufo bufo. The sequence goes on along the minus strand of NC_053396.1, from coordinate 3,009,585 downwards.
ACTGGGGTGAAATGATTACATCTGCAGAAGTTACTAAAACGCTACAAAAATATTTTCTACATAGATTTATCTCACTGCAAAATCCCATATAAAACTACATATACTAAAACAGCTGCTCCTCTTCTCAAAACCCAAGACATTTATTGCATTTTTTGGGCCTATAAAACTTTTTCAACATTTTATCATCTAAAAACAGAATGTAGTTTAGCAAAATCTTTCACTAGTCATTTCTTAATTAAAGGGGTATCAGAATACACATACTATGTGGCAGCCAGCGGAGGCTGGCCTTACAATAACAGATGCCCGGCTGTTACATTGTTTCCACAGCTCCAATACACTAGTCCAGCCACCTCAGGCCACCGCATATGATGGCGGTATTCCCCTTTAATCCACACACCTGCAAACATTACAGACTAGATAACAACCACCAACATACAATATGTCACTCAGAATGGCAAATCTGCTTTCCAAATATTCATAAATTCTGGAACCAGGCAGCTCAGGATGAGCAGGAACCCCAGAGAAGGCCTTGTGCACATGGCAGATGTATTACAGACCCGCTGGCACATTGTGTGCTCCAGGATGACGTCTCGGCAGCAGGTTTCTACCCTTCAAGGAGGACATAACTCCGCTGCACAGTTCAATGTGGTTCACTGGTGCAGCCATGTGACAAAAACGGTATCATAATAAACGCATCTGTGTTTTTTGCAGTGCAGTTCATGTCCTCAAATTAACTATGTAGGCATGAACCACACTGAATTATGCTACTGACTGACACTGAAGAAGGTAGTGAAACTGATAGCGGGCAACGTTAGCCACGTGCTTGTCACGACAAGTGGGGATAAGAGGAACACCAAGTGAGCAAACAAGGCCCCAAAGCTAGGGAGGAGGGAATGGTAACCTCCTAACCATCCCTGAGCCTCTCCCTGACTGCTGACAGTATGAGCAAGTCCTGATGGTGAACAAACTCATACGCTGGAACCCAAGTCCTGCTGACACTGAAGCAAACCCTAACTTAGGGAGCGGGGACTGAGACGGCCGGTACCTTCCACCGTGAAGGGACCAGCGTCTCCCTAAGACCTAGAAGCAACACACATACAAAGGGGAGAACAGGAGGACTTAGCTAGAGACGAGCGGGAAGTAGAGGATCCACAAACAACCCGTATAGAACTCCAGAAGGAAATATCAACCACAAAGTCAGCAGTAAGAGGCGGACTTAAATAGAGCCTCTAAACAGCTTACGAGCAGAACCTGTGGAGAGGTGGGATCCTGCCCACAACAACAAACAGAAAGACCTGTCAGATAGACTCACGTGCTGCAAGTCTATCCGATCTTCTCAGTTCTCTCACAGGGCAGGCAGTGACGGTGCTGTGCACCAAGGAATACACCCGCCGGGCCAGCTCCATGAAGGGGAAAAAGGTGGTCTTTGATGAAGACCTATAGATCAGCATGGCACAATCTACAGGTCCAGATAGATACGCAAGAAGATGAATCGATGGATCTGCAAAGGACTCAAAGACTCTTCAGTCCTGCAAGATGACCCCTGTGAATTGGCCCTGGTTATGCTCTCAGGTACCGGTCAGCTATAACCAGGGCCTCGCTCCCAAGTCCCTGCACATTCTCCGCAGCTTCGGGCTGAACTGTATGAAACTCATTCATGTCACCAGTGATATATGGGGTTTCTGCATTGGTCATTCCCCTCCATGTAATCAATTCATTAATTATAATAGCCTCATTTAAAACTAATTTGTCAAAAAATGAGTTCTGATTACAATATACCATTAATCACGGGGACAAGGAGATGTGACTTAGACGTCAAACAGCATTCTCATCCATATTTCATTGGCATGTTCCTCCCATATAATAACAATCCCACAAGACTCTTCCAACATTGGCACCAGTGTAATGACAGGTAGTGAAAAGTGCAGCCCCTACTCCACCCACACCACTGTTCCTACCTACTTGCACGATTCGCCCTAAATCAGGGCTCCAGATGGCGACCAAAATGGTCGCCAATGCGACTTAGAATTTACTAATGGCGACAAGACTTTTTAGTCTTGTCGCCATCTGCGACTAGACCCGCCGCTCTGCAGTTGAATACAGCGGCGGGCACAGGAGCTGATAGTACTCTGCCCCGCCACCGATGTTCTTCTCAGCAGCGCAGTGGAGAAGGCGTCTCTCCCTCCCCCTGTGCCGCCGCCGCCGCCAGTAAGAGGAGAGACGGGAGGAGGAGGAGGGGCTGTGGCCACTGCGCCACCAATGTTTATTATACTCAATTGAATATTAAAGAATGCTATTATTTCCCCATAACCATGTTATAAGGGGAAATAACACAGTGAATAGACTTTCATCCTAGCAACCATGCGCGAAAATCGCACTGCATCCGCACTTGCTTGCGGATGTTTGCGATTTTCACGCAGCCCCATTCACTTCTATGGGGCCTGCGTTGCATGAAAAACGCACAACATAGAGCATGCTGCGATTTTCACGCAACGCACAAGTGATGCGTGAAAATAACCGCTCATGTGCACAGCCCCATAAAAGTGAATGGGTCCGTATTCAGTGCGGGTGCAATGAGTTCACCTCACGCATTGCACCCGCGCAGAAATCTCGCCCATGTGAAAGGGGCCTAAGCGTGGAACTGCCCGCCGGATCCGCTGACCTGGATGTGACTGAAAGCATTTGTGAGACGCATCCGGATGCGGATCCATCTCACAAATGCATTGCAAGAACGAATCCATCTCTCCGCTTGTCATGCAGACAGACGGATCCGTCTTGTATCTTTTTACACATTTTTACTGGTCTGTGCATGCGCAGACCGGAAGGACGGATCCAGCATTCCGGTATTTTGAATGCCGGATCTGGCACTAATACATTCCTATGGGGAAAAATGCCGGATCCGGCATTCAGGCAAGTCTTCAGTTTTTTTCGCCAGAGATAAAACTGTAGCATGCTGCGGTTTTCTTTTTCTCTTTTGCCTGATCAGTCAAAATGACTGAACTGAAGACGTCCTGATGCATCCTGGACGGATCGCTCTCCATTCAGAATGCATGGGGCTATGCCTGATCAGTTCTTTTCCGGTATAGAGCCCCTGTGACAGAACTCTATGCCGGAAATGAAAAACGCTAGTGTGAAATATTAAGTTTAAATCCCGCCTTTCCCAATTTCACATATAAAATATATAAACAATAAATAAATAAACATTTTACATAGCGCTGCGTCCGAAAAGTCCAAACAATTAAATTATAAAAAAATATCTCCTATGCGGTGAGCGCCGTAACAGAAATAAATAAATAAAAACCATGCGATTCGCCATTTTTTAGTCACCTTGTCACCCCCAAAAAAATAGGATAGGACTGTTCTATTATGGGCCGAACGTTTCATAAAATGCGAAATGCACACGGCTTTTTTTGGTGTATCCAGTGCGCTTCTTTACTGGAGGGATTGAGGTGCAAAACAACACAGACATAGGGCTGGCTTCTCCAGTCTCCTGCCTGAGACGAGGCATAGGGCTGGCTTCTCCAGTCTCCTGCCTGAGACGAGGCATAGGGCTGGCTTCTCCAGTCTCCTCCCTGAGATGAGGCATAGGGCTGGCTTCTCCAGTCTCCTCCCTGAGATGAGGCATAGGGCTGGCTTCTCCAGTCTCCTCCCTGAGATGAGGCATAGGGCTGGCTTCTCCAGTCTCCTCCCTGAGATGAGGCATAGGGCTGGCTTCTCCAGTCTCCTCCCTGAGATGAGGCATAGGGCTGGCTTCTCCAGTCTCCTCCCTGAGATGAGGCATAGGGCTGGCTTCTCCAGTCTCCTCCCTGAGATGAGGCATAGGGCTGGCTTCTCCAGTCTCCTCCCTGAGATGAGGCATAGGGCTGGCTTCTCCAGTCTCCTGCCTGAGACGAGGCATAGGGCTGGCTTCTCCAGTCTCCTCCCTGAGATGAGGCATAGGGCTGGCTTCTCCAGTCTCCTCCCTGTTATGAGGCATAGGGCCGGCTTCTCCAGTCTCCTCCCTGAGACGAGGAATAGGGTTGGCTTCTCCAATCTCCTCCCTGAGACGAGGCATAGGGCTGGCTTCTCCAGTCTCCTCCCTGAGACGAGGCATAGGGCTGGCTTCTCCAGTCTCCTCCCTGAGACGAGGAATAGGGTTGGCTTCTCCAATCTCCTCCCTGAGACAAGGCACGGGTTGGCTTCTCCAGTCTCCTCCCTGGCAGAAAAAGGGTTTGATGCTGAGAAAAGGCCTGAGCTAGCTGTCCCTCTCTCTCTCTCTCTCTCTCTCTCTCTCTCAGAAGACTGGTGCCCTGGTCAAAGGCTGGAGGCCCATGGTCTTTAGCTCAGCAGTCCAGGCGGCTCCTTGGTCACAGGGCTAGTGATCCATGGTCTGCGGCTCAGCGTCCACATCTCAATGTCTTCTTCTGGTTACTAATGCAGACTGGCAGAGTCTTCCCCTCCAAGCACTGTTCCCTAACTGCAGAACACTAGGGGCTCTGACTGCTCTCCTTATATACCATTTCTAGGTAGACTACAACCTTCTAGTGGGAGGGGTGGAGTGGAGAAACTCGGCACAAACAGATACAATGTTACACTTTCCGTCTGTCATAGACTTACAATAGAGCTTCAATGATACTCAATGGCAACGAAGCAGCAGATTTTCCAGACAAAAACAAGTTTTCAGACATAAGAACTGAGCTAAACCAGACAATAAAAAGGCCAGTCTGTCTGGTTTTGGTGGTAACCAACGTCTGGCTTTTTCCATCCAAAACATGCTCTTCTTCAAACCCTATGGCAGCTGTGGAAAATTACCAGTTTCCTATTCAAAGTCCTAGCAGTCTCTCAGTGTTCATTAACCCTTTCCACTGAGTCATGTAAATACAGTGATAATGAAGAAGATATATATCACAGCATACATATAAAATGTAATTACACAGTACTAACAAATGCAAGTTAACCTTTTTCAAATGAAATAAAGTAAGAAGTTTATACCTTTGCATAGGGAAAATAGACAAATGTCCACAAATGTCCAAGTACCCCCTGCTCCAGGGCACTGCACACCTACTAGCCCTGCCCCCAACCATCATAACCCACATCCAAGTGTAATGGAAAGGGGACATAAAAAAAAATATATTTCCGGAGCGTGCCCCTGATCTTTGGGTCCGCAGCTCCGTGAGAAAATAGAGCATGTCCTATTCTTGTCCGCAATTGCGGACAAGAATAGGCATTACTATGGGGGGTGCCGGCCGGGTGTATTGCGGTTTCGCAATGCACTACAGATGTCTGAATGGACCCTAAAACTGCAAGATGCTACATCTGGACACGCATCCTATTGGGGAAGTGGATGTAGAAGACGGTCCTCAACTCGGACATCACCCCACCCTGAGGTGGAGAACCACAACAGAGTGTCTCAGGGAACCCAATGCATCAATGTGCAATGTATAATCTCCCCTGGAGCATCCCCCTAGTCACCACCACTAGAGATAACATGACGATAGAGAGAAAACGGGTCGTCTGACTTACAAGAGATTTCTCCTGGGGTGCCTTGCAAGACAAACCCCTAAAATATCTGCTGACAGACCAGATCATGTTTACTTGTGAAGGGAGATATTATAGACCATCCAATGAAATAAGTGAAATGAGACGGCTATAAGGAGGAGGAGAGGCTCTGAGGATGCCGCAGATGATCAGCTAGCCCGGGTCAGTGAGATTAATGAGAAGGGACAGGGCACATGGTAATTACCAGGGGATTGATCCGCCGTTTCATTACTCGCAGTGCACCATATGGAAATTAATTAAAACTAAATTAGATTTTAATTATTAGGAAGTGCAGTCCTTATAAAATCCTCTGCATGCGAGGGCATTGCTGCAGACAACGTCTTTCTGGATTTGTCTGGATGGTTGGATGTTTTTACAGCTCAGACGTACAGTCGTGGCCAAAAGTTTTGAGAATTACAGAAATATTGGAAATTGGAAAAGTTGCTGCTTAAGTTTTTATAATAGCAATTTGCATATACTCCAGAATGTTATGAAGAGTGATCGGATGAATTGCATAGTCCTTCTTTGCCATGAAAATTAACTTAATCCCCACAAAACCTTTCCACTGCATTTCATTGCTGTCATTAAAGGACCTGCTGAGATCATTTCAGTAATCGTCTTGTTAACTCAGGTGAGAATGTTGACGAGCACAAGGCTGGAGATCATTATGTCAGGCTGATTGGGTTAAAATGGCAGACTTGACATGTTAAAAGGAGGGTGATGCTTGAAATCATTGTTCTTCCATTGTTAACCATGGTGACCTGCAAAGAAACGCGTGCAGCCATCATTGCGTTGCATAAAAATGGCTTCACAGGCAAGGATATTGTGGCTACTAAGATTGCACCTCAATCAACAATTTATAGGATCATCAAGAACTTCAAGGAAAGAGGTTCAATTCTTGTTAAGAAGGCTTCAGGGCGCCAAGAAAGTCCAGCAAGCGCCAGGATCGTCTCCTAAAGAGGATTCAGCTGCGGGATCGGAGTGCCACCAGTGCAGAGCTTGCTCAGGAATGGCAGCAGGCAGGTGTGAGCGCATCTGCACGCACAGTGAGGCCAAGACTTCTGGAAGATGGCCTGGTGTCAAGAAGGGCAGCAAAGAAGCCACTTCTCTCCAAAAAAAAACATCAGGGACAGATTGATCTTCTGCAGAAAGTCTGGTGAATGGACTGCTGAGGACTGGGGCAAAGTCATATTCTCCGATGAAGCCTCTTTCCCATTGTTTGGGGCATCTGGAAAAAGGCTTGTCCGGAGAAGAAAAGGTGAGCGCTACCATCAGTCCTGTGTCATGCCAACAGTAAAGCATCCTGAGACCATTCATGTGTGGGGTGGCTTCTCATCCAAGGGAGTGGGCTCACTCACAATTTTGCCCACAAACACAGCCATGAATAAAGAATGGCACCAAAACACCCTCCAACAGCAACTTCTTCCAACAATCCAACAACAGTTTGGTGAAGAACAATGCATTTTCCAGCACGATGGAGCACCGTGCCATAAGACAAAAGTGATGACTAAGTGGCTCGGGGACCAAAACGCTGACATTTTGGGTCCATGGTCTGGAAACTCCCCAGATCTTAATCCCATTGAGAACTTGTGGTCAATCCTCAAGAGGCGGGTGGACAAACAAAAACCCACTAATTCTGACAAACTCCAAGAAGTGATTATGAAAGAATGGGTTGTATCAGTCAGGAATTGGCCCAGAAGTTGATTGAGAGCATGCCCAGTCGGATTGCAGAGGTCCTGAAAAAGAAGGGCCAACACTGCAAATACTGACTCTTTGCATCAATGTCATGGAATTGTCGATAAAAGCCTTTGAAACGTATGAAGTACGAGTAATTATATTTCACTACATCACAGAAACAACTGAGACAAAGATCTAAAAGCAGTTTAGCAGCAAACTTTGTGAAAACTAATATTTGTGTCATTCTCAAAACTTTTGGCCACGACTGTACAGTAATGGAGGCAGCGATTCCACATGGGACCAGGATTTACAATCATCTCCTTACAGAACTAAAACACTGGCAAATATATAAACCCACGAACCGTGGACAGTGATCCAGAGTGGCCATCAGGACAATAAGTGCCAGTGAATAGGACTGAGGAGCACCGGATTGACAGAAAGCTCCAGAATGATATGAAAATGTATATCTAACCTATATACAACATACAGGCGATCGGAGCAGAGGCCGAGCGCTGACGCTTATTACATTCCCTGCTCACAGCGCTGTCATTACACGCCAGAAGCAAAAGATTAAATGTGCGCTACACAAAAACAGAGAAACCGGCGGCACAGCTGCTGGGCTGACAACTTGACACCGCAAAACTTCCACATCATCAAAAAGCAATATAGCGGTGCTCAAGACCTCATATCCATCGGCAACAATATTCACAGAAAAAAGAAAACGAATAGGGCGGCACTCACCGCTGCTATGTTGTAAAAGCAGTGAAAAACAATGCTCAGGGTAACAGGCAGGGGCGGTACGCACACATCTTAAAAGCGACGGCCGTTTTGCGCCAATCCGCGCTTCCTCAGGCGACTGACGTCAGCGCGTATTCTCGCGCTGTCTTTAACAACCTGGGTGCGGTTGCCATAGATACATGTCAACAAGCACCCCCCTGGTATACATCATTAAAACCAACCAACTGTTCTAATTCTAAATCAATAGTAGAACCCAGAATTCACAGAACAACGCTCAGATCATTTCTATCCTTCAGACAGAACTTCCGTAAGGCCTCTGTCCGTAGGGGCCATCTGGCTTCCTTCTGCAGCAATGGACGTCTGTCCCCCCCTAGTGGTGGATGAGGGACTAGTTCAGTGCCAGCAAACTTCAGTGTTTTACAACTACCGTCATGTGTGACAAATCTAGGGCAGCCTTTCCCTGATTGTACAGAGTTAGGCTACTTTCACACCGGCGTTTTGGTTTCCGTTTGTGAGATCCGTTCAGAGTCCAAAACGGATCAGTTTTGCCCTAATGTATTCTGAATGGAAAAGGATCCGCTCAGAATGCATCAGTTTGCCTTCATTTCGTCTCCATTCCGCTCTGGAGGCCACCTGCAGCGTTTTGGTGTCCGCCTGATGATGCGGAGGCAAAACGGATCCGTCCTGACACACAATGTAAGTCAATGGGGACGGATCTGTTTTCTCTGACACAATCTGGCACAATAGAAAACGGATCCGTCTTCCATTGACTTTCAGTGGTGTTCAAGACGGATCTGTCCTGGCTATGTTACAGATAATACAAACGGATCCGTCTTCCATTGACTTTTTAATAGTGTTCAAGACGGATCTGTCCTGGCTATGTTACAGATAATACGACCGGATCCGTTGTGAACGGATGCATGCGGTTGTATTAACAGTGCGGATCCATCTGTGCAGATCCAAGACGGATCTGCACCAAACGCGAGTGTGAAAGTAGCCTTAACCTAACCAATTGTCCATATGGGACAGATCTTTTAACACTCGCAGGATGAAAGCTGTTGTGGTGTAGTAGGGAGCAGGATGAAAGCTGTTGTGGTGTAGTAGGGAGCAGGATGAAAGCTGTTGTGGTGTAGTAGGGAGCAGGATGAAAGCTGTTGTGGTGTAGTAGGGAGCAGGATGAAAGCTGTTGTGGTGTAGTAGGGAGCAGGATGAAAGCTGTTGTGGTGTAGTAGGGAGCAGGATGAAAGCTGTTGTGGTGTAGTAGGGAGCAGGATGAAAGCTGTTGTGGTGTAGTAGGGAGCAGGATGAAAGCTGTTGTGGTGTAGTAGGGAGCAGGATGAAAGCTGTTGTGGTGTAGTAGGGAGCAGGATGAAAGCTGTTGTGGTGTAGTAGGGAGCAGGATGAAAGCTGTTGTGGTGTAGTAGGGAGCAGGATGAAAGCTGTTGTGGTGGGGTAGGGAGCAGGATGAAAGCTGTTGTGGTGTAGTAGGGAGCAGGATGAAAGCTGTTGTGGTGTAGTAGGGAGCAGGATGATAGCTGTTGTGGTGTAGTAGGGAGCAGGATGATAGCTGTTGTGGCGTAGTAGGGAGCAGGATGAAAGCTGTTGTGGTGTAGTAGGGAGCAGGATGATAGCTGTTGTGGTGGGGTAGGGAGCAGGATGAAAGCTGTTGTGGTGTAGTAGGGAGCAGGATGAAAGCTGTTGTGGTGTAGTAGGGAGCAGGATGAAAGCTGTTGTGGTGTAGTAGGGAGCAGGATGAAAGCTGTTGTGGTGTAGTAGGGAGCAGGATGAAAGCTGTTGTGGTGTAGTAGGGAGCAGGATGAAAGCTGTTGTGGTGTAGTAGGGAGCAGGATGAAAGCTGTTGTGGTGTAGTAGGGAGCAGGATGAAAGCTGTTGTGGTGTAGTAGGGAGCAGGATGAAAGCTGTTGTGGTGTAGTAGGGAGCAGGATGAAAGCTGTTGTGGTGTAGTAGGGAGCAGGATGAAAGCTGTTGTGGTGGGGTAGGGAGCAGGATGAAAGCTGTTGTGGTGTAGTAGGGAGCAGGATGAAAGCTGTTGTGGTGTAGTAGGGAGCAGGATGATAGCTGTTGTGGTGTAGTAGGGAGCAGGATGATAGCTGTTGTGGCGTAGTAGGGAGCAGGATGAAAGCTGTTGTGGTGTAGTAGGGAGCAGGATGATAGCTGTTGTGGTGGGGTAGGGAGCAGGATGAAAGCTGTTGTGGTGTAGTAGGGAGCAGGATGAAAGCTGTTGTGGTGGGGTAGGGAGCAGGATGAAAGCTGTTGTGGTGTAGTAGGGAGCAGGATGAAAGCTGTTGTGGTGTAGTAGGGAGCAGGATGAAAGCTGTTGTGGTGTAGTATGGAGCAGGATGAAAGCTGTTGTGGTGTAGTAGGGAGCAGGATGATAGCTGTTGTGGTGGGGTAGGGAGCAGGATGAAAGCTGTTGTGGTGTAGTAGGGAGCAGGATGAAAGCTGTTGTGGTGTAGTAGGGAGCAGGATGAAAGCTGTTGTGGTGTAGTATGGAGCAGGATGAAAGCTGTTGTGGTGTAGTAGGGAGCAGGATGAAAGCTGTTGTGGTGTAGTAGGGAGCAGGATGATAGCTGTTGTGGTGTAGTAGGGAGCAGGATGAAAGCTGTTGTGGTGTAGTAGGGAGCAGGATGAAAGCTGTTGTGGTGTAGTAGGGAGCAGGATGAAAGCTGTTGTGGTGTAGTATGGAGCAGGATGAAAGCTGTTGTGGTGTAGTAGGGAGCAGGATGAAAGCTGTTGTGGTGTAGTAGGGAGCAGGATGATAGCTGTTGTGGTGTAGTAGGGAGCAGGATGAAAGCTGTTGTGGTGTAGTAGGGAGCAGGATGAAAGCTGTTGTGGTGTAGTAGGGAGCAGGATGAAAGCTGTTGTGGTGTAGTAGGGAGCAGGATGAAAGCCGTTGTGGTGTAGTAGGGAGCAGGATGAAAGCCGTTGTGGTGTAGTATGGAGCAGGATGAAAGCTGTTGTGGTGTAGTAGGGAGCAGGATGATAGCTGTTGTGGTGTAGTAGGGAGCAGGATGAAAGCTGTTGTGGTGTAGTAGGGAGCAGGATGAAAGCTGTTGTGGTGTAGTAGGGAGCAGGATGAAAGCTGTTGTGGTGTAGTAGGGAGCAGGATGATAGCTGTTGTGGTGTAGTAGGGAGCAGGATGAAAGCCGTTGTGGTGTAGTATGGAGCAGGATGAAAGCTGTTGTGGTGTAGTAGGGAGCAGGATGAAAGCTGTTGTGGTGTAGTAGGGAGCAGGATGAAAGCTGTTGTGGTGTAGTAGGGAGCAGGATGAAAGCTGTTGTGATGTAGTAGGGAGCAGGATGAAAGCTGTTGTGGCGTAGTAGGGAGCAGGATGAAAGCTGTTGTGGTGTAGTAGGGAGCAGGATGAAAGCTGTTGTGGTGTAGTAGGGAGCAGGATGAAAGCTGTTGTGGTGTAGTAGGGAGCAGGATGAAAGCTGTTGTGGTGTAGTAGGGAGTTGGTTGCCGTGGGCTTACGGAAACCCCTAGTGACCAACTCGCCACCCACCACCTCAATGGACACATCCAAAAATTTAAGGCATAATTAAGGTAAAGAGCATGCCCATACTATTACTTTTATTCAAAAAAGCAGCACAATCAGCCCATGCAGCCTTAGTGCCGACCAGACCATGAAGATGTCGTCCACATAGTGTAAGAACAATTTAATATGACAAAGATGTGGATTACTGGTGGAAAATATGTAACGGTCCACTAACCTAGCCAAATAAAAATTGGCGAAAGTACATGATACGGGAGTACGCATAGCGGTACCGCACCTCTGCCCATAACACTGATTCCCAAGCTTAAAAATGTTGTTGGTTAAAATAAAAAATAATACCTCCCTAATAAAAGCCCTACGTTCTCCAGGACGTCGAGGACCGCTGCAGCACCCGCATCATGAGGGACGCAGGTCTATAGGCTCTCCGCGTCCAGGGAAACCAAACTGAAGCCCCCCTGCCACTGACAGGAGTAAGTCGTTGGTATCCCGTAGATAGGCAGGGGCACTAACCAAAAGCGACCTCAGTAACCAATCAATATACTTGGCAAGCGGTTCAGTCACTGAGCCAATACCCGCCACAATGGGGCGGCCGGGAGGTTGGCTCCGTGACTTGTGTCTAACGGGAAACAGTGGTATCAGTTTCTCGGCTTTTTTACTAGAAATAAAATCCTTCATAAGGTACTTCTGTAATAAGCTCCTCAGCTGCTGTTGTACACCCGGTAAAGGTTCCTCCCGTATCATTTCATACATCTTTTCATCTCTTAGTTGTCTATGGGCCTCCATAATGTAATAATCTCTGGTCATCAGAACCACGTCCCCCCCTTTATCGGCAGGCTTCACCACCATATCCTCATGGGACCTAATCCAATTCAAGGCAAATTTTTCCTCCTTACTGATATTATCAGAAACGTTGGGGTATAATAAAGCCTTTATGGTGGTGAAAGATGTCAACATTACTGCCAGCCGGTATCGGGGGACAGAACGTGGATCGGATGCCACCCCGAAATTCCTCAATATCCTGTTCTCCCTGGGGTTCTGAGACAAAAGGGAAATCTGTCAAAAGTTCTAGACGTAACCGTTCTTCATCTTTTCGGAGATATTAAACCCTAAAGGGTCAGGCTGCACTGGGATATCACCGTCTAACTCGTTCCATTCTCTGGGGGAGATCCTTCAACATCTTATGCAAGTACATTTTTCGTACAGATTTAAAACAAGTCGATCCCAAAACCCACAGGGTCGAACTGCTTGACGAGGCTGTATCCAAGCCCTCGATTGAGGACTGAGATACAGCCTGGAGTCAAATCGTACCCCGTGAGGTTAATCACCACATTGTCATCTATATCAGGTTTCATTGTCTCCATTAAACTTGCTTCCTTCTACGAGCCGACTTTCTGACCGCCTTTTGTTTTCCTTCAGTTTCTTCTGATATTTCTTCTAAAGGGCCTGGAGGCTGGGCTGCGTCACCAGGATCTATAGGGTTACCCACGTCATTCGACAGACTGGAATCTGAATCCGTGGTCCAGTATTCACTCCTGGTACTGTTGCGGAATCTCTTTTTAAACTGTTTCTTTCTATTTCGGTCGAATACTCTCCCCATATCGTAATCCTGCTTGTCTTTTTTTCTTTCTTTGACCTCTGCTCGAGTAACCACCAGCTTCTCATTCAGCTTCTTATCAAAGTTGAGTGATTGGGAATCAGTTAGCCTTGTTTGTAACTGCTCCGGGCTTTGTTCACATCCTCTTTTATCTGGATATATTCCATCTCATCTCTGCGCAACACCAAGTCCAACACTTGTGTTCTATCAACACTGGAAATTCTTTCTCTCTTGATGACCTAAATCATTTTTTTGCACGATCTGACAAAGACAATGAGCTGCCGATCATCGGATTATCCCAGCAAGAGGCTCCATCGTGTTCCCTGATGCTGAGAGCACATGAGGTCGAATGGGCCTTAAGCCACATTAATCCCCACAAAGCAGCTGGCCCTGATGAAGTTCCTGGAAAGGTCCTAAAAAACTGTGCTAAACTGCTGAAAACCGTGTTTACCAGTATGTGCAACAGCTCGCTAGAGCCGGCCATTGTCCCCACTTGCATGAAGTCCTCCACAATTGTCCCAATTCCAAAACAGGCCGGGGTGAAGACCTTCAGTGACTATCGCCCGGTGGCTCTCACTCCTATTGCTATGAAGTTCTTTGAACAACTTGTCCTCAGGCACATGAAGAGCAAGATCTGCCCCTCCATGGACCGATACCAGTCTGCTTACAGAGCACAAAGGTCGGCTGAGGATGCTGTGTCACTGACCCTTCACACTGCGCTGTCACACTGGAGCAGAGAGACAGCGATGTGCAGATGCTGTTCATTCATTACAGCTCGGCCTTTAACACCATCCCTCCCAAGAAGTTGGGTCTCAGCTCACTCCTGTGCAACTGGATACTGGATTTTCTTACAAAAAGACCACAAATCGTACGCACGGGCGAGCCCTTCTCTTCATCCTGAACACTAAACACCGGGGTACCGCGAGGCTGTGTGCGGAGCCCTCTCCTTTACGCCATCTTCACAAGTGACTGCAGACCTATTCACAATACCAATATAACGTTTGCAGATGACACGACCGTGATGATAGGCCTGATCTCCAACAACAGCCCATAGGAAAGAGGCCGAGAACCTAGAGAGATGGAGGGAGAACAACCACCTCACACTCAATACCAAGAAAGCAAAGGAGCCGAATCTGGACTTTAGGAAGAAGAAACTAAAGGGACACAACACCATTAGCATTAATGGTGGAAAAGTGGAGGTAGTTAAAGTTTTAGATTCTTGGGAGTTCATATTAGTCAGGACCTGTCATGGGTAAAAAGCACAACTCCCAAAACAGCTGCCCCATAGAATCTATTATCACATACTGCATTACAGTGGGGTCCTCCGGCGGCTGTACTGAGGACAAGAAGACCCTCAAGCGCTGGAAGACTCACTGGTACTCAGCTACCATCACTGGAGGACATCTTCACGGTCAGACTAGATGGGCCAAATGGTTCTCATCTGCTGACACATTCTAGGTTTCTATGTTTCACTGCTCGTTGCAGCAACAGGGCAAAGATTATCTGCGGGGATCAGACTCACCCCGGCCACAGCCCGTTCACTCCCCTACCCTCTGGTAGGCGTCTTACAGCCCTACACGCCCGCACCACTAGGCTGAAGAACAGCTTTTACCCCAAACAATCAGTCTCCTAAATGCTCAGAGACTATTGCCCTTTCCTAGGATAGAAACTACCACAGACTGAAAGTGACGGCTGCATCCGTGACCCCGTTATGATCTCTGGTCTGCAGTGGTGTCTGATCAGGGTGTATATATACTCATCAGCACTTCTTACTTTGCTCTTGCTATATATATATATATATATACTGTATATGCTGTGAAATGTGAACAGTAATGATTTCTACTGTGTTTCTTTTTTCTATTCTAATGCTTTAATTTAAATGTCAGTTCTTTGTTCCTCCGTCCATGGCCTCTAGTATTGCTCCAAACATCATTTCATTGTATTACATTGTATTACATTGTATTGTACGGTGACAATAAAGGCATATTATTATTACTTACAGGGAAAAACTCGCTCCGCATTCACACCTGAGACCTTGTAACACTAACGAGTCACATGACACCGGGAGGGAAAATGGCTAATTGGGCACATTTTGTAAATTTTTACTTAGGGGTGAACTCACTTTTATTGCCAGCAATTTACCAATTAATGGCTGTATGTTTACTTATTTTGAGGACACACCACATTTACACTGTAAGGGTCTATTCACACGTCCGCAAGTGTTTTGCTGTCCACATTTTGCGGACCGCACATGGCCTGCACTTTAAATAGAAATGCCTTGTCTGCGGACAGGAATAGGACATGTTCTATTTTTTTGCGGCCCCATTGAAAATGAATGGGTTCGGATCCGTTCCACAACATATATTCCACTATATATGTATAACTTACTTCTCCTGTATTATACTTCAGAGCTGCACTCACTATTCTGCTGGTGCAGTCACTGTGTACATACATTACTTATCCTGTACTGATCCTGAGTTACATCCTGTATTATACTCCAGAGCTGCACTCACTATTCTGCTGGTGCAGTCACTGTGTACATACATTACTTACCCTATACTGATCCTGAGTTACATCCTGTATTATACTCCAGAGCTGCACTCACTATTCTGCTGGTGCAGTCATTGTGTACATACATTACTTATCCTGTACTGATCCTGAGTTACATCCTGTATTATACTCCAGAGCTGCACTCACTATTCTGCTGGTGCAGTCACTGTGTACATACATTACTTATCCTGTACTGATCCTGAGTTACATCCAGTATTATACTCCAGAGCTGCACTCACTATTCTGCTGGTGCAGTCACTGTGTACATACATTACTGATCCTGCACTGATCCTGAGTTACATCCTGTATTATACTCCAGAGCTGCACTCACTATTCTGCTGGTGGAGTCACTGTGTACATACATTACTTATCCTGTACTGATCCTGAGTTACATCCTGTATTATACTCCAGAGCTGCGCTCACTATTCTGCTGGTGCAGTCACTGTGTACATACATTACTTATCCTGTACTGATCCTGAGTTACATCCTGTATTATACTCCAGAGCTGCACTCACTATTCTGCTGGTGGAGTCACTGTGTACATACATTACTTATCCTGTACTGATCCTGCGTTACATCCTGTATTATACTCCAGAGCTGCACTCACTATTCTGCTGGTGCAGTCACTGTGTACATACATTACTTATCCTGTACTGATCCTGAGTTACATCCTGTATTATACTCCAGAGCTGCACTCACTATTCTGCTGGTGCAGTCACTGTGTACATACATTACTTATCCTGTACTGATCCGGGGTTACATCCTGTATTATACTCCAGAGCTGCACTCACTATTCTGCTGGTGCAGTCACTGTGTACATACATTACTTATCCTGTACTGATCCTGAGTTACATCCTGTATTATACTCCAGAGCTGCACTCACTATTCTGCTGGTGCAGTCACTGTGTACATACATTACTTATCCTGTACTGGTCCTGAGTTACATCCTGTATTATACTCCAGAGCTGCACTCACTATTCTGCTGGTGGAGTCACTGTGTACATACATTACTTATTCTGTACTGATCCTGAGTTACTTCCTGTATTATACTCCAGAGCTGCACTCACTATTCTGCTGGTGCAGTCACTGTGTACATACATTACTTATCCTGTACTGATCCTGAGTTACATCCTGTATTATACTCCAGAGCTGCACTCTCTATTCTGCTGGTGCAGTCACTGTGTACATACATTACTCATCCTGTACTGCTCCTGAGTTACATCCTGTATTATACTCCAGAGCTGCACTCACTATTCTGCTGGTGCAGTCACTGTGTACATACATTACTTATCCTGTACTGATCCTGAGTTACTTCCTGTATTATACTCCAGAGCTGCACTCACTATTCTGCTGGTGCAGTCACTGTGTACATACATTACTCATCCTGTACTGCTCCTGAGTTACATCCTGTATTATACTCCAGAGCTGCACTCACTATTCTGCTGGTGGAGTCACTGTGTACATACATTACTTATCCTGTACTGATCCCGAGTTACATACTGTATTATACTCCAGAGCTGCACTCACTATTCTGCTGGTGCAGTCACTGTGTACATACATTACTTATTCTGTACTGATCCTGAGTTACATCCTGTATTATACTCCAGAGCTGCACTCACTATTCTGCTGGTGCAGTCACTGTGTACATACATTACTCATCCTGTACTGATCCTGAGTTACATCCTGTATTATACTCCAGAGCTGCACTCACTATTCTGCTGGTGCAGTCACTGTGTACATACATTACTTATCCTGTACTGATCCTCAGTTACAGCCTGTATCATACTCCAGAGCTGCACTCACTATTCTGCTGGTGCAGTCACTGTGTACATACATTACTTATACTGTACTGATCCTGAGTTACATCCTGTATTATACTCCAGAGCTGCACTCACTATTCTGCTGGTGCAGTCACTGTGTACATACATTACTTATCCTGTACTGATCCTGTATTATACTCCAGAGCTGCACTCACTATTCTGCTGGTGCAGTCACTGTGTACATACATTACTTATTCTGTACTGACTCTGAGTTACATCCTGTATTATACTCCAGAGCTGCACTCACTATTCTGCTGGTGCAGTCACTGTGTACATACATTACTTATCCTGTACTGATCCTGAGTTACATCCTGTATTATACTCCAGAGCTGCACTCACTATTCTGCTGGTGCAGTCACTGTGTACATACATTACTTATCCTGTACTGATCCTGAGTTACTTCCTGTATTATACTGCAGAGCAGCACTCACTATTCTGCTGGTGCAGTCACTGTGTACATACATTACTTATTCTGTACTGATCCTGAGTTACTTCCTGTATTATACTCCAGAGCTGCACTCACTATTCTGCTGGTGCAGTCACTGTGTACATACATTACTTATCCTGTACTGATCCTGAGTTACATCCTGTATTATACTCCAGAGCTGCACTCACTATTCTGCTGGTGCAGTCGCTGTGTACATACATTACTTATCGTGTACTGATCCTGAGTTACTTCCTGTATTATACTCCAGAGCTGCACTCATAGCTTCCAGTATGCAAATCACAAGGGCAAGCTCTGTGCAGACAAGGAGACAATGTTGGCAGAGTTCAGCTCTGAAGCCTGTAGAATTTACATTACGTGCCGGTTTCCCTATGATTAGGCCAGGGGCGTTGATAGGGTCTCAAAAGATCTAGGGCCCAAGCCCCAATGCATATGGCCCAATTCTCTGAGTCGACCAAACGCAATCCCCAACCAACAATCCCCCCAGCAAACACTAGACATTTTGCTGTACTCGCTATACGGCAGCACCTACCTGTCACATCCAGGGCCTCCAGGTGACGTCTCCTCCGATGTAGATCTTCTCTATCATCATCTTCTCCATTCGGTCCGGACACTTCTCTCAGCCGCCTCATCTCTGCAGAGTGTGACACACAGACATCTTAGCTTCCTCACTTTTCTATCATCATCTCCCAACCTGGAGCCCCCACAGTGTTATCCTGCTGCTCGCTGTGCCCCCCGATACCCCCAGATACTATCCTGAAGGAAAATGAGTGCCCCCCATAGTAACAGTACTCCTCATAGTCCCACCAATAGTAATCCACTTCTAGAATGCCCCCATTAGTAATACTGCCCCTACAGTGCCTCCAACAGTGATAGTGCTCCCCAAGAGTGCCCCCATTAGTAGAAGGGCCCTCCAGTATTAATAATACCCTAACAGAGCCCCCAGTAGAAATAAGGCCCCCTATTGTTTCCCCAGTGGTAATAAAGCTCTCTACAGACCCCCCCAGTAGTAATACGGCCCCCATAGCGCTCTTAGTAGAAATAATGTGGTTCCTTCCTATAGAGCCCCCAGTAGTAATAAGAACGCCTAATGTCCCCTGAATTTGCAGTGCCCCCAGTATTTATAATGCCCCCTACTGGTATAATGCTCACCCTGAAGTGCCCCAGTATTTATATCGCCCCCTGCAGTGCCCCCTGTAGTTATATTCCTCCGTTTGCTGTCCTCAGAAATTATAATTCCTCAGCACCACCGCCAGGGAGTCCCATGTAAATAACATCACCCCCTCAATATTCAGTCCCATGTAAATAACATACCCCCCCAGACACCTTCAACATACAGTCCCATGCAAATAATATCACTTCCTCCCACAGCCACCTCCAACATGCAGTCCCATGTAAATAACATCACTCCACCTCACTGCCCCATATAAATAACTTCCCTCCTTTCAGCCCTAACATACAGTCCCAGTTAAATAACTACAACTCCCAGCATTGCTCTTCACTTCCCTCTCCTCATGTACAGGCCTCACCTCCGCCTCTCCCCAGGACTTCTCTTCCCTGCTGAGCCCTCCTCTCCTGCACTGGTCACATGACAGTGACATCATCGCAGGTCCTTGTCAGCTACTGCATTCAGAACTGATCACATGACCTGTGAGGTCATTACAGGTCCTTCAGCTCTTGCAGGGCATTAGATTCTATTGTATTGCCGTCCTGAGGCAGGCAGGACATTTGGGGCCTGGGACAAAACATCAGGGCCCCGGGCCCCGAATGTTTTGACCTAGCAATGCCCCTGGATTAGGCAGTATATGAGACACTAGTAACATACTGTACATGTGTTTATATTCTGTGCCGCTCTTCCGGAGTCGCAGTCATGTCTTCTACACATTGCACAGTGTGACATTAGAGGATATCTTCTGCCAGGAGTTGGCACGTGCCAGCGCACTGGTCAGACGATTTGGTGGCATTCCCATACGGTCGGCAGCGACGCTCCGCAGCAGCCGTTACGTAGATTCCATTTATAAAACCTGAAATGTGGGAATTTAGAGAGAACACAATGAACTCCTCAGGGCAGGTGCTGACGGACGTGTGCGGAGCCATCTCGCACAGCTTCACACCCCGATACTTGGCTTTCAGAACACGGATACATTAAGCTGTGTGTTCTCGGCACAGAGGTGACACTTCCGAGCACCTCTCATGGCTCCGGGGTGGATCAGCAGATTATCTGCAGAATAAGAGCTTCTCCTGTACGGCGGGGGTCAACGAGAAGCCATCACTACGCTGCGTAATAACCGCCAGCAGAGCGAATACCATCTGCCCGATCTCTTGTTGTGTGGATTTGGCAATCTGCAGCCTGCGAATTGTCTGGGTGACCCTTTACATATAGCTGTCCTTCCCATAGACTTCAATGTGGTTGTCAGCATCAACTGGAAATCTGCAACAAAAACCGCGAAAAATAGTGAGGATTTTTGTGCTGTTTTTTTGCAGATTTCTTGTTGATTTTCTGCACCCAAATCTACATTGTGTGCAGAGAGCATCGTCCAGCTCCTATATACCGCCTCAGGTCAGACCTGATATAACACAGGTCACACCTGGGCCTCTCCTTCTGATGGGAGAGGAGCGTCCAGAGGTTCATCTCTCCCGTTATTATACTGACGCAGATTACACTGTGTCTGCAGACTCATTTCATATACACAGCGGGTGCACGTGCTGGGGGTGCAATGCAAAAGACGAGAAGACCATCTGCCCTGGCGCGGTGGTCCTCACTCCAATGGGCCCCAACACTATTCCGCTCTGGAAGCAGCCTTGGACAGAAGAGAGCGTGGACATTAGGGCTCGTTCACACGACCGTGCAGTTTTTTTGCGGTCCGCAAGTTGTGGATCCGCAAAACACGGATGCCGCCCGTGTGCCTTCCGCAATTTGCGGACCGGAACAGGAGGCCTATTATAGAAATGCCTATTCTTGTCCGCAAAATGGACAAGAATAGGACAGGACTAAAAATTTTTGCGGGGCCACGGAACGGAGCAACGGATGCGGACAGAACACAGAGTGCTGTCCGCATCTTTTGCAGCCCTATTGAAGTGAATGGGTCCGCACCCAAACTGCAAAAACTGCGGCTCGGATGCGGACCAGAAGAACGGTCGTGTGGATGAGGCCTAATAGGAGGTATCTGTGCAGATCCTGTAGACATCTGCTGGAGGGACCGTCCACAGAAACCACCACGGCTCACAAAAACATGGTCCCCGAGGGGTGTAAATGAGCCGTCACCCTGACACTGTGTCCCCACTGCTCCATACAGTCCTGTGACACTCACGCCACCGCGCCAGAGGCCCCCCGGGTATGATCTAGGGCTTCTACGCCACATTTGTTGTGTATTTTCTTTTCTACAATACCCTTTCTGGATTATTTCCGCGGAGATGTCCTGGCGGTAATACTTGACGTGTTCATGCTCGGGGCAACCTCTGCCACCAGGGATATTGTGGAGGGACGTAATCCTGGACACGGAGATGGAGGACGGAGATTTCATCCTTAAAGGAGGCTGGTCCTTCATGTGGAATTCTACAACATGCCCGAGCCCCGGGCCTCCCCCTCGGTTGTCTGCTGACGCCCCGAGCGTGGTTATTACGCTAACAGCCCGTACATTGTGTGCCAGGCTCTACCGCCTGATAGAACCCCCCCCCCCCCTCTTATTTCTTCTACTTGTTACAGTTGCAGAAAGTTCGTCTCCATCGGAACCTCTGGGATTCGTTAGTAAAAGGCGCGGCGTAATCCTCTCCTTCCTCCAGCATCTTCTAGTCGGAGCCCCTCTCCCTCTATGTGGAATGTAAGCCAGGAAGTTTATTTCAGCATCTGCTGCTTCGAGTGCGGGTTACCATGGAAACAGCATCTGGCGACCAGCGCGCATTTCCCAGCCAATAAATAAATAACAACAGCAGCGCGGACGGCGGAAAACGCTTTTGTTGACTTTTACTGAAATTGTGCAGGAAAAAAAAAAAAAGGGAATTAAATCCTCGGATGAAAAAGTAATTTTATTTTAATCCCCCGGAGCCTATAATAATTTACGGCACGCCGTCGGCACCGCCTCCCGGTGTTTATATTTTGGTGGAGATATCTGCGCTGCCGAGAGCCGCTGCCCGCTGCTACAACAGCTTCATGAGGGATTGATCTGATTGTAAAGCCTCCCCTGCAGAGAGCGCAGGCCATTAAGACTGAATTAAAATGTGCGAGGGGCGAATGCCTCCCACCTGCCTGAATCCTTCACGGAGCGCGAATCCCACCACTCGCCGCTCTACAGACGCAAACGGTTCCTATTGTCGAGCATTTTTTGTTGTTGTTTTTTTTACATTTGTATTACGGCAGGAAATAAGCGGAGTTACTCCAGCATTGTAAGAAGTAGAGGCTAGCCATCCAAATACCGAGGCTAGGACACCAAAACCCATCAGGGCGGGCACCCGGGGGAGGGGTGACCACTGTACAGGCCGGGCATTCATACACTGTCACCGCAAACTTTCATTAGATTCAGTGGTTTTTATGTGAACTTAAAGGGGATGTCCGAGTTATTTTTATTGTTGACCTATCATCAGTATCAGATCGGCGGGGCCCGATACACGGCACCCCCACCCATCAGCTGGCGGAAGAGAAGGCTGCGCTCGTGTCTGCGCAGCCGCCTCTCATTGTTTACCTGTTCACCGTCAACATTGCAGCGGCGATCAGTGTAATTACATCTAAGCCATCCTAATCACTTCCATGGACGGTTCTGCAGTAGTCACCTCTACGGACGGCTCTGTAGTATTCACCTCCATGGACAGCTCTGTAGTAGTCACCTCTATGGACGGCTCTGTAGTATTCACCTCTATGGACGGCTCTGTAGTAGTCACCTCTATGGACGGCTCTGTAGTATTCACCTCTATGGACGGCTCTGTAGTATTCACCTCTATGGACGGCTCTGTAGTATTCACCTCTATGGATGGTTCTGTAGTATTCACCTCTATGGATGGCTCTGTAGTATTCAACTCTATGGATGGCTCTGTAATAGTCACCTCTATGGATGGCTCTGTAGTATTCACCTCTATGGATGGCTCTGTAATAGTCACCTCTATGGACGGCTCTGTAGTATTCACCTCTATAGATGGCTCTGTAGTAGTCACCACTATGGACGGCTCTGTAGTAGTCACCTCTATGGATGGCTCTGTAGTGTTCACCTCTATGGACGGCTCTGTAGTAGTCACCTCTATGGACGGCTCTGTAGTATTCACCTCCATGGATGGCTCTGTAGTATTCACTTCTATGGATGGCTCTGTAATAGTCACCTCTATGGACGGCTCTGTAGTATTCACCTCTATAGATGGCTCTGTAGTAGTCACCTCTATGGACGGCTCTGTAATAGTCACCTCTATGGATGGCTCTGTAGTATTCACCTCTATGGACGGCTGTGTAGTAGTCACCTCTATGGACGGCTCTGTAGTAGTCACCTCTATGGACGGCTCTGTAATAGTCACCTCTATGGACGGTTCTGTAGTATTCTCTTCTATGGACAGCTCTGTAATAGTCACCTCTATGGACGGCTCTGTAGTAGTCACCTCCATGGACAGCTATGTAATAGTCACCTCTATGGACGGCTCTGTAGTGTTCACCTCTATAGATGGCTCTGTAATAGTCACCTCTATGGACGGCTCTGTAGTAGGCACTTCTATAGATGGCTCTGTAGTAGTCACCTCTATGGACGGCTCTGTAGTAGTCACCTCTATGGACGGCTCTGTAGTAGTCACCTCTATGGATGGCTCTGTAATAGTCACCTCTATGGACGGCTCTGTAGTAGTCACTTCTATAGATGGCTCTGTAGTAGTCACCTCTATGGACGGCTCTGTAGTATTCACCTCTATGGATGGCTCTGTAGTAGTCACCTCTATGGACGGTTCTGTAGTATTCTCTTCTATGGACAACTCTTTAGTAGTCACCTCTATGGACGGCTCTGTAGTAGTCACTTCTATAGATGGCTCTGTAGTAGTCACCTCTATGGACGGCTCTGTAGTAGTCACCTCTATGGACGGCTCTGTAGTATTCACCTCTATGGATGGCTCTGTAGTATTCACCTCTATGGACGGCTCTGTAATAGTCACCTCTATGGACGGCTGTGTAGTAGTCACCTCTATGGACGGCTCTGTAGTATTCACCTCTATGGATGGCTCTGTAATAGTCACCTCTATGGACGGCTCTGTAGTATTCACCTCTATGGATGGTTCTGTAATAGTCACCTCTATGGACGGCTGTGTAGTAGTCACCTCTATGGACGGCTCTGTAGTATTCACCTCTATGGACGGCTCTGTAGTATTCACCTCTATGGATGGCTCTGTAATAGTCACCTCTATGGACGGCTCTGTAGTATTCACCTCTATAGATGGCTCTGTAATAGTCACCTCTATGGACGGCTGTGTAGTAGTCACCTCTATGGACGGCTCTGTAGTATTCACCTCTATGGATGGCTCTGTAGTAGTCACCTCTATGGACGGTTCTGTAGTAGTCTCTTCTATGGACAGCTCTTTAGTAGTCACCTCTATTGACGGCTCTGTAGTAGTCACTTCTAAGTAATAAACTCTAGTGGACACTGTAATGATGATAGTGGTTGTCAGCCGCCTGCATTCTTTACAGCTTGACAGAAAGCAGTGATCTTAACGATGAGGAGTAATTGAAGCACAGAGCACATTAGGACGTTGCAGAACTTCTCGTTCCGCTGTGATTTGGAATCAGTGACCTAGGACTGAATGGCTGGTGCAGCGGACACGTCTTCTGCAGAGGTGCTGCGTACCCGGCTTCGTCTATCCTCCCTGTCTGTCCCTTCTCCGTTTTCCAGCAGTGCAGATACATGAGAACAGAGATTATTATTTCAATATCATCTCATGAGTATTCTGCAGACTCCTCCATGAATCCCTCGCCGGCAGAGCTCCGGCAATATGGTGCCGGGCAAATCCTTCTAAAGCCTTTTATTTTAGATTACAAAAAATCCGGCGCACAGCTCGGGGAGGCAGCCGCTGCGGACGGATAGAAGTAATCATTACCATGGGCCCCACAGAGGGGTTAGCGAACAGCCAACCTAGTAAAGCGTCTAATACAGGGGGGCTCCGAACACTCCCCGGATCGCAGGGTCGGACACAGCGGGAATCTGAAGGATCCTACATGAGGCACGGACACGATAAGGAGCATTTCTCCAATACTATATTATGTCAGGCACAGACCCTAAAACAGTCGCAGATAAGACCATCACTGTCCGCGCTGGCATCATCCAATCAGAGCTGACTATATCCTTTGGTACAAGGAATGGCAACGCCCAGTCTTGAATTCATTCATACATTTCTAGGAGGAATAACAGAGGGACAAAAACAAGATGTAATAGCATTCTGCAAAAATTCTATATATCGATTATAAAGTGTGATAGTGCTATGGGAAGTGCCTGCCCCGGCGAGGAGACCCCCGATAGATGGGACCCTTCTGGGTTCAGAATACGTCCCCACAATCTGCTCTTTATTTACATGGTCATACTCCACATGTTCAGTGCTTGCCCAGGGCTATCACGCGCTCCAGTGCGGGGGATCACCCAGCTTTCCCAGAACCAGACACACCTCCCTCATTACATAACGAGGCCCTCGGGGAGAAGCCATGTAAACGAGGACAAGTCAAGGACTTCTGCCGATTCTTCTGTTTTATGGGGTCGCCCATCGCAGGTGATAAACCGCCTGTGCTGGAAATGCGGATCCTCTCCAGGCGAATGAGGCTGAACGGCGACTTTTAAGAGTTCATCAACCGCTGCAGGAAAAACACTTACGATGCACTGAAATTAACGGGCGACTCTGAATCGCTGCGTGAGATGAGGGTCATAACACTTTTACTGCACTTGCCGTCGCCCAGGAATTGGATGCGTGCAATGTACGGAGGCCTGGACTGTAAACGGCCTGTGATTCTGGATTATTTCCGATCTCTTCCGTCTATTTCCAGGTCACGTCTGCGGACAAACAAGAGAAGCAGAACAAGTTTATTACTTTCGGTTATGGATTTAATGCTGCAGGGCTCGCAATGTATTTCGTGGGGTCAGGTGGGGGCAGCCAGCCAATCAGGGAGCTCTCAGCCACGGCCATTACTGGAAGGCCTTTACTTTTATTGATTATAATAAAAAAAAGATGCAGCGAGCGACAGAGCGGACGACACCACCGGGAAATCCGGCAGCTAATAAACACATCAAAAGCAGCGTTTCCAGCCGAAACGAAGTCATAAATATGGATATATCTGTACATAATGTACAGCGGGATATAGGTCAGGGTGCTGCCGCTCGGAAATCAATTACTGCTTTATTGATGCTGCTTGGCATTTATGTCCCGGGGTCGGCAGAGGCTCCGAACATCACCGGGGGTCGCATTTTAAGAGCATTTGGTCGACCTGGCAACAAAAACTAGAACAGCGGCTCCGTCTCTGCTCCAAAAGATTAATGCTCCGAGGAGAAGACACGCAACACCTTTCACACCCGGCAGGGTTATCCATGCAGATGGGTGACCTAAATATATGGAGGACTCGGTGCACGGAGCGCGCAGGCTCGGCGGTCATACATACAGTTCAGACCAGAAGGTCACATACACCATATAAAAGACACAGTTTTTCGCAATATCTGACATGAAATCAGAATAAACCTTTCCCGGTTTTGGTCGGTTAGGATTTTCCCAGAATTATTATTATTTGCCAAATGCCAGAATAAATGAGAGAGAATGTTTTAAGGCATTTTTATTACTTTCTGCAAAGTCAGAAGTTGACATACATTTCATTAGTATTCGGTTCCATTGCCCTTAGACTGTACGACTTGGGTCAAACGTTTTGGATCTCCTTCCACAAGCTTCTCACAATGGTTGGTCGGCATTTGGGCCCGTTCCTCCTGACAGAACCGGTGTAACGGAGCCGTGTCTGTTGGTCGCTGCCTTTTCAGCTTTGCCCATACATTTCCAATAGGACAGAGATCAGAGCTTTGTGATGGCCGCTCCAATACACTGTGTAACCAGTCTGGCAGTACGCTTCCGCCATTGTCCATTTGGAAGACCCATTTCCGCCAAAGCGTTTACTTCCGGGCTGATGTCTTGAGATGTTGCTTCAGAATTTGCACATAATCTTCTTCCCTCATGATGCCATCTATGTTGTGCCCCTCCTGCAGCAGAACAACCCCACAACACGATGCTGCCGCCCCGAGTTTCACAGTAGGGATGGTGTTCTTAGGCTTTTCCGCCAAACGTAACCATGGTCATTATGGCCAAAAAGTTCCATTTTAGTTTTGTCAGACCACAGGACATGTCTCCAGAAATGTAGGTCTTTGTTCCAGTGTGTATTTGCAGACATTAATCTGGTTTCTTTTGGAGTAATGGCTTCTTCCGGGCAGAGCGGTCCTTCAGCCCATGCTGATACAGTCCTCGTTTCACTGTGGATAGTGACACAATCTCACCAGCTTCTGCCATCATCTCCACAAGGTCTTTTGCTCTTGGGTTGATATGCACGTGTCGGACCCAAGCACGTTCATCTCCGGGACACAGAAGCCGTCTCCTTCCTGAGCGGTGTGATGGCCGGACATTGCCATCTTGTTTGTACTTGCGTATAATTGTTTGTACAGATGGACGAGGCATCTTCAGGGATCTTGGAATTGCAGCCAAGGTTGAGCCAGACTTGTGCAGGTCCACAATTCTCCTCCTGACATCTTGGCTGATTTCTTTAGACTTTCCCATGATGCTGCATGAAGAAGCAGTGGGTTTCAGGTCTGCATTTAAATACATCCACAGGTGTCTCTAATCACCAAACAGAAGCTTCCAAACACATGGCGTCTGTCACAAATGGTAGGGATAAGTGCAGCCCTAAGCTCCACACTACTATCCCTACCTAACTGACGGTGTACAACTGGGCGGCGGTCCCTAGCTGAAGTACATGCGGGGGCTTACAGGGAGGAACAACAGTGGAGAAAACAACAAAGCTAGGACAGAACACACAGAAGTGAACACTAAGCAGAACACAAGATCAAGGTCAATACTCGCCGAGGTCAGAACCAGGAGATCACGTCAAATACAAGCCGAGGTCAGAACCAGGAGATCACGTCAAATACAAGCCGAGGTCAGAACCAGGAGATCACGTCAAATACAAGCCGAGGTCAGAACCAGGAGATCACGTCAAATACTCGCCGAGGTCAGAACCAGGAGATCACGTCAAATACAAGCCGAGGTCAGAACCAGGAGATCACGTCAAATACAAGCCGAGGTCAGAACCAGGAGATCACGTCAAATACAAGCCGAGGGCAGAACCAGGAGATCACGTCAAATACAAGCCGAGGTCAGAACCAGGAGATCACGTCAAATACAAGCCGAGGTCAGAACCAGGAGATCACGTCAAATACAAGCCGAGGTCAGAACCAGGAGATCACGTCAAATACAAGCCGAGGTCAGAACCAGGAGATCACGTCAAATACAAGCCGAGGTCAGAACCAGGAGATCACGTCAAATACAAGCCGAGGTCAGAACCAGGAGATCACGTCAAATACAAGCCGAGGTCAGGAGTCAGGAGGTAACACAGGATCAAGAGTCAAATTCAAGCCGAGGTCGAGTTCACAAAGTCACACATGCAGGCAAACGCTAGTGAGGTTGAAAGACCAATCACAGGCAACCAACAGATGAGCCACGTGACGTGGCCAGCATCACGTGACTCCCATCAAGCACCTCAGTGCAGCTGAGCGCCGATTCATTCCTATCAGCGATCAGCTCCCGTGCTGCTCATTGCCTAGGGGATGGAGAACGCCGGCCACGCCGAAGAGGCGGCGTGGCCGGGTTCTCCCCGCCGTCACCATGGGAACGAGGATGCCGGCCGCGTCCTCGCTCCACACAGACGAGGTGCCGGCGGCGCTGTAAGGAGAGCGCACGTCGCTGTCTCCCCTTTACAACATCATCAGATGGGCGGTCCAGAATTGTTTAAAGGCACAGTAATCTCAGTGTATGGAAACTTTTGACTTTGCAGAAAGTAATAAAAATGCCTTAAAACATCTTCTCTCCCATTATTCTGGCATTTGGCAAATAATAATAATTGTGGTAATCCTAACCGACCAAAACCGGGAAAGGTTTATTCTGATTTCATGTCAGATATTGAGAAAAGCATGCATCTGTGTCTTTTACACTGCGTGCAGAATTATTAGGCAAATGAGTATTTTGACCACATCATCCTCTTTATGCATGTTGTCTTACTCCAAGCTGTATAGGCTCGAAAGCCTACTACCAATTAAGCATATTAGGTGATGTGCATCTCTGTAATGAGAAGGGGTGTGGTCTAATGACATCAACACCCTATATCAGGTGTGCATAATTATTAGGCAACTTCCTTTCCTTTGGCAAAATGGGTCAAAAGAAGGACTTGACAGGCTCAGAAAAGTCAAAAATAGTGAGATATCTTGCAGAGGGATGCAGCACTCTTAAAATTGCAAAGCTTCTGAAGCGTGATCATCGAACAATCAAGCGTTTCATTCAAAATAGTCAACAGGGTCGCAAGAAGCGTGTGGAAAAACCAAGGCGCAAAATAACTGCCCATGAACTGAGAAAAGTCAAGCGTGCAGCTGCCAAGATGCCACTTGCCACCAGTTTGGCCATATTTCAGAGCTGCAACATCACTGGAGTGCCCAAAAGCACAAGGTGTGCAATACTCAAGACATGGCCAAGGTAAGAAAGGCTGAAAGACGACCACCACTGAACAAGACACACAAGCTGAAACGTCAAGACTGGGCCAAGAAATATCTCAAGACTGATTTTTCGAAGGTTTTATGGACTGATGAAATGAGAGTGAGTCTTGATGGGCCAGATGGATGGGCCCGTGGCTGGATTGGTAAAGGGCAGAGAGCTCCAGTCCGACTCAGACGCCAGCAAGGTGGAGGTGGAGTACTGGTTTGGGCTGGTATCATCAAAGATGAGCTTGTGGGGCCTTTTCGGGTTGAGGATGGAGTCAAGCTCAACTCCCAGTCCTACTGCCAGTTTCTGGAAGACACCTTCTTCAAGCAGTGGTACAGGAAGAAGTCTGCATCCTTCAAGAAAAACATGATTTTCATGCAGGACAATGCTCCATCACACGCGTCCAAGTACTCCACAGCGTGGCTGGCAAGAAAGGGTATAAAAGAAGAAAATCTAATGACATGGCCTCCTTGTTCACCTGATCTGAACCCCATTGAGAACCTGTGGTCCATCATCAAATGTGAGATTTACAAGGAGGGAAAACAGTACACCTCTCTGAACAGTGTCTGGGAGGCTGTGGTTGCTGCTGCACGCAATGTTGATGGTGAACAGATCAAAACACTGACAGAATCCATGGATGGCAGGCTTTTGAGTGTCCTTGCAAAGAAAGGTGGCTATGTTGGTCACTGATTTGTTTTTGTTTTGTTTTTGAATGTCAGAAATGTATATTTGTGAATGTTGAGATGTTATATTGGTTTCACTGGTAAAAATAAATAATTGAAATGGGTATATATTTGTTTTTTGTTAAGTTGCCTAATAATTATGCACAGTAATAGTCACCTGCACACACAGATATCCCCCTAAAATAGCTAAAACTAAAAACAAACTAAAAACTACTTCCAAAAATATTCAGCTTTGATATTAATGAGTTTTTTGGGTTCATTGAGAACATGGTTGTTGTTCAATAATAAAATTAATCCTCAAAAATACAACTTGCCTAATAATTCTGCACTCCCTGTATATAGTGTATGTGACCTTCTACTATACCCAGGACACGTATAACACCCCCCATCCTGGTCCCAGCTGGAGCTTCATTCCTCTATGGGGGAGCAGACTGGAGCCGCACCCGGGGAGTGACGGACCCCAACGGCTACACCCTCCATTTTAGTAGTGTCCCTCTACTGAATCCACGTAATCCCAGTGATGCACCTTCCGAGCCACCATTCTGACAGCCAGGAAGCTGAGATTCGGTGAGCTGCTAGGTTTCAATGACAGCCCTAGACAAACAACCCCCCATATCTCAGCTTTCTGGATCCTGGAGGAATATGAGGACTGTGAATAGGGCGGCTGCAGTTCTCTACAAGGCAGAGGCAGTGGTCGCACAGTAAATCGGCACTGGGGACCCTTCATTCTCAGGACCCCACCGATCATATCCTAGCAACAGACCGTCACTTTATATCATGGAATAACCTTTTACTTCCATGACGACGACGTCCCATTAAGTGTATGAAGCAATTCTTCTCATTTGGTCGCCTCGTACTAATTACCCGTCTGGTTACGGCCGCTCGTGTCATACATCACAATCCATAGTCAGTGACGGGAACGCTCCTATTAGCCGCTAATAGCCGTCTTTTCTCCCAACTTCCATTTCCCAAACCCATAGAAGTCGTAAAATGTAAAGTTCGCCATTAATCCCCGGTCGCTTCTCTAACACCCGGCCGTCCTCTTCTGTGGCGTCTTTCGTAGCTATAGATGACTTCCAATTACAACGAATGACTGGAGATCCGCCTGAAGATGTCCCATTACTGGAATCCATCCAACAGCCGAGTTCAGCTCCGACAGGACAGGACCTGGCCGTTCCGGGCTCATGGCTCAGTCTCCCTGCTGGAACTCCGGGGGAAAAGGACGTCACAGGGCAGAATAAGACATGACCCGCTGACACCATCTACACAATGTACTGCCATCTGCGTCATCGCCAAGCAGAGCGAAATGACCAAAACCAAGACATGGCCCCTTAATGAATAACCAGGAGCTCACAGACTCCACAGGATTTCAATCTCATCACCAGCGGACCGCAATGTACCGCAGCGCATCACAGCATCTGCAAATCATGAGCATGGGAGCTCTTGCTGGTGCACGGCCGTCCATGGACTTCCTCCATCGAAACGGGCTAAATCTGCAGCAAGATGCAGTTCATAATGCAAAAGGGCGTCAGCCTCGGATTCTCTGGCAAAAACAGATTTTTTTCACCATGTATTTCAGTCATGTGAACACGACCTTAGAGGAACAGCAAAGAGGATGAGATTTTACAGAATATCAGCCACGCACAGCAGAAAAGATCAGTGTGGATATGAAATCTGCAGCTCGACAATTTATGCTCATTATTGTGCCCTTAAAGGGGTTGTCCCACGAAAATTATTCTACAGTTTTCAAACCAGCACCTGAATACTTTTGCAATTGCATGAAATTAAAAACTTTGCATAGACACCAAACTATTCAATAAAATGGATCTGTACAGCGCCCCCTGCTGCTTGTTTATAACTTATTTCTTTGTCCTGCTCACTGGGCTGGCCGCACATGCTCAGATTCATCCTTCATTGCCTCCTGAGCTGTGATAGGCAGAGCATGGACACACCCCCAGAGCTGCAGCAGAAAAGACACGCCTCCTAAGCTGCAGCAGTAAAGACACGCCCCCAGAGCTGCAGCAGAAAAGACACGCCCCCTGAGCTGCAGCAGTAAAGACACGCTCCCAGAGCTGCAGCAGAAAAGACACACCCCCTGAGCGGCAGCAGAAAAGACACGCCCCCTGAGCTGCAGCAGTAAAGACACACCTCCTAAGCTGCATCAGTAAAGACACACTCCCAGAGCTGCAGCCGAAAAGACACGCCCCCAGAGCTGCAGCAGAAAAGACACGCCCCCAGAGCTGCAGCAGAAAAGACACGCTCCCAGAGCTGCAGCAGTAAAGACACGCTCCCAGAGCTGCAGCAGAAAAGACACGCTCCCAGAGCTGCAGCAGAAAAGACACGCTCCCAGAGCTGCAGCAGAAAAGACACACCCCCTGAGCGGCAGCAGAAAAGACACGCCCCCTGAGCTGCAGCAGTAAAGACACACCTCCTAAGCTGCATCAGTAAAGACACACTCCCAGAGCTGCAGCCGAAAAGACACGCCCCCAGAGCTGCAGCAGAAAAGACACGCCCCCAGAGCTGCAGCAGAAAAGACACGCTCCCAGAGCTGCAGCAGAAAAGACACGCTCCCAGAGCTGCAGCAGAAAAGACACGCTCCCAGAGCTGCAGCAGAAAAGACACGCTCCCAGAGCTGCAGCAGAAAAGACACACCCCCTGAGCGGCAGCAGAAAAGACACGCCCCCTGAGCTGCAGCAGTAAAGACACGCCTCCTAAGCTGCAGCAGTAAAGACACACTCCCAGAGCTGCAGCAGAAAAGACACGCCCCCAGAGCTGCAGCAGAAAAGACACGCCCCCAGAGCTGCAGCAGAAAAGACACGCCCCCAGAGCTGAAGCAGAAAAGACATGCCGCCAGAGCTGCAGCAGAAAAGACACGCCTCCTAAGCTGCAGCAGAAATGACACGCCTCCTAAGCTGCAGCAGTAAAGACACGCCCCCAGAGCTGCAGCAGAAAAGACATGCTCCCAGAGCTGCAGCAGTAAAGACACGCCCCCAGAGCTGCAGCAGAGATGACACGCCTCCTAAGCTGCAGCAGTAAAGACACGCCCCCAGAGCTGCAGCAGTAAAGACACACCCCCAGAGCTGCAGCAGAAAAGACACGCCCCCAGAGCTGCAGCAGAAAAGACACGCCCCCAGAGCTGCAGCAGAAAAGACACGCCCCCAGAGCTGCAGCAGAATGGACACTCCCCCTTGAGCTGTCAGCTTGATATAAATGTAGCAGAGCAATGAATGGGGAGATCTCTGGATCCATGTGAGATGCAGGGCTGGTTCTAGCTTTATTAGAGGGTGTTCTGATCTTTTTTTTTTTTACATTAGTCATGGGATCCCCCTTTAATTGCACAGGCCCTAATTGAGCTCCCATATTGGTACATGGGCGTTCTCAATAGGATGCTGTTTAGATGCCCCATACTTTAAACTCTCACTCTTCTGCATTAGGACACATCAGACGATTATCATTTGGATCCTGATGCCACCTCCCTCTTGATGCTTTACACTGCAGCTCTGCTTCTTCAGACTGGCTCCTCCAAGCTCAGCAGAACGGCAGTGCACGGACAGAATGACCATATAGTACAGATGTGGAGCCTGAGCAGTCGGCCCCATCAGAGGGAAGCTTCTCGTGTTATCGCTTCTGCTTTATATCGCTCTTAGTTTTTACGTCAGGAGCTGCGCTGTGCGACGTCTACGCTGGGCTTTTTTTCACAATCCCACTTACAGAAGTCGTATGCTAGCAGCACTGTGACCCCATGATCAGTAAAGCTGTCAGAATGGGAGTTATAGTACAGCATCGCTCCGTGCAATGTGCTCCCAAGCTGCAACGCAAAGTGTCCCTGCAACTTTAATTAAAATTTTGGCAGCTGCGGACGAGGGTCCTGCTGCGCCGTCTAATGAACTCGGGAGGGGAACAAAGTCCTGAATGTAAAAATATCAACTTGAAATTGACTAAAAGAAACAAAAAGTGCGAATCCTGAATAATGTGCGGAGGATGCGACACAGAAATCTGCATCAGATGTGGATGGGGTTTATACGATGGCGGTCCTTACCACAGGGACTTACCTCCCAACGTGTACTTACGGATTATCCCTGCATCAAACTGCACATCTGTAGCAGAAACCCCAAATGACGGGTGAATCCTAGACAAATCCAACACGTGTGAACATACCCTTATTCAGAGAGGACTGCCCAGACTGATACATTGTAACAGAGTGCAGCATACAGGCATACAGAAAACAACCTGGTCACTAACCTGGGCGCGCTGGACGTGGAGGAGAACATTTCGGATTCCGCGTTGAGGTGGGAGCGCCGCTTCAGCTGCTCTGAATAAACTTTATTAGTAAAGAGGCGGAGAACCCCTTTAATTACAAAGGAATATCCAAGTTGGTACTTCTGCGTGCTCGCCAACAACAAGGGAGACTCAATACCCAGGGGGATGTACATCAGTGTAACACATCGGGCGCTTCACATGGGGCCTCATTCATCTAAATACAATTGTACGACCCGAGCGGCCATTAGTCGTTATGGCTGTGGGGGCAGATGGGAGATTTATCCTGAGCTGGTAGTATGAATACCTAAGGATGCTCGGCCGCTGTAAATCACATTATAGGGGAGGGCGATCCCTGGACGACGCAGACATGACAGGTCCTACAACAGTCCCCAGGACACATCAGACATGATTTACAAACAGGCCTTAATGTCCACTTCAGCGAGATCTCGCCCTCCGCCTCCTGTGCTCTCATCGCCTTGGTAAGTGCAGCTACGAGAACCAGAGAGGACAACACACTGCGGAGCCGCGGCACGGAGGGGCGGAAAGGACTACAACTATTACAGCAATGTGTGCGGCCAGTAACCTGGGGGACACCTGGGAGCCGCACTTTACTTACTATTCTGCAAGGTGAAATCTACCAGCATCACCTGCTTGTTCAGTGTCTGCAGACTAAAGCGATTGTCAGGGATTTTAAGAACACTGTCTACCATCAGAAATGCAAAAACGTATAAAATAAGAACCATGTACCTGAAAAATCCCCAACAGCTGCCGCTCTGGTGGTCCACCGCTGATCATGCATTGATGACATCACATACCTCATACATGTGACTGCAGCAGCCACTCACTGATTATGCAGTGATGATGTCACATACCTCATACATGTGACTGCAGCAGCCACTCACTGATTATGCATTGATGACATCACATACCTCATACATGTGACTGCAGCAGCCACTCACTGATTAGGCAGTGATGATGTCACATATCTCATACATGTGACTGCAGCAGCCATTCACAGATTATGCGTTGATGACATCACATACCTCATACATGTGACTGCAGCAGCCACTCACTGATTATGCAGTGATGATGTCACATACCTCATACATGTGACTGCAGCAGCCACTCACTGATTATGCATTGATGACATCACATACCTCATACATGTGACTGCAGCAGCCACTCACTGATTATGCGTTGATGACATCACATACCTCATACATGTGACTGCAGCAGCCACTCACTGATTATGCGTTGATGACATCACATACCTCATACATGTGACTGCAGCAGCCACTCACTGATTATGCATTGATGACATCACACACCTCATACATGTGACTGCAGCAGCCACTAAATGGCCTCACTGATCATGTGCAGTCAGCCTGATTCTGCCGGCAAATGTCAGGATTGTCGCCTGCTCTCTAGCGGAGGAGACCACAGCTATTACATACAGCAATCTCCTCCACAGCATGGGGGAAACAACCGTTATACCATCACTCCTCCCCATGCTATCCCATTGTTTGCCGGCACCAGTGCTGATTACAGGGCACGATCTGCCGCCGGTAAATGATAATGTTTAAACCTGTCATGAAAGATTTGGATTGCCGGATGATTGAGCGCTCACTTGTTCATCGAGTAATCGGTGGCGGTATCACACTGCAAGATGATTGCTAACAAGCGTTCATACGACAATCGCCTGGTGTAATAATACAGGCTTTACAAGCTTCTGAGGCCAGTGATCTGCTGCAGCCATCAATGTGGGGCTAGCAGGGACCACCAGAGATGAGGCGCTGCAGATAGTGGTGATTTTTTATGGTATTTTTTACATTTTCCCGCTCATAGACAATTAACCTTACGTCGACTTTAAAGGAGTGTAACCACTAAAACATTCGAATAACATGCCATAAAAATGCGACCGGCGGAGTCCTGGGCAAAGAAAACCACAAGGATCTACAGGACGACGAGATGAGCGACACATAACGAGCACAGCCTCGATCCGCAGGATCAGGCGACATCATCTGCGGTGAGAAAATCTCTGAATAAACATGGCAGTATTCAGAATCTGCCAGCGCTGAGATCTCTGGACTATAAGACTCAGCCTGCTCATAAGTATTCTGTGGCAGCACAAGTCTGTTGTAGCTTTCCATATCTTGGGCTCCTGACAGCCACCTGGTAACGACTGAGAGGGCACACCATGACAGCCATGACCGCTGCCACCGATGACTGCAGGGGGAAAGAGAACTGAGAATAAACGAGCCCATTCACGCCTGAGCCCCTCCATAATGGAAGGATGTCGTCTAGCAGACAGAAAACCCTTGACTGTGCGTTCAGGGCGCGGCGCCTGCACAGCTGCCTTCCCCGTACAGGTGGGGACAGCAGAAACTCATGCAAATCCTCTAAACTGAATTACACGGCCTCCATCTGTTCTCTCCAAGCATCCATTCCTCTAAACCGTTTACTGCGCGTCCATACTACTCGTAATCTCATTCCACGCTGGAGCGGAAAGGTGTTCTGCTTGGCGGACGGCAGATCGCTGCACTGCTGGAATCAGGGGAACAAACAGACTAAATAAATGCATTTTCATATTTCCGATAAAAATTATTGACAATCTGGTGATGGATAAACACACAGTAAGGCCCCTGTCACACGAGCGAGTTTTCCGCGCGGGTGCAATGCGTGACGTGAACGCATAGCACCCGCACTGAATCCGGACCCATTCATTTCAATGGGGCTGTGCACATGAGCGATGTTTTTCATGCATCACTTGTGCGTTGCGTGAAAATCATAGCATGTTCTGTATTCTGCGTTTTTCACGCAACCCTGGCCTCATAGAAGTGAATGGGGCTTCAGTGAAAAACCCATCAAAACGCATTGCACCCGCGCGGAATAAAACTGAACGCAATCGCAGACAAAACTGACCGAACTTGCTTGCAAAATGGTGCGAGTTTCACTGAACGCATCCGGACCTTATCCGCTCATCTGCAAGGAGCCTAATAGCTGCCACTGACTTGTCCTAATGAGATACCCCCAGGATTTCCAAGCTACTCCGCACGATGCTCTGCAGGTATATACTGTGAGCACACAAAACGTGGCCATTAATAGTGAGTAACGCGCCTCTGTGTGAGTAATATCTGGTGGGAAACAAAGAAATGTCCATTACCAAATGATTAGAAAAATATTGTAATTTTATTCTGACACAGCAAAGGATAAGAGGTCACCAGCCACACGAGAAAGCTCCTTCTCCTGTCCGGAGATACTCCACAAACCATTCCATGTACCGCATACTAACATCTGCTTCTCAACAGGCAGAGCGACTCCACAGACTGGTCAGCGATATACCAGACACATGACCCTCACAAGACACAGAGGACGATGTGACCCAGGAGAATATTCCTCAATGCACCACAAACATAACAATCAATATTTTACCATTTATATATGTACACACTATACATAAAAAGCAGTTACATCCTGTATTTTACTCCAGAGCTGCACTCACTATTCTGCTGGTGCAGTCACTGTGTACATACATTACTTATCCTGTACTGATCCTGAGTTACATCCTGTATTATACTCCAGAGCTGCACTCACTATTCTGCTGGTGCAGTCACTGTGTACATACATTACTTATCCTGTACTGATCCTGAGTTACATCCTGTATTATACTCCAGAGCTGCACTCACTATTCTGCTGGTGCAGTCACTGTGTACATACATTACTTATCCTGTACTGATCCTGAGTTACATCCTGTATTATACTCCAGAGCTGCACTCACTATTCTGCTGGTGCAGTCACTGTGTACATACATTACTTATCCTGTACTGATCCTGAGTTACATCCTGTATTATACTCCAGAGCTGCACTCACTATACTGCTGGTGAAGTCACTGTGTACATACATTACTTATCCTGTACTGATCCAGAGTTACATCCTGTATTATACTCCAGAGCTGCACTCACTATTCTGCTGGTGTAGTCACTGTGTACATACATTACTTATCCTGTACTGATCCTGAGTTACATCCTGTATTATACTCCAGAGCTGCACTCACTATTCTGCTGGTGCAGTCACTGTGTACATACATTACTTATCCTGTACCGATCCTGAGTTACATCCTGTATTATACTCCAGAGCTGCACTCACTATTCTGCTGGTGCAGTCACTGTGTACATACATTACTTATCCTGTACTGATCCTAAGTTACATCCTGTATTATACTCCAGAGCTGCACTCACTATTCTGCTGGTGCAGTCACTGTGTAAATACATTACTTATCCTGTACTGATCCTGAGTTACATCCTGTATTATACTCCAGAGCTGCACTCACTATTCTGCTGGTGCAGTCACTGTGTACATACATTACTTATCCTGTACTCATCCTGAGTTACATCCTGTAGTATACTCCAGAGCTGCACTCATTATTCTGCTGGTGCAGTCACTGTGTACATACATTACTTATCCTGTACTGATCCTGAGTTACATCCTGTATTATACTCCAGAGCTGCACTCACTATTCTGCTGGTGCAGTCACTGTGTACATACATTACTTATCCTGTACTGATCCTGAGTTGCATCCTGTATTATACTCCAGAGCTGCACTCACTATTCTGCTGGTGCAGTCACTGTGTACATACATTACTTATCCTGTACTGATGCTGAGTTATATCCTGTATTATACTCCAGAGCTGCGCTCACTATTCTGCTGGTTGGTGTCAGCAGTTATACTAAGTCACATTTCATGACGTGTGCAGTGTCAGGTCAGAGACACATTCTCCAGAGCCTCTGCAATGTCCTGGAATCCAGTTTGCTTTGTCGTTCGGTGGTTTTACCCCATTTGTTGACACAAGTCCTTACAGTCCTGAGTCCGTTATTAGAAGATTATTAATGATCAGACAGAAGTCTGCAGTCTGCGTAGTCCATACCTAGTCCCGGGAGAAGTCGCGCTCAGAGGCATCTGTCTTTGCTTTTGGTTTTCATTAAATGTAATGTAAGAGCCTGAAGCCATTCCTGTGATGGCGTAAAGCAGATCGGGGCCCGGGGCTAAGGAACGGGGCCCCAACGTCTTCTATTCAAATGCTCCTTTTAATCGCCTCATGAACAACGCTTATCTTCAAAGAGCCTCAGAGGTGAAGCGGCGGGGTCTGGTCTCTAGGAGGGTTTCTTCAAAATTCCTCCAGACATATCATTATTTAATCCAAGCAATTCTCACGTCACCGCAGTTAGTGACCGAAATAATTAGCTTCACTTCAATTAATACTTACTGTAGACGACACGTATACTGATCCAGTGAGTGCAGCTCTGGAGTATAATACACAATGTAACTGAGGATCAGTACAGGATAAGTAATGTATGTACACAGTGACTGCACCAGCAGAATAGTGAGTGCAGCTCTGGAGTATAATACAGGATGTAACTCAGGATCAGTACAGGATAAGTAATGTATGTACACAGTGACTGCACCAGCAGAATAGTGAGTGCAGCTCTGGAGTATAATACAGGATGTAACTGAGGATCAGTACAGGATAAGTAATGTATGTACACAGTGACTGCACCAGCAGAATAGTGAGTGCAGCTCTGGAGTATAATACAGGATGTAACTGAGGATCAGTACAGGATAAGTAATGTATGTACACAGTGACTGCACCAGCAGAATAGTGAGTGCAGCTCTGGAGCATAATACAGGATGTAACTCAGGATCAGTACAGGATAAGTAATGTAATGTACACAGTGACTGCACCAGCAGAATAGTGAGTGCAGCTCTGGAGTATAATACAGGATCTAACTCAGGATCAGTACAGGATAAGTAATGTATGTACACAGTGACTGCACCAGCAGAATAGTGAGTGCAGCTCTGGAGTATATTACAGGATGTAACTCAGGATCAGTACAGGATAAGTAATGTATGTACACAGTGACTTCTCCAGCAGAATAGTGAGTGCAGCTCTGGAGTATAATATAGGATGTAACTCAGGATCAGTACAGGATAAGTAATGTATGTACACAGTGACTGCACCAGCAGAATAGTGAGTGCCGCTCTGGAGTATAATACAGGATGTAACTCAGGATCAGTA
The DNA here is from genome assembly GCF_905171765.1 of Bufo bufo. NCBI lineage: Eukaryota > Metazoa > Chordata > Amphibia > Anura > Bufonidae > Bufo > Bufo bufo. The sequence goes on along the minus strand of NC_053396.1, from coordinate 2,968,992 downwards.
CAGGATAAGTAATGTATGTACACAGTGACTGCACCAGCAGAATAGTGAGTGCAGCTCTGGAGTATAATACAGGATGTAACTCAGGATCAGTACAGGATAAGTAATGTATGTACACAATGACTCCACCAGCAAAATAGTGAGTGCAGCTCTGGAGTATAATACAGGATGTAACTGAGCATCAGTACAGGATAAGTAATGTATGTACACAGTGACTCCACCAGCAGAATAGTGAGCGCAGCTCTGGAGTATAATACAGGATGTAACTCAGGATCAGTACAGGATAAGTAATGTATGTGCACAGTGACTGCACCAGCAAAATAGTAAGTGCAGCTCTGGAGTATAATACAGGATGTAACTGAGCATCAGTACAGGATAAGTAATGTATGTACACAGTGACTCCACCAGCAGAATAGTGAGTGCAGCTCTGGAGTATAATACAGGATGTAACTCAGGATCAGTACAGGATAAGTAATGTATGTACACAGTGACTGCACCAGCAGAATAGTGAGTGCAGCTCTGTAGTATAATACAGGATGTAACTCAGGATCAGTACAGGATAAGTAATGTAATGTACACAGTGACTGCACCAGCAGAATAGTGAGCGCAGCTCTGGAGTATAATACAGGATGTAACTCAGGATCAGTACAGGATAAGTAATGTATGTACACAGTGACTGCACCAGCAGAATACTGAGTGCAGCTCTGGAGTATAATACAGGATGTAACTCAGGATCAGTACAGGATAAGTAATGTATGTACACAGTGACTGCACCAGAAGAATAGTGAGTGCAGCTCTGGAGTATAATACAGGATGTAACTCAGGATCAGTACAGGATAAGTAATGTATGTACACAGTGACTGCACCAGCAGAATAGTGAGTGCAGCTCTGGAGTATAATACAGCATGTAACTCAGGATCAGTACAGGATAAGTAATGTATGTACACAGTGACTTCACCAGCAGTATAGTGAGTGCAGCTCTGGAGTATAATACAGGATGTAACTCAGGATCAGTACAGGATAAGTAATGTATGTACACAGTGACTGCACCAGCAGAATAGTGAGTGCAGCTCTGGAGTATAATACAGGATGTAACTCAGGATCAGTACAGGATAAGTAATGTATGTACACAGTGACTGCACCAACAGAATAGTGAGTGCAGCTCTGGAGTATAATACAGGATGTAACTCAGGATCAGTACAGGATAAGTAATGTATGTACACAGTGACTGCACCAGCAGAATAGTGAGTGCAGCTCTGGAGTATAATACAGGATGTAACTCAGGATCAGTACAGGATAAGTAATGTATGTACACAGTGACTGCACCAGCAGAATACTGAGTGCAGCTCTGGAGTATAATACAGGATGTAACTCAGGATCAGTACAGGATAAGTAATGTATGTACACAGTGACTTCACCAGCAGTATAGTGAGTGCAGCTCTGGAGTATAATACAGGATGTAACACAGGATAAGTAATGTATGTACACAGTAACTGCACCAGCAGAATAGTGAGTGCAGCTCTGGAGTATAATACAGGATGTAACTCAGGATCAGTACAGGATAAGTAATGTAATGTACACAGTGACTGCACCAGCAGAATAGTGAGTGCAGCTCTGGAGTATAATACAGGATGTAACTCAGGATCGGTACAGGATAAGTAATGTATATACACAGTGAGTGCACCAGCAGAATAGTGAGTGCAGCTCTGGAGTATAATGCAGGATGTAACTCAGGATCAGTACAGGATAAGTAATGTATGTACACAGTGACTGCACCAGAAGAATAGTGAGTGCAGCTCTGGAGTATAATACAGGATGTAACTCAGGATCAGTACAGGATAAGTAATGTATGTACACAGTGACTGCACCAGCAGAATACTGAGTGCAGCTCTGGAGTATAATACAGGATGTAACTCAGGATCAGTACAGGATAAGTAATGTATGTACACAGTGACTGCACCAGAAGAATAGTGAGTGCAGCTCTGGAGTATAATACAGGATGTAACTCAGGATCAGTACAGGATAAGTAATGTATGTACACAGTGACTGCACCAGCAGAATAGTGAGTGCAGCTCTGGAGTATAATACAGCATGTAACTCAGGATCAGTACAGGATAAGTAATGTATGTACACAGTGACTTCACCAGCAGAATAGTGAGTGCAGCTCTGGAGTATAATACAGGATGTAACTCAGGATCAGTACAGGATAAGTAATGTATGTACACAGTGACTGCACCAGCAGAATAGTGAGTGCAGCTCTGGAGTATAATACAGGATGTAACTCAGGATCAGTACAGGATAAGTAATGTATGTACACAGTGACTGCACCAACAGAATAGTGAGTGCAGCTCTGGAGTATAATACAGGATGTAACTCAGGATCAGTACAGGATAAGTAATGTATGTACACAGTGACTGCACCAGCAGAATACTGAGTGCAGCTCTGGAGTATAATACAGGATGTAACTCAGGATCAGTACAGGATAAGTAATGTATGTACACAGTGACTTCACCAGCAGTATAGTGAGTGCAGCTCTGGAGTATAATACAGGATGTAACACAGGATAAGTAATGTATGTACACAGTAACTGCACCAGCAGAATAGTGAGTGCAGCTCTGGAGTATAATACAGGATGTAACTCAGGATCAGTACAGGATAAGTAATGTATGTACACAGTGACTGCACCAGCAGAATAGTGAGTGCAGCTCTGGAGTATAATACAGGATGTAACTCAGGATCAGTACAGAATAAGTAATGTATGTACACAGTGACTGCACCAGCAGAATAGTGAGTGCAGCTCTGGAGTATAATACAGGATGTAACTCAGGATCAGTACAGGATAAGTAATGTATGTACACAGTGACTCTTCAGCTACAGATTGGCAGAGTTGGCATTTTGAGGCACTTTTTATGTGTTGCGACAGTATCTGGAAGTAAAGAGGAACAGGACCCAGGAGACATCAGAATGTCATTAGTCGGGGGACGGCGGAGGTCCTTTTTAGGAGTTCATGTAAATCATTTCTGTACATTGCACAGAGATGTTGGAAGGATTTTCTCCAGGTAATTTCCATCCTGTCTCTAGCCGTCAATAGAAATGAAGGCGTAGCTTTCATCCTAGATATTTCTTCTGCAGTGTAAGAGGCAATGTAGAAGTTCATGCACAGTCTAGAACGGGCTCCATAGGCTGCAGACTGAGCAGAGACACCGTCCACCCTGGGCAGAGTACAGAGCGCACTGGGCAGTACACGGACCCACTGGGGCAACGGACCATGGGAGCCATGAAACCCAGCGAAGTTCTAAGTCCCAGCTGCTCAGTAGTGTGAGGGTTATTGCAGGAACCTAAGAGGCTCAATCAAAGTTATTCAGTTCATGGAAACCCAAAGAACAACTCACACCCGATCCCTGCTACGGAAGGAAAGGTGAAGGAGGATGGGGGTCCTTCTGCATCCCTATAGACAAGTCCTTCTGGCATTATGTGGGAAGCCCCCGTCCCAATCACATTGTCTGGTCGATAGCCCCTCCGTTCCTGCTCCCTCCCACAGAATAAGACTGCACTTGTGATTTACTATGGACTTAACGGCAGTAAGGGTTAAATCTAAATTAAAAAGCAGTGCAAGCCTTACAGCAATCTATCCAGCGGTGACACAATACCTTCCTATGACAAATAACCACGGCCGCTCCACTTTATTTCCTCTTCATATATCTTCCTGTCACGCCAAGCTCCATATTATACAATTATTTCAAATAGCAAAGTTAAAAACAAAGAAATCGGATCAATCATTTATTTGGCCGGGTAACCAGTGAGGTCCGTAATTTCCCTGTCAGTGGTGATGACAGAGAAGGATGGAAGAACTGGAAATCATTTTAATGTAAAGGTTACAGAAGACGGCGTCCAATCTTCCCCACTGGTTGAGTAATAGCTTAACATGGTGCTAGGAACCCGTCCTACCCCACCGGGCCCAATACCGACAGGGAAGAGGCCGAATGATCAGAAAACACACCAGAAGGATGGGGCCCAGAGAGCAGGGCCACGCCAAGAAGTACTAAATGGCTCCTCATGCCCGGGCAGCAGCACTTAGCCCTCATCACCCATCACTGCGGCAGAGGGGTGGCATGCTCTTTATGAAGAAAGGTTTCCCTGTCTTTATCCAGAGCGACCAGAGGGAAGGGGCCCCGGACGCGCGGAGCTGTGCATTGTATGTGCACCTGTTCTCATCCCTTTATAAAGTCTCCTATTCAGTCTTGTCTGCATTTTCCAGGTCTCCACAGACTCTATGTGACGACCACCATTATAGTGTCCGCACTGGTAAGACTCATAATGGGAAGAAACAATCAAATCTGATTACACAGAGATCATATGGGATTTACCCCTCAGCCAAGAATTACAGGACCGATACTAAAAACCTCAACTGCACAGCAAGGATTCTGCAGAGAGAAGGAGTACCACAACCCCCATCATTGCTGCTATCCATGCATACACTGCTATTGGGAATGAACTGCTATTCTGCACTTTAGTAAAAAGAGATCTATTTATTTGCACCAACTGACCTGGTCACTGACTCAATCACTATTCACTAGCCATTGCACCTGCGCCCAAACTGCCAAAACAGTTAACACTAAGGGCACCCCGACCATCACCAGGCAGTAGCCCCAACAACAGGTTGTGACCCGAGGGAAGACAAGAGTGTGTCCTTCTATCACTTCATGGCCCTAGTAGGGTATTGGTGTGAGGATTGCCACTGTGATCTGCATGCACTACCATCCTTGCCAGGGCAACTACCATGCTTATCCTCTACTTGCTCATCCTAGGCTGCTGCTACACTTGCAGCCTGCCTACGCTTCATACTTACCTGCCATCTGCAGCTCCATGTCACTACCAGAGCTTTGGGACGTTCTCACAGCTCTGTTTCTCCACCCCTGTGATGATGTCACTACTAGAGCTGGGAGGAGTTCTCACTGCTCTGTTTACTTTTGGTTTCCTTCCTCACAGCTGTTCCTCATGCGTTTGATTTCCCTCTCTTTATATCACCCCTCCTCCTATTGTAGGGCGTGGATTATAGTTCTCATTTCAGTTGTAGCTCTTGCTTTAGTATCTTCACTTGTAGCTATCAGTTCACTGGACCTGTGTTCTGCTGCAGCAAGCACTCCGGATATTGCCAGCTGTCCTTGGATCCGTCTTCTCTGCGGCTGCAACACCTTCAGCTAGTGTACAGACATTGTTGTGTACCTTATTATTTTCTGACTGGATCTGAGGTGGCCACGGTTCCCTCCATATACTGAGTAGGGCACCGGTGGCCGTGCCCCTTCCACTATTGTAGGGGTTACAGTGGTCATCAGTCTTAGGCACGTGGGCATGCCTCGTTCCGCCATTTGGATCCGGGCATGATCTTTAGCAGCATAGGGAGAGCTTTGAGGGTCTGACAGGGGTCACCCTTTATCCTCCCTAGTTTGGGTCCGGTCAGTAGCTCTTTTACTGTGTATACTATTGTTGCTCACATACAGCCGTGACACTCCAGTCCTGTGCACTAGCTTCTGTGTGTCTATCTTCTGTCCGTGGCTCGTTTACTTCTTCTTGGGCATAATCATCTGTTCCTCTGCAGCCAGTGACTGGATTCCTCAGTGATGTGTCCACACGAGAGTCATCACCGCTGATGTAACTAAGCACTGTGCACTGTAATTAAGGGACTTGGAGCAGGATGAAGAAACTGTATATAAGGGACAGGCGAGAACACAGGAGAGGTAAGAACTGATTATCTATCATCACTAGAACACCCTGCTTATAACTGTGTATAGTATAAGGACAGGGGAGAACACATGAGAGGTGAGGATTGATTATGTATCATCACTAGAACACCTTGCATATCACTGTGTGTAGTATAAGGGACAGGAGAGAACACAGGAGAGGTGAGAACTGATTATCTATCATCACTAGAACACCCTGCTTATAACGGTGTATAGTAAAAGGACAGGGGAGAACACAGGAGAGGTGAGAACTGATTATCTATCATCACTAGAACACCCTGCTTATCATTGTTTATAGTATAAGGACAGGAGAGAACACAGGAGAGGTGAGAACTGATTATCTATCATCACTAGAACACCCTGCTTATCGCTGTTTATAGTATAAGGACAGGAGAGAACACAGGAGAGGTGAGAACTGATTATCATCACTAGAACACCCTGCTTATCACTGTTTATAGTATAAGGATAGGGGAAAACAAAGGAGAGGTGAGAACTGATTATCTATCATCAGTAGAATACCCTGCTTATTATTTTGTATAGTATAAGGACAGGGGAGAACACAGGAGAGGTGAGAACTGATTATCTATCATCACTAGAACACCCTGCTTATCACTGTTTATAGTATAAGGACAGCAGAGAACACAGGAGAGGTGAGAACTGATTATCTATCATCACTAGAACACCCTGCTTATCACTGTTTATAGTATAAGGACAGGAGAGAACACAGGAGAGGTGAGAACTGATTATCTATCATCACTAGAACACCCTGCTTATAACTGTGTATAGTATAAGGACAGGAGAGAACACAGGAGAAGTGAGAACTGATTATCTATCATCACTAGAACACCCTGCTTATTATTTTGTATAGTATAAGGACAGGGGAGAACACAGGAGAGGTGAGAACTGATTATCTATCATCACTAGAACACCCTGCTTATCACTGTTTATAGTATAAGGACAGGAGAGAACACAGGAGAGGTGAGAACTGATTATCTATCATCACTAGAACACCCTGCTTATCACTGTTTATAGTATAAGGACAGGAGAGAACACAGGAGAGGTGAGAACTGATTATCTATCATCACTAGAACACCCTGCTTATTATTTTGTATAGTATAAGGACAGGGGAGAACACAGGAGAGGTGAGAACTGATTATCTATCATCACTAGAAAACCCTGCTTATCACTGTTTGTAGTAAAAGGGCAGGAGAGAACACAGGAGAGGTGAGGATTGATTATCTATCATCACTAGAACACCTTGCTTATCACTGTGTGTTGTATAAGGGACAGGTGAGAACACAGGAGAGATGAGAACTGATTATCATCACTAGAACACCCTGCTTATCACTGTTTATAGTATAAGGATAGGGGAAAACAAAGGAGAGGTGAGAACTGATTATCTATCATCAGTAGAATACCCTTATTATCACTGTTTATAGTATAAGGGACAGGAGAGAACACAGGAGAGGTAAGAACTTATTGTCTATCACCACTAGAACACCCTGCTTATTACTGTCTATAGTATAAGGACAGGAGAGAACACAGGAGAGGGGAGAACTGATTATCTATCACCACTAGAACACCCTGCTTATTACTGTCTATAGTATAAGGACAGGAGAGAACACAGGACAGTGTACAGTATTGGACAAGATTGGCTTAGATACACAACACACTAGACAGTATTGTACAAGATAGGATTAGATACAGAGCTCAGCGGGCCGTATCACACACAACAGGCTATTTATCAGGCTCAGAAGACTGTATTGTATATGATAGACTAAGCTACAGATGTGTTTTGACGTGCCTGCTTATTCAAGCTGTTTACTGTACTACTAAATAGCTGGCGAGGGAGGAGCCTATGGACAGTCAGTGATGTGATGCAGCAAAAGACAAGACACTAGTAGGATTCATGTGTGAGTGTAGTAACATGGCCACAAGAGGTGTAGTGGGCGGAGCATCTGCAGACTGAAGAGTGTTGGGGAGGGGTCAGCCTGTGACTTATTACTCTGCAGAGCAGCTAGGCTTGGTTATAAATAAAGTTAGGTCTTGAAGAAACCAGGAAGCTCTGAATGTAAACAGACCTACAAGGAGAGTCTGATGCCCAGACAGGGGGAAGAAAAGCACAGACATGAAAAACAGGTATTGGGGGCATGTATATGCACGTTGAGGGGTCTAAGAAGCACATAAAAAGAATTTAGATTTTGGGACCAGACAACCTCTTTAAGTATAGTATATACAAAGGATAGAGAACTGAGTTAAAAGGGTTTTTCAAGACTTATATACTGATGACCTACCCTAAAAAAGTATCGCTCCTCATTAATAGATTAGTTCATATAATAGTACTCGTCAACGATCTCATCCATGCCTTTTGACCAATCATCTGTCTCCCATCTTTACAGGTAATAACAAGTAACGAGTGAAAGGCAAATGAGTAACGACCGCAAGTACAAACGATTATCTATGTGTATAATAAGCGGAATTTTCATGGTTAGCGAGTCGCTTTTGCTTCGATTGTTTCTCGTGATCTGTATGACATCTGCTGGAGTAACAGTACCTCAGCTCTCTTGCACAGACATTTCCGAACAAATCCTTGTTCATTTGCAGGTCGTCATATACATTGGACAGTAGTCCTCAATACATTCATATGTCAGGATCATTTTATCAGACACAATGAAGCCCAAATGATCAGAGGCTCCATCTTCAGACTTTAGCCGTGCACTCGAATAATAGTCATGAAAATATTATAAAGAGAGGGGTTTGTGTATCCATGAAGAGAAAGTGCACATGTTTACAATCGACCATATGCCTCACACCTAGCAAAAGATCTAAGAATAATCCTAATATGTCACTAATCTGCTGAAACTACACTAATTAACAAAAACCTCAAACGAGAGCCGAGCGATGAAAAGACAGCTGACAGCAGATAAAAATCCAAAATAACCGCCAGCTGGGCGTTCTTTACACCTTGCTGCCGCTACATACGATAGCAGAAAAACAAATATATCCAAAGCAGCCGCCATTCCCGGTGCGATCAGCGGTGTAAATGTGTCTACCGAGACAAAATACACAAAGTGAAATCACATCCTGGTACTTTAAAGAGCCAGTGACCCGGTTTATAAATCTAGAGATAATGGCGCAGGAACATTTCTCTGGAGCATCCCAGCAGTGGCGGTAATGACAAGGTTGAGGTTACGGGCAGGTTTCTCTCTTTACTAATAGCTCATCCCAGTAAATTACCTGACATGGTGGATAACAGGGAACAACAGGTTACATTTAACTACACAACAATGGTCTTTTTAAGAAGCTAAAAATGTATGCAAGTGATGGGCGCTAACACGTCGCACATGTTCCTGCCTCGGCACGTAGAGGCAAGTCTGACTTGGAGCAAAAAAATCCTCCATCCTGTGATCTAACTTGCATCTAGTACTTAGCGTTCTGCAGCGATAATAATGTTGGAAGGAAAACAGCGGCGCCCAGCTGTGCCACCATCCACAGGAACATTTTCATTCTGCAGTCAATAAGTCCCCGCCGTCAGTTACCTCCATGTCCTCACTGAATGTCTGGTGAACGGCTTGGTCAAGCAGTAACCTGCTGTGATACGGCAGCTATATGTGGTCACACATCTTCTACTAGATAAAACGATGACACTGGGGAAGTCGAGCTTCCAATCTACACTAATAATCCCTGATTGCCTGACTCTGTTATCAGACGCCCGGCATCTGGCAGATCGTACGCCGGCATCAAGCTGGAGCGGAAAACAAGTCCTGAAAATAACAGCACCTGAGCGGAGGCAACGGGGCAGGAAACCTTCATTAGATGAGATAAAGATTAGAGGCACCTACACACACCTTCTTAAAGAGATGCAGCTATAGGCACGCATTCAGTGGCGGACCGACCGTGTCCCCTCAGCCAACACCATTATACCATATGACAGAGGCTTTGCGGGGTCCCTGACTGGACGCCCCCTCCACTCTTCATTCTCCTGACGTGCAGGAATCTTTCCTTTGCTATAAATTGGCTTGTTTGCCACATCGGGGGAGATTTATCAAGCTTCTGCTGTAGAAAAGGCACAAATTTTGGTAACTCCTGGCTTGTGACAAAATTTGTGCGACTTTTTTGCTTTTTGCAACACTATAGGCAGGGAGTGGGCAGAAGGAGGTGGCCCAACTCACGTAACAACATCTGTGCCAGAAATCTGGTCGATTTCAGCTCCGATAAGCGCCACAATTATTAAAAGCTGTGCACCTGTTAATAAATTTGGTTCATTTCATACAAGTTAAGATCGGTGTCGAGGCTGTGCGCCAGGGGCAATGTCCAGATTTTGCTGAGCTACACAAAAAGGGGTAAAGACTGTGGTGAAAATCTGCAACAAAAATTAACACGCTGAAGATTTTAAAATCTGCGTTTCCATATGGAAAAATTCTGCAGAGTGTAGATGAGGTATGTAAAATCTCATTCACTTGACTTGTTTTTCTCTGCTCAAATCTATCCTGTTCGGACGTACCCTAAGAAAGTGCAGACAAATGCGGTATTAGCATGGGCGCGCAACGAGGCAGCAGCCTGACCGTGTGGATTTAGACTCCAACAGCCAGTGGCGATATGCTGGAGTGGCTGATTATAGAGGAGTCCTAGAGGGAAGGATAAGACGGAGGGTGGACCCGACTTCTCTGTTTGATCCACTCTGAGTTCTGGCCTCACAAACGTGTGACCGAATGTCAAGAGCCCAGCGGGACATCTGTCAGCAGAGGATATAGCCGTGTGACGCTGGAGAAGCCTCAGTAACATTAGGTATCACACATCGGTTTCCTTCTCCACCAGGTTGACCACATGCATGCACTTCTCTCTCTACAAGATGATGGGTGGCCCCTCCAGTAGCACATAGGTCGTGGTGGAGGCGTCTCTTCTTCCATGGTCCAGTGCTCTGTGGACGTGCTTAATGCGGCTCTGTCAGCAGAGGATATAGCCGTGTGACGCTGGAGAAGCCTCAGTAACATTAGGTATCACACATCGGTTTCCTTCTCCACCAGGTTGACCACATGCATGCACTTCTCTCTCTACAAGATGATGGGTGGCCCCTCCAGTAGCACATAGGTCGTGGTGGAGGCGTCTCTTCTTCCATGGTCCAGTGCTCTGTGGACGTGCTTAATGCGGCTCGGTCAGCAGAGGACATAGCCGTGTGACGCTGGAGAAGCCTCAGTAACATTAGGTATCACACATAAGTTTCCTTCTCCACCAGGCTGACCACATGCATGCACTTCTCTCTCTACAAGACGATGGGTGGCCCCTCCAGTAGCACATAGGTCGTGGTGGAGGCGTCTCTTCTTCCATGGTCCAGTGCTCTGTGGACGTGCTTAATGCGGCTCGGTCAGCAGAGGATATAGCCGCGTGACGCTGGAGAAGCCTCAGTAACATTAGGTATCACACATCGGTTTCCTTCTCCACCAGGTTGACCACATGCATGCACTTCTCTCTCTACAAGACGATGGGTGGCCCCTCCAGTAGCACATAGGTCGTGGTGGAGGCGTCTCTTCTTCCATGGTCCAGTGCTCTGTGGACGTGCTTAATGCGGCTCGGTCAGCAGAGGATATAGCCGCGTGACGCTGGAGAAGCCTCAGTAACATTAGGTATCACACATCGGTTTCCTTCTCCACCAGGTTGACCACATGCATGCACTTCTCTCTCCACAAGACGATGGGTGGCCCCTCCAGTAGCACATAGGTCGTGGTGGAGGCGTCTCTTCTTCCATGGTCCAGTGCTCTGTGGACGTGCTTAATGCGGCTCTGTCAGCAGAGGATATAGCCGCGTGACGCTGGAGAAGCCTCAGTAACATTAGGTATCACACATCCGTTTCCTTCTCCACCAGGTTGACCACATGCATGCACTTCTCTCTCTACAAGACGATGGGTGGCCCCTCCAGTAGCACATAGGTCGTGGTGGAGGCGTCTCTTCTTCCATGGTCCAGTGCTCTGTGGACGTGCTTAATGCGGCTCGGTCAGCAGAGGACATAGCCGTGTGACGCTGGAGAAGCCTCAGTAACATTAGGTATCACACATAAGTTTCCTTCTCCACCAGGCTGACCACATGCATGCACTTCTCTCTCTACAAGACGATGGGTGGCCCCTCCAGTAGCACATAGGTCGTGGTGGAGGCGTCTCTTCTTCCATGGTCCAGTGCTCTGTGGACGTGCTTAATGCGGCTCGGTCAGCAGAGGACATAGCCGTGTGACGCTGGAGAAGCCTCAGTAACATTAGGTATCACACATAAGTTTCCTTCTCCACCAGGCTGACCACATGCATGCACTTCTCTCTCTACAAGATGATGGGTGGCCCCTCCAGTAGCACATAGGTCGTGGTGGAGGCGTCTCTTCTTCCATGGTCCAGTGCTCTGTGGACGTGCTTAATGCGGCTCGGTCAGCAGAGGATATAGCCGCGTGACGCTGGAGAAGCCTCAGTAACATTAGGTATCACACATCGGTTTCCTTCTCCACCAGGTTGACCACATGCATGCACTTCTCTCTCTACAAGACGATGGGTGGCCCCTCCAGTAGCACATAGGTCGTGGTGGAGGCGTCTCTTCTTCCATGGTCCAGTGCTCTGTGGACGTGCTTAATGCGGCTCTGTCAGCAGAGGATATAGCCGCGTGACGCTGGAGAAGCCTCAGTAACATTAGGTATCACACATCCGTTTCCTTCTCCACCAGGTTGACCACATGCATGCACTTCTCTCTCTACAAGACGATGGGTGGCCCCTCCAGTAGCACATAGGTCGTGGTGGAGGCGTCTCTTCTTCCATGGTCCAGTGCTCTGTGGACGTGCTTAATGCGGCTCGGTCAGCAGAGGATATAGCCGCGTGACGCTGGAGAAGCCTCAGTAACATTAGGTATCACACATCCGTTTCCTTCTCCACCAGGTTGACCACATGCATGCACTTCTCTCTCTACAAGACGATGGGTGGCCCCTCCAGTAGCACATAGGTCGTGGTGGAGGCGTCTCTTCTTCCATGGTCCAGTGCTCTGTGGACGTGCTTAATGCGGCTCGGTCAGCAGAGGATATAGCCGCGTGACGCTGGAGAAGCCTCAGTAACATTAGGTATCACACATCCGTTTCCTTCTCCACCAGGTTGACCACATGCATGCACTTCTCTCTCTACAAGACGATGGGTGGCCCCTCCAGTAGCACATAGGTCGTGGTGGAGGCGTCTCTTCTTCCATGGTCCAGTGCTCTGTGGACGTGCTTAATGCGGCTCGGTCTTTCTGCATAATTCACATTATCAAAGAGAGAAGAGATGACAGCGGCATCTCCTGTGATTACATCTGGCTGTGAACGCGTTCCAATGTCTGAAGGCCAAGTACAGAGAAGACAAATCCCACTGACCTGGAACCTCGTGATCAGAAAGATGGGAAAGAGAATACGAAGGAGCAGGAATAATTCCCAGAGCTCCGCCAGCTTCTCTTCAGAGCAGAGATCAGAGGCATCTCCGCCATGTTTTTGCCCATCCTCCAACACTAAAAGGCTCTGTTCACATCTCGTTTTGTGCTTCCATCTGGGGCATACATTGACCCCAGTGTCACGGTATAGACATACAGTAACATCATCGACTACAAGCCATTCTGCTTTTCTTTACTGTCCCTATATAGTGGTAAAAGAGGTTTTCCGGAACATACCAGCCTAATGTGGGCTTCTGGCATGCAGTGGCTGCGCGGGGCCTACGTGTCCGCTCAGCATTGCACATACTCTGAGGATTTCTAGCCAATAAATGCTTACAATAAATATTTCTGTTCACTGACAGCAATCAGAAACCATGAAAACTGCAGAATTGAGGCACAAAATGTGATGAAATCTGCGATAAGACGGTCAGTGATTCATTCACAAAGATTTCCTTGAAGAATCCGTGTTTAGACCGTGTGTCATCCGTGTCCCACTGAGGCCTCTTGCACAGGACCGTATGGCTTTTTCAGTCCACAAAAAACGGATCCGCAAAAAATACGGAAGACGTCCGTGTGCATTCCGTTTTTTGCAGAACGGAACATCTGGCCCCTGATAGAACAGTCCTATCCTTGTCTGTTATGCGGACAATAATAGGACATGTTCTATCTTTGAACAGAAATACGGAAACAGAAGGCATACGGAGTGCCTTCCGTTTTTTTTTTGCATATCCATTGAAATGAATGGTTCCGTATACGGTCCATATATGGAACGCAAAAAAAAACTGAATGTAAACGGGAAAAAAAAACGTTTGTGTGCAAGAGGCCATAGTCTATGGGTCAGTTTTTCACGGTCCCATACACTATAACGGACGCGATGGCTCTGTAAACACGAACATAAATGTAGCATGCTTCCGTGCTAAAAAACGGATGTGTCATTCATACGACCGTGTAAAGCCCGTGCCCATGCTATGGACTGCAAATTGCGGTGCACTGTCCGTGGCCCAGCTGCATGGGGATCGTGGACCTATTCACTTGAATGGGTCCGCGATCCCTCCGTTCCACAAAAAGATAGAGCATGTTCTACCTTTTTGCGGTGTGGAGGCACGGAACGGAACCCCAGAAGGCACTCCGTAGTGCTTCTGCAGTGTTCCGTTCGTGGTCCGCAATACGGCAACGGGCAGCACGCGTTCGTGTGAACGAGCCCTAAAATAAATGGGTACGTGGGCTGTCTGTGGATCACTGACGTGTGAATAAGGCCTTGTAGCGATTTCCCTCGGAAATGTTCTAATTCGGCAGATATCTGTTCGGGCCGGGGTCATTATATACCGGCGGTGTCTCGTCGGTGGTTTCATGTCGCAATGAACGACAAGTTGTGCGCCTGGGCTGTGATCATCGCTGGATAGGAGATCTCCACTAGCACACCAAACAGTAAGAAGCAGAACTGTGAATGCAGCTCTGGATGTAACAGCAGGATAAAGGTTCAGTAAAGCTAAATCTGCAAAAACGGTAAATCTCATGTAGATCTTCGCTGTAAAATGACATTGGTAAGTGAATGACACTTAAAAGAAAGCATCAAAAGTGCTGACGTGCCAAGAAGGACTTGAAGGCGTCGCATCCACGAGCGCATCCTCTCCTGTCGACTGCAGTTCATTCATTATGTAAATCTCGGTAAGATAAGCAGCGGAAGGTCCCTCCTGCGGAGATTAGCTGAGCTGTTAGCAGTATGACTGAACCCGTAGAGACGTGCGCGCAGGTGATGGCCTGTGGACGGCGTGAGTGATGAGCCATAGCGTTCCCCTGCGGACACATTACCTTTGCATTACTTACACATACAGATGATTTGCAGCACGACTGCTCCCGACTTATATGGCTGAAGCCGTTTCCACTGGATTAGCCCTTAATGCGATGCCATCATTCTGAATGTGTCATGTGCTGTGATGGGTCGGACGCCAGATCAGCACCAGACAAAGTCTCTGTGAGCATCTCCAGCAGCGATGATGCCGCTAATGCACTGACTGCACCATAAGCAAAACCCCCTCTCTAATATCATTACGGTACGCAGGATGCTGCTTTCAGCAGGCGCAATATTGAATTTTTATTTGCAGGTTTATTTACAGTCATTTGGGGTTTATGATGGAGGATAGTGCTGATCTCAGTGCATTCTCTTAGCTCAGGCAGAGAACGGAGCAGGTCTGCGGCCAGTAATTAGTATCGCCCATTATGAGGATGCAATGGCCGCCAACAGCAGCATTGCTATCCAGTGCCCTCCCTGCTATTAGCGAGGGCTAAACAAATGCAACGCTTAACTCCTGCGATTCTAGAAAAGACTAATAATAAGCACTTTTCATGTCATGATTTAGCAGCAAGATTCCAGATGCAATAACCCCCCCATCTTACTGCCCGTCCCTCTGATCGAATGCAGAATAAATCCGAAGTAATGAAATCTGCTTGTGCCGTGCATCAAGAACGCTTCCGTGCACCTCGGCGAAAGGTAATTATGGCGTCCTTACCTGCCGCTCTCACCCAGTTATTAATTTCTCTACTGCATCTTCAGGCAAAACTTATTTGCTTTCCAGCCATATTCTGCCTTTGATATTGTCTAGGAAATGATTATAACCAAGGAATAGAAGGCGAGGAACATTCAGGTCACCGATTAATGCAAAGCAGTGGTAAAACATGTCAGGCGCCATCCGATTATCGCAGGAAATCTTTGTTACTCTGAACAAAGCAAAATGGGTTTCCTGCAAACTGCAAACACAATTAGGTAAATTTATGAAGGTTTTGCACAGAGAATTGCACGCAGAGCGCGATTTCATCATGTTAATCCGAATAAAAAGGCTCAAGATGCTAAAATTAGACTCTGGGAAGGTAACTATTAGCGGGGTCTGTACATGGCTGTACGTGCGGATGTGATTAACACTGTGGGCGCTTCTGCTGTGTGGAATTACAATGTTATTGCGTCCAGCGAGTCTGTGCGGCATCGCTGCGGCTACAGTGCGACATCCGCCCGAAAGCATCGAGGTCAATGAAAATAAACCCAGGACGGATGGCACCCGGTGTCCCTACAGTCCACGAGAGCAGTGCCACCTGCAGAACTGACCCGATAACAGGACGGCCTCTCGTAAACGCCTCCTGGCAGGGACGGTCAGTTAGTGCTAGGATCAAGTCAAACATTTCACTAGCCATCAGCAATCTCAATGTAATGAGCAAAGGTTGGCAGGAAACGGGTGAGCAGAAAGGACGGCGGCGACGTGATTGGAGAGCGAACCTAGGGGTACAGACCAGACCGGATATGAGACGGATTAGGAACATGGCTGGCCTTCCCATCTCCTGTACTTCTGATTATTACAGAGCCCAATCCTATGGCAGTCTGTCAGAGCGACGATGAAGGCCATCCAGGACCAAGCCAACAAAACGCAAAGACCTAACATGACAAGAAGGAGAAGCCAGATGAGCAAAGACTAACCCAGAAAGGTTCTGCACTGCCGCTAACTCCCCCCCGCACAGCGCAGGTCGCCAGGCGTTACAGTATAATGTCAGCGCTGTTTGCACAGACTCTTCATGGAGATTTATTCATTTCCTGACCCAAATTGTAGCATTAAAGGAGACCCCAAAAACTTCTTAAATTCCATCCCTTATCTACAAAGGTCCTGTAAACAGACTTAATCTGGTCCAGACAATAAACAGTTTTCACTTCCTTTAAGGGAATGTACACTTTTGCAACCATAGTATCTAAAATAAGAAAAAAAATAAGCAAATCTCCAGTCTTCATTTAAAAAAGATATTCTGTTTCTGTATATGGCTTGTGTGCTGACCTCTGTGTCTCCATGGTTACAGACTACAAACAGACCATTTGTGTAGTCTGATCCTGCAGACACGTGTTTCCCTCCCCCCTTTCTATGGTCGTAGGTTATCACACGGAGCCGTTCTTCTGACCCCGGCAGACACATCCTCAGGAGATCTATTATCCCGGCCAGCACCCAAGATCCCACATCAAGAAACTTCACTGTGAAGTCCAAAAATTGATTCAGGCTTCGAGACGTGTGAATAAGAAATCACAGGATGAATAATTCATAAGCCGCAGCAAATTATCCTAATAGCATTTCCTTCATTTCTATTCATTTCTTATTATATGAAGATTCCGACTGAATGATCGGCCCCTGAACTGCAGATTTCATTATAACCAACCAAGGAGACGACGGAACGACGTGCGAACATTAACAGCATCTTAAAATGCGCCACCGCCAAGGAAGTAATCCACTTCTGACACCGCGAGAGCAGAGCACGGAGCACAAGGCTTCTTGTTTCTGCAGACATTTCTGTCATTCGTGACGACGACGACGGAAACTAAATGATCAATGTGTAAGGCTGCCGCCATAATACTGTCCGCAAACCGCCCAGGGTTCAAGTATCACAAGCCTTCAGCGTGCAGTACATTTCTCAGATGCTAACACCCTTCCTAAGTTTTATTATGGCCCTTTGGAGTGGACACTGGGGCCTCCGACCAGAAGAGGTTGAGCCCCCCCGCTTACAATAATCAGGACATGGTGGATAGTGACTTCAGAAGTCTTTACCGGGCAGAGACGCTGCAGGAGATTGGAAAGACGCTACCCAACCAGTAGAACTTGGCCAGTTTGGCGGCGACACTTGTCCCACTGCCGGCAGACAGGATCTGATCGTGTATGATACCATGCCACCAAACACATGCGACCGTTACATCATTCCCGCTGCACCATTACTTCTGGTCCCAAATCTGAGCAGAACAATAGTCGGCAGATTCATCTCTGGAGGTAGAGGGTAAGAAAGTGGAGATCAGCACAAGCTCTGAGCCGTCCCAGTGTATACCGCAGGGTGTCTGCTTCCATGTGCTCAGCTCGGATCTGCGGACGGTTTCACGGATCCCGCACTTATTGTATCTAACACCAGCTATTTCCTCCGCACCATTGGGTGATTAAATAAGCAAACATGGCTTCTTCAGAGTAATTCTTTCTGAGTGACTGATCCCAGTAATACCACGCAGCCTTCCATCCCCTAGAAACAGGGAATTCTATAGGATACTAGTTATGCTGCGGTACTGAGGCAGCCGCCGCTACTGTCCTTATGATCTCCCTAGTGTGCCCCGATGACGTGCAGGGTTCCACGTGCACAGAAACGCGCTGAGCCCTTTTTCTGAGAGTTAGATTTGGAGTGCATTCAGCTGGGGGGCACTTGTGTATAAGGCGACCTTCACACTGGCGTTTTGGCTTTCTGTTTTTGAGATCCGTTCAGGGCTCAGCGGTCTAAAACGGATCGGTTTTGGCCTAATGTATT
This sequence comes from Bufo bufo, assembly GCF_905171765.1. Lineage (NCBI taxonomy): Eukaryota > Metazoa > Chordata > Amphibia > Anura > Bufonidae > Bufo > Bufo bufo. Next base: position 2,950,519 of record NC_053396.1, on the reverse strand, counting down.
CTGACTGGAAAAGGATCCGCTCACAATGCATAAGTTTGCCTCCAATCAGTCTCTATTCCGCTTTGGAGACAGACACCAAAACACTGCCATGTGGTGCGGAGCGAGACTCTGGCACAATAGAAAACGGATCCGTCATGGCTCTAGAAGATATAATACAAACAGATCCGTTCATGAGGGATGCATGCAGTTGTATTATTGTAACGGAAGCGTTGCTGCAGATCCATGATGGATCCAAAGTAATAGCCGGACTGGGGGACGTAGCCTTTAGGGGAGGCTACCATGACGGGGGTTTGGATAAGCGAGCCCCCGGGGGATTGGCCCATTCAAGTTTGGAGAGGCGTAGCCGGAGGGGTTAAGTAGCCGGGGCTGTGGGAAAGAGGAGGCCATTTTGGGGTGTAAGCTGAACTGACCTGACGCGCACCACGATGGAGTTGGACGCCATGATCGCGGAGTTGAGGACGGCAGCAGTGAACAGAGGACCAGGCTGGCTGCAGGAGCAGGTCCAACTGCTGCTGAGAGGGGCGGCTGAGGCACCCATCTCGCCTCAGCCATCAGTTTCACGGCTGCGGCGGGCCCAGCCGCCAGCGCGCCTTAGTCCTCAGTTGTCCTCCCCTCGGGCTCAGCGCCGCAGACGGAGCCCTTCCCAGGACCCTTCACGCCTGCAGGACGCGGGTACCGTAGGCGGAGCCCTCGAGCAGGCCTTGGAAGGTCTGTCCAGCGAGGAAACAGCGCCCTCAAGTGTTCAGGACCAGGTACGGAGGGCCTTACCCAGGATCGTGGATTGTGGATGAGGCCCCTCGGCGTGAGCAAGTGGTGGGTGAACACGGGGCTGCTGCGGCCCAAGGCAGCAGGCCCTCGGCGACGTTCCAGCAAGATCCTCCAGACTCCGCCTTCCCAGGGGCGTCGGGTGAAGACCCTGGATTCCACGTCCCTGGTCCCAGCCGGGCCAGGGGACCATCATGGGAGCGCCTTTCACCGGGATCGTTGCGGAGGGACGAACGTCAGGAGTCAGGATCTTCGGCTGATGGGGTCACAGCACCCAGGTGAGGCGCTATTGGGACCTTTAGTGCAGTTACTCGCTAGTTCTTCTGCGGGGGCGGCGGGGGGCCCCAGGGGGAGTTGGGTAGGGGGTTAGGGCAGTTGTTGGGGGGCCAGCAGAGTTATTGGCTAATTGGGGTGCGGGGGGGAGTCACCGTTGCCGGCATGGGGAGTGGGGGTAAGTTCTCGTGGGGTGGGGGGGGGCTGGATGATAAAGCAAGGGGGGAGGTCTACGTTTGCTTTGAGGGGCCGTTGGGGGATAAAAAAGTTAGAGATAAAATTTGGAGAGGGGAGTATGTGGAGATTTTTTCCCTGCTCCCTTTGGAGAAGTTTAACCTGGATAAAGCTAGGAAGGATGAGGGCAAAAAAGAGGAGGAAGAAAAGCGTCGGTACCGGTTAATACCGTGGACGTTACCTAATTGGTTACAGGCGTTTGCAATATTAGCCAGCGTGGTAGGGGAGAAGGCGCCAGAGTGCTGCTCCGCAATGTTTTGCTATCTAGACTCCATTGGGGAAGCGTATCGCGTATATGGTGGGCAGGCGTGGCTGCGTTACGATGAATAGTTTTTGCAGTGTAAGGTGGTGCGCCCGAGTATTAGATGGGATCACAAAGACATAGCTTTGTGGTTAAGAGTGACGGCGCCGGTTAGGTCGGCTCAGTCCTTTCGGGGGGAATCGGGAGCTCAGTCCTTTCGGGCTGAGTCGGGAGCTGGAGGACAGTCGGCCTTCTCTGCAGCGTCAGCAAAGGGACTGTGTTTCCTATTTAATGAAGGGGGGTGCAAATTCGGAGCCAAGTGCAAGTTCAAGCACGAGTTCTCTAGCTGTGGGGGGTCCCATGGAGCCACGCAGTGCTTCAGGGGTGCTAGGCAGAAGGGAAGCGAGGGTGCTAGCAAAGGGGGAGACGCCGGTTCGTCTGGAAAAGATGGAAGCGTTTCTCGGTAGATACCCGGACGCGAGGGCCGCAAAACTGTTGTGGGAATGTTTCCTGTGGGGGTTTCGTATCCCGTTTGTTCCGTCGGGGCCGGTGTTGTTTAAAAAGAATTTGCAGTCTGCTAGGGAACACCCAGGCGTAGTCACTGAGAAGCTGAAGAAAGAAGTGAGGTTGGGAAGGATGGATGGGCCTTTTTCGGAGCCCCCAATAGAGGATTTGCGCCTGTCACCTCTGGGGGTGGTTCCGAAGAAGGAGGCAAATAAATTTTGCCTCATTCACCATTTATCCTTCCCGAAGGGATCGTCGGTCAACGACGGTATCGATCCAACGTTATGCTCGGTGGTCTATGCCTCGTTTGACGTGGCAGTGCAGTGGGTTAAAAAGTTTAGGAAAGGGGCGTTGATGGCGAAGACAGACATAGAAGCCGCGTTCAGGTTGCTACCAGTTCATCCGGATAGTCTGCATTTATTGGGGTGTTTTTGGGATGGGGCTTGAGATAGTAAAGTGGGTAAAAAGGGGGAGCGAGTGGGGAATGACCAATACCCCCGTCATGTGAAAGTAGCCTTGGCCGGCTGTTACTCACGCCTGGCTACTTGGTCAGTTGACTGCAGGTCTCCTACATATGAGCTGCTACTTAGCTATTTTGTTTATAGTGGGCATCCAGAAAGGAGCTGATATATACGCCACATTCAGTCGCCGACCGCAGCAATATACGTTAGAGACTATCTCAGGTTTATTTATACAATGATTTGAAATCTGAGATGACAGCGTTAGTCTGAGTGCACACTCGCAGCTTTCCACGAATAGAGGTTCTGCCAGGACAATGTGGACGACTATGTGGTGGGGTGCAGCAACATAGCAGAACGTCCTATAGTCCCGGCCTATAACGAAACTACATGGGATGTGGTGGAAATCCATTTACCACCCAAATATTTTGAACCTCTCTGTGGCCTGTTGTTTATGACAAATTTAGGTTATACTCCCCATGATTTACATGAATTACCAATAAAGACTTTTTGTTTTGGATATTTTGAGCGTTGTATTTATAATACTGCCCGAGCCCCAGACCCCCATTCAATGCACATACACTGCGCTTATGAGGCTTCCACTCACGTCATGTAACCTGCAGCATGAGAAGCCAAGCATCCAACATTGAGATTTGTTTTATTAAACTGCAGATACAGCAAAAGGCGGCTGAACGGAAACACAACAATAATGCAATAAAGCCATTACATGGCGGCAATCACCCGTACGAGGACTCCGCAGCCACAGACGGGCAGGGGATCAATCACATTACAACAGGTTCACCTGCATAATCACAACCCCTCTAAACTATGGGTCTGACCTCGTGTCACATCCAGAACATTAACTAGAGGACATTGTACTTGTAAAAAACTGCCTGCAGAACCTCTCATAGGAGATGCATACAGCGCTCTCCTGTGCATCCCTCCTAATACAGCGCTCTCCTGTGCATCCCTCCTAATACAGCGCTCTCCTGTGCATCCCTCCTAATACAGCGCTCTCCTGTGCATCCCTCCTAATACAGCGCTCTCCTGTGCATCCCTCCTAATACAACGCTCTCCTGTGCATCCCTCCTAATACAGCGCTCTCCTGTGCATCCCTCCTAATACAGCGCTCTCCTGTGCATCCCTCCTAATACAGCGCTCTCCTGTGCATCCCTCCTAATACAGCGCTCTCCTGTGCATCCCTCCTAATACAGCGCTCTCCTGTGCATCCCTCCTAATACAGCGCTCTCCTGTGCATCCCTCCTAATACAGCGCTCTCCTGTGCATCCCTCCTAATACAGCGCTCTCCTGTGCATCCCTCCTAATACAGCACTCTCCTGTGCATCCCTCCTAATACAACGCTCTCCTGTGCATCCCTCCTAATACAACGCTCTCCTGTGCATCCCTCCTAATACAGCGCTCTCCTGTGCATCCCTCCTAATACAGCGCTCTCCTGTGCATCCCTCCTAATACAGCGCTCTCCTATGCATCCCTCTTAATACAGCGCTCTCCCCTGCATCCCTCCTAATACAGCGCTCTCCCGTGCATCCCTCCTAATACAGCACTCTCCTGTGCATCCCTCCTAATACAACGCTCTCCTGTGCATCCCTCCTAATACAACGCTCTCCTGTGCATCCCTCCTAATACAACGCTCTCCTGTGCATCCCTCCTAATACAGCGCTCTCCTGTGCATCCCTCCTAATACAGCGCTCTCCTGTGCATCCCTCCTAATACAGCACTCTCCTGTGCATCCCTCCTAATACAGCGCTCTGCTATGTATCTCTCCTATCAAGGTTACCAGCCAGATAAATATTGCCTTTTACTTTCAAACTTCTTGCTAGGGATACAGGAGCACATTTATTAAGACCGACATTTTAGACTATAACGCCATAACTTCGGCGCATCCTCCGCCAGTACTAAATGTAAGATGACTTCTGAGCTTCCTCGCTGTCTTACATTTAGACCATTTTCTACACCTAAAACAGGGCCAGGTATGATGAAGTTTTCCCTGCCTGGCCCTGTCAATCAAAGTGCAGAGGGTGCGGCAGTTGCAGAGAGAGCTGAGCCTCTAGGTGTAATGGTAACGCCCCCATTGCTTCTAGAGGCTCATTTGCATATATTAAAACATCATTCCTCTCAGCAGTGCGGACACATATGAACATAGGACCAACACAGATGCCTTCAGCTGCTGAGCGCACATGTAACAGGTCAGCCAGTGTCGGAGGGACAGAACTGCTGACAGATGCCCTTTAACACTATTCTTCTACCAGAAAGAAAAGCTAATTACTATGAAGGTTAGACCTGTGAGCTCAGTGCATGGTGCAGATAGCACGGCCATAGAGACATATGGTTTTGCATGTGACTCATTGAAAAGGTAGATCTTGGCTTTGTGACCGAAGAGCCGCACGTGCAGATTTTAGATCTCGGGTTCTACGATTTGGTTGAGACTTACATAATCCCCTCCTATCATAAATATGGAAACCACCTGCTAATAACTTGTAACAGTCTACTGTCACTTAGACATGCTCCGTCATCTCTCCTGATTGTATCATTAACCGTCTCTTCTCAGGAAATGCACACAAGCCGAGGGTTGTAAGCTCTGAACAAACCTGCACATTGCTCCAGCAATTCTTACCGCACTCCAAACGGCTGTTTACGGGGATGGATTTACGAGCGGGCTGTGGACTGCTGTATCTATAGCTCCAGGCTCCGTGACAGCCAGAGTCTAGATACATCGCGAAAATAAATCAGATAGAAATGTGCCGGGTTGGGTAATAAAGTTCAGTAAGCTATATCCTGTTCTATAAAGGGCATTTTAAAGCAAGGCTCCGCAGCACGGCACGATTTACTCAGGAGGATCCAATTCTCGAGGCTCATTTTTACAGTCTTTCTGGTTTAGGGATTCTCATATTGCTATAGGCTGAGCAGAGTGGAAATGCCTGTGCCCCACCAATCCTCATAGCTTTACTCTTAGCTAGTGTTTAGCAAGCATGCTCAGCCGAACACCAGTTCGAGGCAAGGACTTTAACCACTCAGCTATAAAGCTGAATGATAAACTGTGTCAGGAAAACCTCATAGTAGTTTGTCATGTAGTAAGTATTCCTATACAGCAGATGTATCATTTCATATTTCACTGCAGGTTAACATGTAGCTGTGTAGCGTAGTGGTTAAAGTTCCTGGCTCTAATGTAGAAGGTTGTGAGTTCAAATCTAAGCAGAAACTTTTCAGAAATAGAGGCTAAATTTAATTTAAACATGTATATAAGTTTTTAGCCATAATATATTTACATATATTATTATATATTTTGAATTAATAATCTATTATAATATATGTAAATATAATGTGGCTAAGAATATATATATATATATATATATATATATATACACACTGCTCAAAAAAATAAAGGGAAGACTTAAACAACACAATGTAACTCCAAGTCAATCAGACTTCTGTGAAATCAAACTGTCCACTTAGGAAGCAACACTGAGGGACAATCAATTTCACATGCTGTTGTGCAAATGGGATAGACAACAGGTGGAAATTATAGGCAATTAGCAAGACACCCCCAATAAAGGAGTGGTTCTGCAGGTGGTGACCACAGAGCACTTCTCAGTTCCTAGGCTTCCTGGCTGATGTTTTGGTCACTTTTGAATGCTGGCGGTGCTTTCACTCTAGTGGTAGCATGAGACGGAGTCTACAACCCACACAAGTGGCTCGGGTAGTGCAGCTTATCCAGGATGGCACATCAATGCGAGCTGTGGCAAGAAGGTTTGCTGTGTCTGTCAGCGTAGTGTCCAGAGCATGGAGGTGCTACTAGGAGACAGGCCAGTACATCAGGAGACGTGGAGGAGGCCGTAGGAGGGCAACAACCCAGCAGCAGAACCGCTACCTCCGCCTTTGTGCAAGGAAGAACAGGAGGAGCACTGCCAGAGCCCTGCAAAATGACCTCCAGCATGCCACAAATGTGCATGTGTCTGCTCAAACGGTCAGAAACAGACTCCATGAGGGTGATATGAGGGCCCGACGTCCACAGGTGGGGGTTGTGCTTACAGCCCAACACCGTGCAGGACGTTTGGCATTTGCCAGAGAACACCAAGATTGGCAAATTCGCCACTGGCGCCCTGTGCTCTTCACAGATGAAAGCAGGTTCACACTGAGCACATGTGACAGACGTGACAGAGTCTGGAGACGCCGTGGAGAACGTTCTGCTGCCTGCAACATCCTCCAGCATGAACGGTTTGGCATTGGGTCAGTAATGGTGTGGGGTGGCATTTCTTTGGAGGGCCGCACAGCCCTCAATGTGCTCGCCAGAGGTAGCCTGACTGCCATTAGGTACCGAGATGAGATCCTCAGACCCCTTGTGAGACCATATGCTGGTGCGGTTGGCCCTGGGTTCCTCCTAATGCAAAACAATGCTAGACCTCATGTGGCTGGAGCGTGTCAGCAGTTCCTGCAAGACAAAGGCATTGATGCTATGGACTGGCCCGCCCGTTCCCCAGACCTGAATCCAATTGAGCACATCTGGGACATCATGTCTCGCTCTATCCACCAACGTCACGTTGCACCACAGACTGTCCAGGAGTTGGCAGATGCTTTAGTCCAGGTCTGGGAGGAGATCCCTCAGGAGACCGTCCGCCACCTCATCAGGAGCATGCACAGGCGTTGTAGGGAGGTCATACAGGCACGTGGAGGCCACACACACTACTGAGCCTCATTTTGACTTGTTTTAAGGACATTACATCAAAGTTGGATCAGCCTGTAGTGTGTTTTTCCACTTTAATTTTGATTGTGACTCCAAATCCAGACCTCCATGGGTTAAAAAATTTGATTTCCATTTTTTTATTTTTGTATGATTTTGTTGTCAGCACATTCAACTATGTAAAGAACCAAGTATTTCAGAAGAATATTTAATTAACTCAGATCTAGGATGTGTTATTTTTGTGTTCCCTTTATTATTTTTTTGAGCAGTGTATATATATATATATATATATATATATATATATATATATACACATACACATATACACACACACACACACACACACACTATATATATATATATATATATATATATAAAAATTGTAATTACACATTTATTTTGAGCCATACATTTTTTACAATTACTAAAAAAAATTATAAAATATATAAATTTAATTTAGCCTCTATTTCTGAAATGTTTCTGCCGGGATTTGAACTCACAACCTTCCAGATTAGAGCCAATAACTTTAACCACTACACTATACAGCTACATCCTAACCTGCCCTGAAATATGACATGATAGTTCTGCTGTATAGGAATACTTACTACTTGTAAGTCCTTCCCTCTAATGTAGAAGGTTGTGAGTTCAAATCCCGGCAGAAACATTTCAGAAATAGAGGCTAAATTAGATTTAAATACACTGTGTGTCCCCAAGCACTGACTCCATATATGGACATAGCTATATATGGAGTCAGAGCAGGGACTCCTAAGCCGTGGACTCACACTGGGGGATTCCCTCACTGTACAGCGATCTTCTGCATAGACCTCAGTGGGACCCGGCACCCTCCCCTCTTCAGAGCAGGGGGTGCCTGGTTTATTGCTCGGTTTCTCCCATTGACTTCTATTGTCTACAGAGCACCCAAGCATCGCAAAGTGTTCTACTCGAGCACCCGAGCACTTTGGATGGATTAGTATTAAAAGAATCATAAAAGCATACAATATCAGTACTGCCACCCCCCACTGTAGAATAGGTAATGAATGTCTGATTACTGGGGTACCACAGTTGAGATCCCTCACTTGACTCTCCCATTACACTTCAATGCATGACGTTTACATGGAGCTGGCAGTCAAGCATGCGCACTGCCGCTCCATTCAGTCTATGGGACTGATAGCCGAGCATGCTCAAGCATGACTAAAAATCCCTCAAAACTAAAAACCCCTCATTACCGTGTTGATGATACTGGGCAGGAATGGGGACTCAAGACCCCACACCCAAGTTATTCTGCAAATGACAACAAGGAGACCAAAAACTGGCAACTGCCCCCTGCATTAGTTCTATGATAATGAACTGCATAATTGACAGGACTACAAGGTCCACAGGCCGTCACTACAATGTGCATCCATCTGTATGAACTGAAGGAAATTCTTATGTGAGCTCGTCTGAAGAAGACACCGATCCGGCACTGTAGCGTTTCACCATGAAAGACTACCTCGTATATAGCTGTTCTCCTTGGCGCTCACTGCGTTTTCCAGTTTCTATCCTATTGTGAAGTGGACATTGCTTCGAAACCGTGTCTATAATCTACACGGCGACCACATTTTGCTCCACGCACAGAGAAGGCCGCCTCCAATGTTCTCAGCGCTAGTCTCACGGTTGTAATGAAGCAAAGAATAAGTAGAAAATCACCCGGCAATGAATACTGTAATCTGCTGTAGGATGGTGCAGAAAGCCTCGTCCGTGTTCTTCTGCAGCTGCTTTCATCTCACATCAAAGCCTTGGTGGAGCGGCCCCCGCGCCTCTGATCTGTTGTCTAATGTATTAATGATATATTGTTTAGTAAAGTCTGTACAAACAGAGTCTGAAAAATCATCATTAGTCTTCAGCCCCGCTTTATTCACTTCAGCGTTCCCCCAAAAGATAATCCCTGGAACCTCACAAGGGTTTGGTCAATTCTAAACGTATATCCTGAAGACCAACGATCAAACACAGGCCTTGAGAGGTAAACTGTCCTAAATGGGAAAAAGCAGTGAAAGGTTTGGATTGCTGCCGAGCCCTGAGAGCTCAGTACTTGTACAAGGTATCATCCGCATTGTGGGGGACGTGGGGTTCACATCAGACACTCCATGGCGTCGGCGCGGTGTGGGCTTCTTACTGGAAGCCAAGTTGGCTGCACTATTCCATACAGAAGTAGACAGGTCCACCAGAGGCCAAAAGATGGTCACTGGTGAACGGGCACGCACCATATGGTGCACGCACACTGAATGCAGCCTCATTACACATAATATGCAGTTATACACTTTTGGGTGATGGAGCCGATACCCGGCTGAGGTCTTTGTCGCCCTCCATTGTGCTCAGAACGTCATCTAACAAGCGGTATAAATATTGTAACATGGGATGATACTACCTGGGAAATAATGAGCGGCACAGCAGGATCCTTCCACTACCCTTCTCTTCAACCATTTATTCTTTTTATTTTCTGTCAGGATCATGACGTGACGACCATTGGCCCAAGCTGCCACATATAATGAATTCCTCCTTCACATTGTACAAAAGAACCGACCAAGGATTTGATTTCAAGGGTGAAAATTGTACCTGGAGCGAAGCGATAAAACAAATGTCCTTTAAATGTCGAGCTATAGAAAGTAATGGAGCTTGGAGTGCGGGCTGTGTTGTGTTTAACTGTTTCACTTGTATTATACGGGCCTTGATATCGATCATCCTGACACATCTGCTCCACACGATCAATGGAGTTTCTTTTCTCACTGCGATATGTTGGGATTTTAGCTATGGTGAGAAATAAATCCATGACAAACGTAGAGTAGGTCAAAACCAAAGAGAAAGATGTGCAATTACTCTGTAGGTATATCGAGACAATATGAAGATATGGTATATTCCTACTTGGCTTGAGAAGAATGGTGGGGGGCTGGTGTAGTTCTAGGCCACCTTGCTCTACATGACGGAAGTCAATGGAAGCTCAAGTAAAGCCGCACATCACCACTGCTATCACAGGACATTAATCAATGAACTTCAACCCACTGTATGAATGATCAGAGACGGCAGCATCAACAAACACCAATCTGATGGGAAGTCAATGCATCCAGGTCCATGCATCAAACCCACAAGGTGGAACATTAGATGCCAACCAGGGACCTTGATCTCAGTCCTCCAACTATGTAATCTGCAAACAGGAGTCCAGAACAGGCATGTGAAGAGCGAGACAACCATGAAGGCAGCAGTGTTTAACGACCCATGTTCATAGAAGCATTTGGGCTGCCTGAGATTTCAGACTCATCAATTCAGACTAGTTTTTCTGCACTTGTTAAATATTCATTGACGCTGGCACTAGATAAATCCTGCTGGGCCTCCCGAGAATAGGGAAATGTAGGTAATTATTAGACAAAAGCCTGTAGCTGAATTCTCCATCATATCCTCATTCAAGACCGACTGTACCAGATTAAAATAGCAAGAAAGATTGTTTTCCTGCAGCCTCTGCATGTAATAATTACCGGTAGACAAGGTCTCAGGCTTGGCTCTAATAGACATAAAGATGTGATCTCAGGCTTGGTTCTAGAAGACAGAAGGATGTGGTCTCAGGCTTGGTTCTAGAAGACAGGAGGATGTGGTCTCAGGCTTGGTTCTAGAAGACAGAAGGATGTGGTCTCAGGCTTGGTTCTAGAAGACAGGAGAATGTGGTCTCAGGCTTGGCTCTAATAGACATAAAGATGTGATCTCAGGCTTGGTTCTAGAAGACAGAAGGATGTGGTCTCAGGCTTGGCTCTAATAGACATAAAGATGTGGTCTCAGGCTTGGTTCTAGAAGACAGGAGGATGTGGTCTCAGGCTTGGTTCTAGAAGACAGGAGGATGTGGTCTCAGGCTTGGTTCTAGAAGACAGGAGAATGTGGTCTCAGGCTTGGTTCTAATAGACATAAAGATGTGATCTCAGGCTTGGTTCTAGAAGACAGGAGGATGTGGTCTCAGGCTTGGTTCTAGAAGACACAAGGATGTGGTCTCAGGCTTGGTTCTAGTAGACAGGAGGATGTGGTCTCAGGCTTGGTTCTAGAAGACAAGAGGATGTGCTCTCAGGCTTGGTTCTGGTAGACATGAGGATGTTGTCTCAGGCTTGGTTCTAGAAGACAAGAGGATGTGGTCTCAGGCTTGGTTCTGGTAGACATGAGTATGTGGTCTCAGGCTTGGTTCTGGTAGACAAAAGGATGAGGTCTCAGGCTTGGTTCTGGTAGACATGAGGATGAGGTCTCAGGCTTGGTTCTAGAAGACAAGAGGATGTGGTCTCAGGCTTGGTTCTGGTAGACATGAGGATGTGGTCTCAGGCTTGGTTCTAGAAGACAAGAGGATGTGGTCTCAGGCTTGGTTCTGGTAGACATGAGGATGTGGTCTCAGGTTTGGTTCTATAGTTATAATGAAGCATTGGTTTATTACTCCAGGAAAGTGCCATTTTGGCACCAAGTGGGCTGGTGAAAAGCCAAGAGTACATGATGGGAATGTAGTTTCACAACAGCTGAGGTGTTGGAGCTTGTTAAAGCCTGACACACTATATGCTGCATCTTTTTTTATATCTTTTTCAACAATAGATGACATATGCCACTACATGACTAAACAATGCATACCCCAAAACACGATGTATTGCTCTGACATGATGTGTACAAAGGCTGACAGGTTCAGATGGTGACAGGTTCTCTTTATATATAATCTGCTCAGCTCCTCCTGCACTATAATATGCTGTATGCAGATTACATGGTGACAGGTTCTCTTTATATATAATCTGCTCAGCTCCTCCTGCTCTATAACACGCTGCCTGCAGATTACACTACATTTTTTGGTGACAGGTCCTCTTTAAAAGTGAAAAAAAAAACATTGGTAACATTTTAACATTTTGTACCTACAAAAGATGAAGCTGATGACGAATCATTCCTGAAACCCACAAACCTTTGGTCTTTGATACCTGGAGACTTTGAAGACACGGTCAGTCACACTTCTCCACACTATAAGGGTCTATTCACACACAGCATATTTGTTGCAGAAATTTCTACAACTGGACCATTAATTGAAAGAAGCCTGAGAAGACCCTGCATCTCCTGCAGAGACAGAGGACGTCAGATCAGACGCTACTTCCTGTGCAGGAGAAATGGCCGACAGTCTCTGTACACGGAGATCCAGGAGCCGCACATTAAAGGCTTCGCTGGATTTCACTTTATATGAGAGATAAGAACATGGAAGAAAGTTTCTCCTGTAAAAAAACTTGAAAACTTTCCATGGTTATGTGTTCACCAATCAGTAACACAGGACTCGAAGTGCACGTCTCCTCTGCTTCTTTCTGCTCTTTATCTCAATGTGTTCAATTCTTAACACCAAAGATGGAGCCCATCAATCACTCAATGTACGGAAGCCAAAACAAGAACGCTCAGTGTCACCTCTGAAACGTCTTCATCAGCCGCACAGCAAAGCTTCTTCTCAGCTTATTTACTGGGAATGCAGGACGTGTCGCTCTTAATAAGGCAGCAGCTGTGAGATGATCCAAGTGCACCTTCCTGCCATATTATTATGCTGATCACAGGGAAATAAACAGACTCGCATTTGTCTATTATTAGGAGTCCATAACATCAGAAATGGCGCAAATGAGCGCTGCATTGTCTTCTATGAGGAGAGCATCGCTGAGAAGAGGCAAACAGGGTTCAAGAGCAGCATTCCGTTTTTGCATTTCTTGTAATATTTCGTCTATATGATACTCCAGAGCTGCACTCACTATTCTGCTGGTGCAGTCACTGTGTACATACACCACTTATCTGTTACTGATCCTGAGTTACATCCTGTATTATACTCCAGAGCTGCACTCACTATTCTGCTCGTGCATTTACTGTGTACATACATTACTTATCTTGTACTGATCCTGAGTTACATCCTGTATTATACTCCAGAGCTGCACTCACTATTCTGCTGGTGGAGTCACTGTGTACATACATTACTTATCCTGTACTGATTCTGAGTTACATCCTGTATTATACTCCAGAGCTGCACTCACTATTCTGCTGGGGCAGTCACTGTGTACATACATTACTTATCCTGTACTGATCCTGAGTTACATCCTGTATTATACTCCAGAGCTGCACTCACTATTCTGCTGGTGCAGTCACTGTGTACATACATTACTTATCTTGTACTGATCCTGAGTTACATCCTGTATTATACTCCAGAGCTGCACTCACTATTCTGCTGGTGCAGTCACTGTGTACATACATTACTTATCTTGTACTGATCCTGAGTTACATCCTGTATTATACTCCAGAGCTGCACTCACTATTCTGCTGGTGGAGTCACTGTGTACATACATTACTTATCCTGTACTGATCCTGAGTTACATCCTGTATTATACTCCAGAGCTGCACTCACTATTCTGCTGGGGCAGTCACTGTGTACATACATTACTTATCCTGTACTGATCCTGAGTTACATCCTGTATTATACTCCAGAGCTGCACTCACTATTCTGCTGGTGCAGTCACTGTGTACATACATTACTTATCTTGTACTGATCCTGAGTTACATCCTGTATGATACTCCAGAGCTGCACTCACTATTCTGCTGGTGCAGTCACTGTGTACATACATTACTTATCCTGTACTGATCCTGAGTTACATCCTGTATTATACTCCAGAGCTGCACTCACTATTCTGCTGGTGCAGTCACTGTGTACATACATTACTTATCCTGTACTGATCCTGAGTTACATCCTGTATTATACTCCAGAGCTGCACTCACTATTCTGCTGGTGCAGTCACTGTGTACATACATTACTTATCCTGTACTGATCCTGAGTTACATCCTGTATTATACTCCAGAGCTGCACTCACTATTCTGCTGGTGCAGTCACTGTGTACATACATTACTTATCCTGTACTGATCCTGAGTTACATCCTGTATTATACTCCAGAGCTGCACTCACTATTCTGCTGGTGCAGTCACTGTGTACATACATTACTTATCCTGTACTGATCCTGAGTTACATCCTGTATTATACTCCAGAGCTGCACTCACTATTCTGCTGGTGCAGTCACTGTGTACATACACCACTTATCTGTTACTGATCCTGAGTTAGTCATTATTGTCCTCCAGAGCTGCCCTCACAATTCTGCAGGTGTTAGAACCTTCCAGTGCTGCTCTAATATATCATTCTTGAAGTCAGGCTGCAGTGTTCAGAATGGGTCCTGCAGGAACCTTGTCGGCACTTCGCAGTAAGGTACTCGTGCTACCAGGACCTTGTGCTGACAAGACGGAGAGAGTATTGCGCGTATTGAATAGACCTTGTTCTCAGGATGATGCAGCCGCCAGTGGAGGAACTATTGCTTTCTGATTTAGCGTTCTCCTACCCGGCTTCCGATATTTAGGCGATATATTGGATGTTCTTTACGTTGCTGCAGAGAATATCCCGCTCTGTCGATGATTCTAGAACATCAGATCGGACCCTACTGACCCGCTCGTCTGTGTGCTTTAGACAACAGGCCCCAAAAGACTGTTGTGATGGTCATTTCACCCCGAGCAGAGGAAGATCACATGAAGAAAAACCATAAAGCAAAGGCGATCAGGCCCGGCCGCCGTTACTGTGGACTGAAGGAGGAAGCAAAGCGGGAAAAATCCTTTCACGCAGAACTGCATTAAAAATGGGATATAGAGTCCTGAACGCGGAGCGCGTAGGACCGTGATCTGATCCGAGGCCGTGCAGCCAGAAGATATCTCTGCCTTCCCTTACAGAGCATGATATGTCTAATACATGTGACTGCCGGCCAGAAGAAGGCGATCAATGCCATCTCATCCGGGAACAGGAACATTAGGAAGTGCAGGATCTATGTACGATCTCCCCGCATCCAGTGGCGCCTTAGTCTCCATCAGTTCAGTCCTCACTGGGTTTTCGCTGTTCATTACCGTGGTCATCTTGTTTACAGACCCATTAGGATGAGTCGATAGAAGGGGCACAATGGGGGCTACAATGGGGGTGTCCTATGGAGGAGTCCATGCATTACACAGTCAGCCCAATGATTTTGATGGGCACATGTAATGCTTAATTTCCCCTGTGGAGGCGCTGTCAAGAAGCTGAACCTTGAACACCTTCCTCCCTGGTGATGTGTCCATGGTATCCTCAGCAGCACAATGGTGGTCCCACGGGTGAAGACGGCGGAGGGCGACCTTAGCGTGAATGCAGGGGTGCACACTAGCGGCCATCTTGCTCTGAGCTTTTCCCTTACCGCATTACTCATTACGTTTGCAGCTTCTGCCCAATGTATTTTCCTATCCGAGCGGCGAATATCCACCAGAAATCAAGGCCCCCGCTCAGCGGACGACCGTGACTGGTCTATCTGCAGGTAGGGCAGACAATTTATGGCTCTTAAATCTCTGCTGCTTTTGAGGCAAGATAAATGGCAAATTACGGAGAAGGACACGAGGAAACGCGTGCGGTAACATGGAATGACCACGGAGACAGAGTTTAAAGAGACGCCCCATATCTCAGGGTGACAGCAGACGGCTTAACCAAGCGCTGAGTGCTTTTAGATTGCTTATAAATAATCTTAATGTAACCTGCCCTGGGAGGGTCGGGATTGAGCCGTCATTTGTTCCGGGCCCTGCCGGAGAGGAAGAGCGGCGCCAGCAGGACGGACACGCCGTCATGCACCTGCTCCCACTCCACAGCCTGCCATGAAATATTAAAGGCCTGTCCTCCGGAGCGAGGAGCTGCGAGGCAGGTGCAGAGGCGACTGCATGTGGGCAGGAAGGGAGACTCAGCCGGGGTCACATGCAAGAAACATACAACATACATGACACATAGTAGATCATAGTGTCTGAGAAAGTGCACAAGGAGCTTGTTAAAAAGGAAGGATTTACTATGAAAAGTAACTTCAAGGAGGCCCCACAGCCTGCAGCTAGAGGGGGTGATCGGAAATCTACTGAAAATAGTATGTCTAGGTTCAAGGATCAGAATGATGGAAATTCAGTGAAGACTAACACCAACACATGCAAACAGTGAAAGAATCTAAAGGAATGCAACATTCCATGGACAGCTCCAGTCTCCCATGTGACGCTCCATGGACAGCTCCAGTCTACCATGTGACGCTCCATGGACAACTCCAGTCTCCCATGTGACGCTCCATGGACAGCTCCAGTCTCCCATGTGACGCTCCATGGACAGCTCCAGTCTCCCATGTGACGCTCCATGGACAGCTCCAGTCTCCCATGTGACGCTCCATGGACAGCTCCAGTCCCCCATGTGACGCTCCATGGACAGCTCCAGTCTCCCATGTGACGCTCCATGGACAGCTCCAGTCTCCCATGTGACGCTCCATGGACAGCTCCAGTCTCCCATGTGACGCTCCATGGACAGCTCCAGTCTCCCATGTGACGCTCCATGGACAGCTCCAGTCTCCCATGTGACGCTCCATGGACAGCTCCAGTCTCCCATGTGACGCTCCATGGACAGCTCCAGTCTCCCATGTGACGCTCCATGGACAGCTCCAGTCTCCCATGTGACGCTCCATGGACAGCTCCAGTCTCCCATGTGACGCTCCATGGACAGCTCCAGTCCCCCATGTGACACTCCATGGACAGCTCCAGTCCCCCATGTGACGCTCCATGGACAGCTCCAGTCTCCCATGTGACGCTCCATGGACAGCTCCAGTCTCCCATGTGACTCTCCATGGACAGCTCCAGTCCCCCATGTGACGCTCCATGGACAGCTTCAATCTCCCATGGGACGCTCCATGGACAGCTCCAGTCTACCATGTGACGCTCCATGGACAGCTCCAGTCTACCAGGTGACGCTCCATGGACAGCTCCAGTCTCCCATCTTGGGAGTTTTACCACAGCTGAAGTTCCAGAAGTTAGCCATCACAGCCATAGACAGTTCCTGTCACCATGTGACACACCATGGACAGCTCCAGTCAGTCTCTTGAGGTACCATGAACAGCTCCAGTAAGTCTCTTGAGGTACCATGGACAGCTCCAGTCAGTCTCTTGAGGTACCATGGACAGCTCCAGTCAGTCTCTTGAGGTACCATGGACAGCTCTAGTCTTCATTCTGACTCACCAGGGACGGCTCCTGTCTCCCATGTGACACCATAGACAGCTCCATTCTGTCTTGCGGTGCACCATGGATGGCTCCAGTCTGTCTTGCGGTGCACCATGAATGGCTCCCGTCTGTCTTGCGGTGCACCATGGATGGCTCCAATCTTTCTTGTGGTGCACCATGGATGGCTCCAGTCTGTCTTGTGATGCTCCGTGGATGTCTCCAGTCTGTATTGTGATGCACCATGGATGGCTCCCATCTGTCTTGTGATGCACCATGGATGGCTCCAGTCTGTATTGTGATGCACCATGGATGGCTCCCGTCTGTCTTGTGATGCACCATGGATGGCTCCAATCTGTCTTGTGGTGCACCATGGATGGGTCCAGTCTGTCTTGTGGTGCACCATGGATGGCTCCAGTCTGTATTGTGATGCACCATGGATGGCTCCCGTCTGTCTTGTGATGCACCATGGATGGCTCCAATCTGTCTTGTGGTGCACCATGGATGGGTCCAGTCTGTCTTGTGGTGCACCATGGATGGCTCCAGTCTGTCTTGTGATGCACCATGGATGGCTCCCGTCTGTCTTGTGATGCACCATGGATGGCTCCAATCTGTCTTGTGATGCACCATGGATGGCTCCAATCTGTCTTGTGGTGCACCATGGATGGGTCCAGTCTGTCTTGTGGTGCACCATGGATGGCTCCAGTCTGTCTTGTGATGCACCATGGATGGCTCCAGTCTGTCTTGTGATGCACCATGGATGGCTCCAGTCTGTCTTGTGATGCACCATGGATGGCTCCAGTCTGTCTTGTGATGCACCATGGATGGCTCCAGTCTGTCTTGTGGTGCACCATGGATGGCTCCAGTCTGTCTTGTGATGCACCATGGATGGCTCCAGTCTGTCTTGTGGTGCTCCATGGATGGCTCCAGTCTGTCTTGTGGTGCACCATGGACGGCTCCAGTCTGTCTTGTGATGCACCATGGACGGCTCCAGTCTGTCTTGTGATGCACCATGGATGACTCCAGTCTGTCTTGTGATGCACCATGGATGGCTCCAGTCTGTCTTGTGATGCACCATGGATGGCTCCAGTTTGTCTTGTGATGCACCATGGATGGCTCCAGTCTGTATTGTGGTGCACCATGGATGGCTCCAGTCTGTATTGTGGTGCACCATGGATGGCTCCAGTCTGTATTGTGATGCACCATGGATGGCTCCAGTCTGTCTTGTGGTGCACCATGGATGGCTCCAGTCTGTCTTGTGATGCACCATGGATGGCTCCAGTTTGTCTTGTGATGCACCATAGATGGCTCCAGTCTGTCTTGTGGTGCTCCATGGATGGCTCCAGTCTGTCTTGTGGTGCACCATAGATGGCTCTAGTCTGTCTTGTGATGCACCATGGACGGCTCCAGTCTGTCTTGTGATGCACCATGGATGACTCCAGTCTGTCTTGTGATGCACCATGGATGGCTCCAGTCTGTCTTGTGATGCACCATGGATGGCTCCAGTTTGTCTTGTGATGCACCATGGATGGCTCCAGTCTGCATTGTGGTGCACCATGGATGGCTCCAGTCTGTATTGTGGTGCACCATGGATGGCTCCAGTCTGTATTGTGATGCACCATGGATGGCTCCAGTCTGTCTTGTGGTGCACCATGGATGGCTCCAGTCTGTCTTGTGATGCACCATGGATGGCTCCAGTTTGTCTTGTGATGCACCATGGATGGCTCCAGTCTGTCTTGTGGTGCTCCATGGATGGCTCCAGTCTGTCTTGTGGTGCACCATGGATGGCTCTAGTCTGTCTTGTGATGCACCATGGACGGCTCCAGTCTGTCTTGTGATGCACCATGGATGGCTCCAGTCTGTCTTGTGATGCACCATGGATGGCTCCAGTCTGTATTGTGGTGCACCATGGATGGCTCCAGTCTGTATTGTGGTGCACCATGGATGGCTCCAGTCTGTATTGTGATGCACCATGGATGGCTCCAGTCTGTCTTGTGATGCACCATGGATGGCTCCAGTTTGTCTTGTGATGCACCATGGATGGCTCCAGTCTGTCTTGTGGTGCTCCATGGATGGCTCCAGTCTGTCTTGTGGTGCACCATGGATGGCTCTAGTCTGTCTTGTGATGCACCATGGACGGCTCCAGTCTGTCTTGTGATGCACCATGGATGGCTCCAGTCTGTCTTGTGATGCACCATGGATGGCTCCAGTCTGTATTGTGGTGCACCATGGATGGCTCCAGTCTGTATTGTGGTGCACCATGGATGGCTCCAGTCTGTCTTGTGATGCACCATGGATGGCTCCAGTTTGTCTTGTGATGCACCATGGATGGCTCCAGTCTGTATTGTGGTGCACCATGGATGGCTCCAGTCTGTATTGTGGTGCACCATGGATGGCTCCAGTCTGTATTGTGATGCACCATGGATGGCTCCAGTCTGCCCCATGATGCTCTGTGGATGGCTCCAGTCTGCCCCATGATGCTCCGTGGACATCATACAATCGACAAACTCATAAAAAACATGGATATTTTAAAATGCTAAATGAACGCTTGAAGTGCTACACACATCACAGAGTAATAAACACATTACTTAGGGCCCATTAGCAGTATCCGCTGAGCGGAAGAAACTAATTACAAGAGCACATTATGGGAGCAGGCCGGCCGCACTGACTCTTAGTAAAATGCCATCTCTAATGTATGAAATGACAGCACATTTACCAGAAGCCATGATTGCAAATCTCTGTCCTGAGCTGGAGGTTTCCTTGCTC
The DNA here is from genome assembly GCF_905171765.1 of Bufo bufo. NCBI lineage: Eukaryota > Metazoa > Chordata > Amphibia > Anura > Bufonidae > Bufo > Bufo bufo. The sequence goes on along the minus strand of NC_053396.1, from coordinate 2,930,514 downwards.
TGACCACATAAGCACCGTACTCGCTTGTCAATTAGACATTCTGATTCCTAATCAATCTGCAGTAAATACTTGAAGAGGGATTGCTGCCATCCAGACACAGCACTGTGATAAAGGCGAGGCGTACATGTATACAGCTGCGCCATACTCCTCATCCGGAAGATGAATACCGCACACCATACCACCACTCATTGTTACCCTGGTATTCGGAAACAAGCCCCATTGTCTCACGACCCCCGGGACTAGCACAATGCTTGGAAGGTCGTTCCATGTGAATTATTACTTCCCTTCCTGTACTTCATTAATTGCTCCGCAGCACATCCCACTAATTGACTTTAGTAAAGGTCTGTGACCTTCTTTGTCCAGCACAGCTTTACCGTCAAGGCGAATTATGAGCAGCTTGTTCTCTGCGTAGTTTTCCTGAGCTCTCCTCCTATTTAGCTGAACATTGCTGATTCAAATACTTCAAAAAGCAGATAAACAACAAAGGAACAAGGCGTCTCGCTGTGTGCGAAAATCAGGCACAAAGTAGTACTGCTCTGCTTCTGCACGGTGGCAGGATTTATTTTTATAATCTATTGGAGAATGGGATCGGTTGGGTTTATGGTTCGTTTATATTTATACCACAAGCAGGTGGAATGAAAGGCACATACAAGGCTGCAGATCTCCTGATTGGGAGAGACCAGGGGAAAGTCCTATCCATCCTGCCTGAAGGTCACAGCTGTGTGCTTCTTCCCGGGTGGACAAGCCAGGAGCTCTTCATCCCCGGTGGACAAGCCAGGAGCTCTTCATCCCCGGTGGACAAGCAAGGAGCTCTTCATCCCCGGTGGACAAGCAAGGAGCTCTTCATCCCCGGTGGACTAGCCATGAGCTCTACATCCCCAGTGGACAAGCCATGAGCTCTTCATCCCCGGTGGACAAGCAATGAGCCCTTCATCCCAGGTGGACAAGCCATGAGCTCTTCAGCCCGTGTGGACAAGCCATGAGCGCTTCATCCCAGGTGGACAAGCAATGAGCCCTTCATCCCCAGGGGACAAGCCATAAGGTCTTCATCCCCGGTGGACAAGCAATGAGCCCTTCATCCCAGGTGGACAAGCCATGAGCTCTTCATCCCGTGTGGACAAGCCATGAGCGCTTCATCCCAGGTGGACAAGCCATGAGCGTTTCATCCCCGGTGGACAAGCCATGAGCTCTTCATCCCCGGTGGACAAGCCATGAGTCTTCATCCCAGGTGGAAAAGCCATGAGTGTTTCACCCCCAGTGGACAAGCGGTGAGCTCTTCATCCCAGGAGGACAAGCCATGAGCACTTCATCCCGGGTGGACAAGCCATGAGTGCTTCATCCCCAGTGGACAAGCGGTGAGCTCTTCATCCCCGGGGGACAAGCCATGAGCGCTTCATCCCCGGGGGACAAGCCATGAGCGCTTCATCCCCAGTGGACAAGCGGTGAGCTCTTCATCCCCGGGTGACAAGCCATGAGCGCTTCATCCCTGGTGGACAAGCCATGAGCGCTTCATCTTGAGTGGACATGCCATGAGCGCTTCATCTTGAGTGGACAAGCCATGAGCTCTTCATCCCCGGGGGACAAGCCAAGAGCGCTTCATCTTGAGTGGACAAGCCATGAGCTCTTCATCCCCGGGGGACAAGCCAAGAGCGCTTCATCCTGGGTGGACAAGCCATGAGTCTTCTCTATACTTGGGTGCAGACATTTTTTTTTAATCAGTTCTATTCATCTGAATAGGGTTGTTTCAAGCACATGGATTTCTGAAAGCTCCGTACAGATGATTCTGCAACAAAATCTGCCGAGTGTGACTGTACCCTGCACTGACAGCCACATCCAGGCCATGCAGAATAAAAAGCATCTCCTACACAGAGATCTGCTTGTGCAGCGTGACCTTGATACTAAATGAAGGCAGAACCAGTTTAATGTTCTACAGAGGAGGAAGTCTACACCCTACAATCAGAACAAAGCCCGATATATGGCTGTCTGTAAGAACACTATCAATTAGCCCCCAAAAAAAACAAACAAACAAACAGAGCAGCAGATATATATTACAACAGATAACACGTTTTATTAGACTAATAATTTAAAGGATACAATTACATACATTTATATTAGCAGCATGACATTCACAGGACCACTAATCATAATACATCAGATGCTCCTGCAAATATAGAGGACGAAAGAAATCCCAAAGACACAGAAATAAAGCGCAAAGTGCCACAGTCCCAATACATACATGCAGGAGACCGTTATATAAAGTATACAGACCAATGTGGTCCTGGTCCCGACACGTGTTTCACGGTCGCTCTCTCGAGGGATATGTGTGATGTGTGCTCGCTACCTATATATACCTTCTTCATTAGGTTGGATACACATGGGGAAAGAAACCGAATGCGATCAAAATAGGAGAGGGAAAAGAGGAAGTGGCACATGTTCCAGGCTGGAGCGTACAACATCACTTCCGGTTCCTCAAGTGTCCGGACACATGTTTAGGATATACATCATTTAAAAGGATATACTATTATTATGTTTCTATCTTCACCTTCTTTTAAATGAAGTATATCCTAAACATGTGACACTTGAGGAACCGGAAGTGATGTTGTGCGCTCCAGCCTGGAACATGTGCCACTTCCTCTTTTCCCTCTCCTATTTTGATCGCATTCGGTTTCTTTCCCCATGTGTATCCAACCTAATGAAGAAGGTATATATCGGTAGGGAGCACACATCACACATATCGAAACACGTGTCGGGACCAGGACCACATTGGTCTGTATACTTTATATAACTGTCTCCTGCATGTATGTATTGGGACTGTAGCACTTTGCGCTTTATTTCTGTGTCTTTGGGATTTATTTCATCCTCTATATTTGCAGGAGCATCTGATGCATTATGATTAGTGGTCCTGTGAATGTCATGCTGCTAATATAAATGTATGTAATTGTATCCTTTAAATTATTAGTCTAATAAAACGTGTTATCTGTTGTAATATATATCTGCTGCTCTGTTCTTTTTTTGGGGGGGTTAAGAGGAGGAAGTCTGTGATATAAATGATGAATACAGTGCGGTGCATAGACCGTTTATAGCGCCCCTCCTGTGGCTGTGATCCCGCAGAGCCTTAGCTATCTAAGCCATGATGACATATGACTAGTCCATGCAGTCTTCCCACTCCTGCACCCCATCGGCACCCGGCATCCTCAGGAAGCACACGGTACAATGCGGGCACTGCCACAAATTATAAGATGCCCTGATCAGGAATGTCTTGAGAGGCCTGTGGAAAGAAGAAAACGGAGCTAACTGGTGACAAGCGCAGCCTAAGCTCTCCTCCGAGCTGAGCGTGCCGTTAAATTGCCCATGACCCTTCTTGTCGGGTTATCACGGGCACTACTGCAGCTTCACAGCTTTCATCTTATTAAAGGCCTCGTTCTTGTTGCTGCTGTCACTAGATGGTCTCTAATGAGCTGCAAAAACTGAGCAGATGACGGAACGCGGAGCCTTATTTCTGGTGTAATGGGAAGTCACGTTCCCTCACAAATGAGCTGGATTAGCGCACGAGTAACATGAGGGCTGATCTGCATCTCTAGGGGACGGAGCCCGTGACAAGTAGCATCCAACTAGAACCTGTCATTGTGCAGATTTGGCCATGAGCCGTTCTTTAGTCTGCACTGCTAAATATTCCTAAAATACTGAAGCGCTCCCTCCAGGAAGGACTTAATGAATCCCTGCTTTATATATAAAAAGCACTCACTACTGGAGGCTTCTATGTAAATTCTACCGTCTCACTCGACAGTGACGGCGTCTCCGAGACTAATTTTTAATTCAGGCTCAAAGTTTGGGGCTTAGGAGGTGGATGAGGTTTCACGACAGACGAAGAATGCAAATAATTATTTCTTCTGGAGAAACCGGTCTTGGGAGAATAGACAAGGACAAAAGGCTTTCGCTTGCAGATACATTATAAAGCTTGGGATTGTTTTGTATCATATCTCGGATGAAGGAGCTACAAGCGCGCACAATTCATTCTTTAGGATTTTCGGATTCATATCCCTGCACTGATTTCTAATGGAAATGACGCGTCGGGCTTATTAATGAGCTTCTCTCTTGTGCTGCTTTTTTTTTTACTTTGCCTCTTTCTACTTCAAGACACGTCTCAAACTAAACGTCTTGCAATGCAGATATTTATTATCTGCCTTTTACAAAGCTTCTCGCTGCGGCAGATTCCATCATTCAAGCTGCACGGAGACGGCCATTTATGGTAGACTCCCGAGTGCCGGGCTGGAGAGAAGGCGAACAATGATCGTCTGCTGCTCGTTGCTTTATGCCTCTGATATCAAGAGCTAATGGTGTCGAGCTGAAGACGTGGTTTATACAGTGCCTTGCAAAAGTATTCACCCCCCTTGACTTTTTTCGTATTTTGTTACATTACAGCCTTAAGTTCAATGTTTTGTTCATCTGAATGTTATGTGATGGGTCAGGACACAATAGTCTAAGTCGGTGAAGTGAAAGGAGTAGAATATATAAATAAAACTATTGTTTAGAAATAGAAAACCGAAAATTGTCCTGTGCGTATGTATTCCCCCCCTTTGTTAGGAAGCCCATAAAAAGCTCTGGTGCAACCAATTACCTTCAGAAGTCACAATTAGTGAGATGATGTCACCTGTGTGCAATCTAAGTGTCACATGATCTGTCATTACATATACACACCAGAGGCTGCAACACCTAAGCAAGAGGCATCACTAACCAAACACTGCCATGAAGACCAAGGAACTCTCCAAACAAGTAAGGGACAATGTTGTTGAGAAGTACAAGTCAGGGTTAGGCTATAAAGAAATATCCCAATCTCTGATGATCCCCAGGAGCTCCATCAAATTATCATAACCAAATGGAAAGAACATGGCACAACAGCAAACCTGCCAAGAGACGGCCGCCCACCAGAACTGATGGACCGGGCATGGAGGGCATTAATCAGAGAGGCAGCACAGAGACCTGAGGTAACCCTGGAGGAGCTGCAGAGTTCCACAGCAGAGACCGGAGGATCTGTACACAGGACGACAATAAGCCGTACGCTCCATAGAGTTGGGCTTTATGGCAGAGCGGCCAGAAGAAAGCCATTACTGTCAGCTAGAAACAAAAGGGCGCGTTGTGAGGTTGTGAAAAGGCCTGTGGGAGACCCCCAACATGTATGGAGGAAGGGGCTCTGGTCTGATGAGACCATCAAAGAAAAAGCTTTGTCTGATGCAAACCCAACACATCACATCACCCAAAGAACACCATCCCCACAGTGAGACCTGGTGGTGGCAGCATCATACTGGGGGGACTGGGAAACTGGTCAGAGCTGAGGGAAAGATGGGATGTTCCTGAGCAGAACCTACCCCACTCTGTGCGTGATCTGAGGCTAGGACGGAGGCTCACCTTCCAGCAGGACAATGACCCCAAACACACGGCTAAAGCAACACTTGAGGGGTTTAAGGATAAACATGTAAATGTGTTGGAATGGCCGAGTCACAGTCCAGATCTCAATCCAATAGAAGATCTGTGGTCAGACGTAAAGATTGCTGTTCACAAGCAGAAACATCCAACATGAAGCAGCTGGAGCAGTTCTGCAAGGAGGAACGGGCAGAAATCCCAGCGGTCAGATGTGGCGACTGCTCAGAGACTTATCCAAAAAGAGACCTGAAGCTGTGATTGACGCAAAAGGGGCTCTACAAAGTACTGACTTCAGGGGGGTGAATAGTTCTGCACATTGACTTTTTCTGTTATTTTGTCCTATTTGTTGTTTGCTTCACAATAAAAAAAAAAAAAAAAAACATCTTCAAAGTTGTCGGCATGTTCTGTAAATTACATGACGTAAATCCTCAAACAATCCATTACTTCCAGGTAGTGAGGCACCAAAACACGAAAAAAGTCAAGGGGGTGAATACTTTTGCACGGCACTGTACATCATTATATCATGGCATTCATCACTCCCTAATAACAACTAAGAAGAGTCCCAAAGGCTGCCCGATAATCAAGACAACGGGTGGTGTTTTTGGCCGGCAGCACCAGGAAGGATGCAGTCACTGATGAGGGTAAATATCTCTTAGGTCCACAAACGTATTGTTCATCCAGGTGCTTTCTGCAGATCGCTCACTGGCTGATGCATTTCTATGGAGCCTTGCACACGTCCATATTTTGTGGGGTCGTTCCACAAATAATAGTGCATGTCCTACTCTGGTATCAATCAGCAAGGAGATGACAATATAGTCTGCCCCCTGCAGCACCTGCAGACTTCATATGGAAACAATACAGCTTGAAAATGGCTTTTTTTCTGCAATACATTTGTGTGGGTGTAGAGGTGAGACCCCATAAAGGTGCACGACGCAGTAAAGCCATAGAGAGGACAGTGAGGGCCTCTCCCTCTGTCCAGTATGAAGCACATCTCCGCTCGGCGTCCTGAGGACAGGAGGCGCTGACCTTGAGGACTCGCTGTTTACTGCACAAGAATTGACAATTCCAGTCTCCATTTCCAGTTTTATCCTGGGCCCAATTTAGTTCTGGCCTCCATCCAGAATCTCAGCTTCTACCTTGGCCTGAGCTCGGTGTTCATGTGCGTTGCAGTTTCTTGGGAGGAGAGTCGGGCGCCGTGGCTGTGATGCCACCGTCTCAGCTCTCTTATTTATAAGCACCTTGAGGCAATGGCACCGCACAGGGGAAAAGTAAAGAAACGCGTCCTCCTCAAGTCCTCGGAAATGCCACACGTCCAAGCACACGTGATAAATCAGGCCTCGCCAAACGCACAGGGATATAAATAGCTGGTGCAGAAATAAAAAACCTCATCCGTTCATTCTTTATGATACCTTCCAGATTTATGTCGCAAGAGATTAAAACTTAGAAATGATTCACGGGAGGTGAACTTTCAAAAGCTGGAAAAGTTTCCCCAAAAAGTCGCATTATGTCCAAGCAAAACTGAGATGTCACCCCACACTCCCGGCAGTGGCGTACATAGAGAAGTAAGGGCCCCATAGCAGCCGCATGGTCTGCCGCTATGGTAGTTATGCCCCTGACCCCCGGATATTTAAAGATTGTCTCCATCTACATCTGTAAAATGTCACATATGGGTAATGCAGCAATAAGAGGTGAGGGATCGGCTAGATCTGAGGCAGACTGGTTACAGGGTCTGACTACCTAATTGTGGACGCTACAATCAATCCTTAGACACCGGGTTGTCAGAGATGACTCTGGAGGAGAACTGGATCTGATCAGGTTATGGTCTGCATCCGGCACCTTTATGAAGGTGAATAACTGCAGATCCTCTAAGACGTCAGCTCTCGGCACGTCACACGTGCTGCACATTTTCACCCACTTGCCAATTTACAACATTCAATTCCCCAATATTGAATATGGCACAAAGGTCGAGGTGACATGACGCCGCCATCTCGCGGGAGAACTTCTGAGCGGCGGCCTTATCCCCTGACAGCAGATTGTGATTTGTAGATGGCACAACACTGGATTGTGATTAAGAAAACAAATGAGAGTTCTGAGCCTGTGTCGGCCTGCGCTATTCTTTCCATAGTATAATCCCCATCGGACAAGCGCATCGTTATTGCAATATTGAGAGTAAATTGAGGAACACAAGAGCACAAGTCCTGGGGTCTGCTCACGTCAATCAGCTAATAATCAGGGGAGCGCGGACCATTATGAACAATTACTATACTGGATTTCTAGTTTCCATCGCCGCCCCTGGAGTTATAGAATATAGTCTGCAATATTATTATACTACCCCATTGTTTCAATCAATGACAGCAGATGCCAAAAAAGACATCCTGCAATAAAGACCTCGGAGAGGAGCGGCACTAACACACCTGCAATAAAGACCTCGGAGAGGAGCGGCACTAACACACCAGTAATAAAGACCTCGGAGAGGAGCGGCACTAACACACCAGTAATAAAGACCTCGGAGAGGAGCGGCACTAACACACCGGTAATAAAGACCTCGGAGAGGAGCGGCACTAACACATCAGTAATAAAGACCTCGGAGAGGAGCGGCACTAACACACCGGTAATAAAGACCTCGGAGAGGAGCGGCACTAACACACCGGTAATAAAGACCTCGGAGAGGAGCGGCACTAACACACCTGCAATAAAGACCTCGGAGAGGAGCGGCACTAACACACCAGTAATAAAGACCTCGGAGAGGAGCGGCACTAACACACCAGTAATAAAGACCTCGGAGAGGAGCAGCACTAACACACCAGTAATAAAGACCTCGGAGAGGAGCGGCACTAACACACCGGTAATAAAGACCTCGGAGAGGAGCGGCACTAACACATCAGTAATAAAGACCTCGGAGAGGAGCGGCACTAACACACCGGTAATAAAGACCTCGGAGAGGAGCGGCACTAACACACCGGTAATAAAGACCTCGGAGAGGAGCGGCACTAACACACCTGCAATAAAGACCTCGGAGAGGAGCGGCACTAACACACCAGTAATAAAGACCTCGGAGAGGAGCAGCACTAACACACCAGTAATAAAGACCTCGGAGAGGAGCGGCACTAACACACCAGTAATAAAGACCTCGGAGAGGAGCGGCACTAACACACCAGTAATAAAGACCTCGGAGAGGAGCGGCACTAACACACCGGTAATAAAGACCTCGGAGAGGAGCGGCACTAACACACCAGTAATAAAGACCTCGGAGAGGAGCGGCACTAACACACCAGTAATAAAGACCTCGGAGAGGAGCAGCACTAACACACCAGTAATAAAGACCTCGGAGAGGAGCAGTACTAACACATCAGTAATAAAGACCTCGGAGAGGAGCGGCACTAACACACCAGTAATAAAGACCTCGGAGAGGAGCGGCACTAACACACCAGTAATAAAGACCTCGGAGAGGAGCGGCACTAACACACCAGTAATAAAGACCTCGGAGAGGAGCAGCACTAACACATCAGTAATAAAGACCTCGGAGAGGAGCGGCACTAACACACCAGTAATAAAGACCTCGGAGAGGAGCGGCACTAACACACCGGTAATAAAGACCTCGGAGAGGAGCGGCACTAACACACCAGTAATAAAGACCTCGGAGAGGAGCGGCACTAACACACCAGTAATAAAGACCTCGGAGAGGAGCGGCACTAACACACCAGTAATAAAGACCTCGGAGAGGAGCGGCACTAACACACCAGTAATAAAGACCTCGGAGAGGAGCGGCACTAACACACCGGTAATAAAGACCTCGGAGAGGAGCAGCACTAACACACCAGTAATAAAGACCTCGGAGAGGAGCGGCACTAACACACCAGTAATAAAGACCTCGGAGAGGAGCGGCACTAACACACCAGTAATAAAGACCTCGGAGAGGAGCGGCACTAACACACCAGTAATAAAGACCTCGGAGAGGAGCGGCACTAACACACCAGTAATAAAGACCTCGGAGAGGAGCGGCACTAACACATCAGTAATAAAGACCTCGGAGAGGAGCGGCACTAACACACCAGTAATAAAGACCTCAGAGAGAAGCGGCACTAACACACCGGTAATAAAGACCTCGGAGAGGAGCAGCACTAACACACCAGTAATAAAGACCTCGGAGAGGAGCGGCACTAACACACCAGTAATAAAGACCTCGGAGAGGAGCGGCACTAACACACCAGTAATAAAGACCTCGGAGAGGAGCGGCACTAACACACCAGTAATAAAGACCTCAGAGAGAAGCGGCACTAACACACCGGTAATAAAGACCTCGGAGAGGAGCGGCACTAACACACCGGTAATAAAGACCTCGGAGAGGAGCGGCACTAACACACCGGTAATAATGGCCTCAGAACGCTGTCCATCACACTGCTCTTTCGGCTTTTATCCTTCCCATGATGCACCTGGTGCTACCTCTTCCCCAGGTGAGTGACACACACACCCAGCCATCCACATGATGTAACCTGATTCATCAGACCAGGCTGCCTTCTTCCCTGATGCCATCTTTTTCCCAGATAAGTGACACACCTGGCTGTCCACGTGATGTGGATTGAGCCACACAAGCTAGCCTTCACCACCCATGTATCAAGGATCTGTTCCCAGGTCACCAATCTTTCTCCCTTGGTGCACTTCTGGTAGGTACTAACCAATACAACCCAGGAACACCGGTCATTCTGGAGATGCTCGGAGGTCACAATTTGGCCACTGTCAGACTTAAACAGATTTTTATTCCTCCCCATTTTTCCTGCTTCCAAAGCATCAACTTCAAGAACTGTTCACTTGCTGCCTCAGGACTCATGTACACAAGCCCAGTGTTCTTCAGTGGACCATCCACACAATGGGGCCATGCACACATCCATCAATCTCACTGCAGAGGCTCCTATTCCTGCCTGGTTTTGCAGATGAAGATAATCCTTTATATTGATGGTGTGAGAAATAAATGGAAGGCATACAGAAGCTACACCGCCGTGTGCATGAGCCCTAATATATGGCCCTTTCCTGACAGTGTTCTGGTGGGTCAGTGTATAGGGATTCTGTAATCTTTATAATCCTGAATATGACCGTAACGACTCGTCCCCAACACTGGAACATCCAGGGCGAGAGAGCAGACTATGGGCCTTCCATCAGCCCGTGGTCCTCATTCTCAGCACTGAGGCCCAAAATGAGAGAGAACGGTCCCGGGAGAGGATTCAGTGCAGGAAGGTTATGAATGGCTGCAGGGCGTCCACGGGAGGGTTATTTCTACTGCAGACAAAGAAACCGTTCATTGCACTGAACACCCATTACATCCCGGACCATATTAACCAGTAAGGAAAGGAGTGTCCCACGGTGCAAAAACCACACGAAGGTTCAATTGAGATGCAGGTACTTTATTGGGCAAGCAGTACCACGTTTCCTTGCTGATCTACCGGCTTTCTGAGGGACTCCAGGCATCCCTGACCAGAAGTACCTGCATCCCTGGCTGCATACCATCCGCTACAAGGGGCTTTGTATAACCCCGCACGTGCCTACACTAGAGCTGTGCCTTATTCTAGCACAACCCTTCAAGGTGAGCCTCCATTTTTGGAGACATTATTATTTTTCCTAATTAGACGTTATTACCCTATGGTGCGCCATTTCTGTTCTCTAGTTGAACACAGCCTACATTACCCAATATTAACCAGTGTCCTGTTCACACAAGAGGAAGCTTTCAGCCATAAAGCCCTACAGCCAGAGACCACCTCAAAAAGCTGAGCTCCTGACGGGTTCCTTGCGGTTAGACACCATGAGACCGGTGACGATTCAGTGACCCCCTGCCATCATATTGACTCTGGGGGGCGATAAGACATGATATAAAGATCACAGTCTCGGAGGAGCTGATGCTTCACATGTGAGACTTCAGACAGCGCGTTACCAGTAAAGATGCCATAAAATCAGGATTTCAGCTCTTTTATCAGCCGACACCATGATCTGCACAAATGAGCCTGTACGTCTGAGGAGATAAGCGGCGAGAGATCAGCGCAGGGTACAATCATGGCCTCCATGTGAAGGGTCCTCGAACACACTTGTCTGCCGGGTAATTACAGGGATTATGTCACCACAGGAGGCCATCAGACGGACATCTCATCAGCCATATATGTCCCGCTCCCCGTTCAGACACACCACAGATCTATGAGTACTATGGCTCAAAACGCGTCAGTGGGGAGAGATTATTTGACTCACTGACAAGCAAGAATACTGATCCAAGCCTCCTCACAAGAGGAGCACACTGCTGTCCTGAAATCCTCTGTGCTGCTGGGAACTCACCTCCCTCCACTATGTAGCTCTGAGCCTGTAATCCAATAGAAAATCAGCACACTGCTCTCCTGAAATACTCTGTGCAGCTGGAGACCCTACCATGTATCTCCCATGTCTTTCTATTCTTGACCTCATAGTTAACCCTGTTCTCACTATCATCACCTCAAGAGTACACCGGCTATTGCCTCAACAACACCAGCATGCCGCTCTTCTCCTCTGTGCTGCTGTTAGACCTTCTTCCTTCCAATTAAAAATATAAGCACACTCAATTCCTGAAATCCTCTGGGCTGCGGTACAACAGTCAGAACTCATAACTGACTGCACGACGGTCAGAAAACAGAAATGAAAGGGATTTGTAAAGTGACTTCAATATGCAACATGGAGAAAACACGAAGCTACGGGGGGAGACGGGGGAGACGCAGAACGGTGGAAGTTACACGGCAAAGGGAAATATTATCTACAGCGATAGGCCGGGCCGATGTAAGAACGCCGGTAATTGTAAAGAGATCGCCTCTCCCATGTATCTTTACCAAGGAGGAATCTAATAGAAGCCAATCATGTATGTAAATGGCGGCATCAGGCGTGATATATGGCGGCACGTCATACGTAGCGACATGCACGGACACTCTGCAATCTGCGAGGCTTCCCCAGCATGTACTTCCTGTCGACGTCTTGCGTTGTTCTACACGTCCACTGTGATCAATAGCGATTACGGCTGCGGCAGGATGCTCCCATGATGCCTCAGTGCGCGCGCTCGCACCAGGAGAGAGAGTAATAAGGAAACATGATAAACATTCCAGTTATGAGGACGGAGAGGAGGAGGAGGAACTAATTGAAGACATTCAACAACGTGTCACAAGTGTCTTCAGGTCTGAAATATTTATCCAATGTTTACTCACACGTCAGCGCCGTCGCACTACCTCCTGCCGTTCACTTCACAGGCGGAAGAACATCTCGGGATCTTCACCCAGAATCAAGGGCTGATCGTACCACAAGACGAAGCATCTGACAATACGGAGCGGCCGTCTCTGAAGAGGCCATGGACAGTACTGGCCAAGCTCTGATGTAGCAGAGCTGGATGTGTCACTGAACGGCCTACTGTGCACCATTAGAACTCAACTCAAGATGATTGTAGCTATTGTCATCTGTTATCAGCCATGTCAGGGAGAGGATGACTGTAGGACAGGAGAATACAGTCTATTGCCCCTGTTATCAGCCATTTCAGGGGAGAGGATGACTGTAGGACAGGAGAATACAGTCTATTGCCCTCTGTTATCAGCCATTTCAGGGGAGAGGATGACTGTAGGACAGGAGAATACAGTCTATTGCCCCTGTTATCAGCCATTTCAGGGGAGAGGATGACTGTAGGACAGGAGAATACAGTCTATTGCCCTCTGTTATCAGCCATTTCAGGGGAGAGGATGACTGTAGGACAGGAGAATACAGTCTATTGCCCCTGTTATCAGCCATTTCAGGGGAGAGGATGACTGTAGGACAGGAGAATACAGTCTATTGTCCCCTGTTATCAGACATTTCAGGGGAGAGGATGACTGTAGGACAGGAGAATACAGTCTATTGCTCCCTGTTATCAGCCATTTCAGGGTGGAGAGGATGACTGTAGGACAGGAGAATACAGTCTATTGCCCTCTGTTATCAGCCATTTCAGGGGAGAGGATGACTGTAGGAAAGGAGAATACAGTCTATTGCCCACTGTTATCAGCCATTTCAGGGGAGAGGATGACTGTAGGACAGGAGAATACAATCTATTGCCCCCTGTTATCAGCCATTTCAGGGGAGAGGATGACTGTAGGACAGGAGAATACAATCTATTGCCCCCTGTTATCAGCCATTTCAGGGGAGAGGATGACTGTAGGACAGGAGAATACAGTCTATTGCTCCCTGTTATCAGCCATTTCAGGGTGGAGAGGATGACTGTAGGACAGGAGAATACAGTCTATTGCTCCCTGTTATCAGCCATTTCAGGGGAGAGGATGACTGTAGGACAGGAGAATACAGTCTATTGTCCCCTGTTATCAGCCATTTCAGGGGAGAGGATGACTGTAGGACAGGAGAATACAGTCTATTGCTCCCTGTTATCAGCCATTTCAGGGTGGAGAGGATGACTGTAGGACAGGAGAATACAGTCTATTGCTCCCTGTTATCAGCCATTTCAGGGTGGAGAGGATGACTGTAGGACAGGAGAATACAGTCTATTGCTCCCTGTTATCAGCCATTTCAGGGGAGAGGATGACTGTAGGACAGGAGAATACAGTCTATTGTCCCCTGTTATCAGCCATTTCAGGGGAGAGGATGACTGTAGGACAGGAGAATACAGTCTATTGCTCCCTGTTATCAGCCATTTCAGGGGAGAGGATGACTGTAGGACAGGAGAATACAGTCTATTGCCCCCTGTTATCAGACATTTCAGGGGAGAGGATGACTGTAGGACAGGAGAATACAGTCTATTGCCCCCTGTTATCAGCCATTTCAGGGGAGAGGATGACTGTAGGACAGGAGAATACAGTCTATTGCTCCCTGTTATCAGCCATTTCAGGGGAGAGGATGACTGTAGGACAGGAGAATACAGTCTATTGCCCCTGTTATCAGCCATTTCAGGGGAGAGGATGACTGTAGGACAGGAGAATACAGTCTATTGCCCCCTGTTATCAGCCATTTCAGGGGAGAGGATGACTGTAGGACAGGAGAATACAGTCTATTGCCCCTGTTATCAGCCATTTCAGGGGAGAGGATGACTGTAGGACAGGAGAATACAGTCTATTGCCCCTGTTATCAGCCATTTCAGGGGAGAGGATGACTGTAGGACAGGAGAATACAGTCTATTGCCCCCTGTTATCAGCCATTTCAGGGTGGAGAGGATGACTGTAGGACAGGAGAATACAGTCTATTGCTCCCTGTTATCAGCCATTTCAGGGGAGAGGATGACTGTAGGACAGGAGAATACAGTCTATTGCTACCTGTTATCAGCCATTTCAGGGGAGAGGATGACTGTAGGACAGGAGAATACAGTCTATTGCCCCCTGTTATCAGACATTTCAGGGGAGAGGATGACTGTAGGACAGGAGAATACAGTCTATTGCCCCCTGTTATCAGCCATTTCAGGGGAGAGGATGACTGTAGGACAGGAGAATACAGTCTATTGCTCCCTGTTATCAGCCATTTCAGGGGAGAGGATGACTGTAGGACAGGAGAATACAGTCTATTGCCCCTGTTATCAGCCATTTCAGGGGAGAGGATGACTGTAGGACAGGAGAATACAGTCTATTGCCCCCTGTTATCAGCCATTTCAGGGGAGAGGATGACTGTAGGACAGGAGAATACAGTCTATTGCCCCTGTTATCAGCCATTTCAGGGGAGAGGATGACTGTAGGACAGGAGAATACAGTCTATTGCCCCTGTTATCAGCCATTTCAGGGGAGAGGATGACTGTAGGACAGGAGAATACAGTCTATTGCCCCCTGTTATCAGCCA
The DNA here is from genome assembly GCF_905171765.1 of Bufo bufo. Taxonomy (NCBI): domain Eukaryota; kingdom Metazoa; phylum Chordata; class Amphibia; order Anura; family Bufonidae; genus Bufo; species Bufo bufo. The sequence continues at coordinate 2,915,298 of NC_053396.1, read as the reverse complement.
TTTCAGGGGAGAGGATGACTGTAGGACAGGAGAATACAGTCTATTGTCCCCTGTTATCAGCCATTTCAGGGGAGAGGATGACTGTAGGACAGGAGAATACAGTCTATTGCCCCCTGTTATCAGCCATTTCAGGGGAGAGGATGACTGTAGGACAGGAGAATACAGTCTATTGCTCCCTGTTATCAGCCATTTCAGGGGAGAGGATGACTGTAGGACAGGAGAATACAGTCTATTGCTCCCTGTTATCAGCCATTTCAGGGGAGAGGATGACTGTAGGACAGGAGAATACAATCTATTGCCCCCTGTTATCATCCATTTCAGGGGAGAGGATGACTGTAGGACAGGAGAATACAGTCTATTGCCCCCTGTTATCAGCCATTTCAGGGGAGAGGATGACTGTAGGACAGGAGAATACAGTCTATTGCCCCCTGTTATCAGCCATTGCAGGGGAGAGGATGACTGTAGGACAGGAGAATACAGTCTATTGCTCCCTGTTATCAGCCATTTCAGGGGAGAGAATGACTGTAGGACAGGAGAATACAATCTATTGCCCCCTGTTATCAGCCATTTCAGGGGAGGATGATTGTAGGACAGGAGAATACAGTCTATTGCCCCCTGTTATCAGCCATTTCAGGGGAGAGGATGACTGTAGGACAGGAGAATACAATCTATTGCCCCCTGTTATCAGCCATTTCAGGGGAGAGGATGACTGTAGGACAGGAGAATACAATCTATTGCCCCCTGTTATCAGCCATTTCAGGGGAGAGGATGACTGTAGGACAGGAGAATACAGTCTATTGCCCCCTGTTATCAGCCATTTCAGAGGAGAGGATGACTGTAGGACAGGAGAATACAGTCTATTGCCCCCTGTTATCAGCCATTTTAGGGGAGAGGATGACTGTAGGACAGGAGAATACAGTCTATTGCCCCCTGTTATCAGCCATTTCAGGGGAGAGGATGACTGTAGGACAGGAGAATACAGTCTATTGCCCCCTGTTATCAGCCATTTCAGGGGAGAGGATGACTGTAGGACAGGAGAATACAGTCTATTGCCCCTGTTATCAGCCATTTCAGAGTAGAGGATGACTGTAGGACAGGAGAATACAGTCTATTGCCCCCTGTTATCAGCCATTTCAGGGGAGAGGATGACTGTAGGACAGGAGAATACAGTCTATTGCCCCCTGTTATCAGCCATTTCAGAGGAGAGGATGACTGTAGGACAGGAGAATACAGTCTATTGCTCCCTGTTATCAGCCATTTCAGGGGAGAGGATGACTGTAGGACAGGAGAATACAGTCTATTGCTCCCTGTTATCAGCCATTTCAGGGGGGAGGATGACTGTAGGACAGGAGAATACAATCTATTGCCCCCTGTTATCAGCCATTTCAGGGGAGGATGATTGTAGGACAGGAGAATACAGTCTATAGCCTCCTGTTATCAGCCATTTCAGGGGAGAGGATGACTGTAGGACAGGAGAATACAATCTATTGCCCCCTGTTATCAGCCATTTCAGGGGAGAGGATGACTGTAGGACAGGAGAATACAATCTATTGCCCCCTGTTATCAGCCATTTCAGGGGAGAGGATGACTGTAGGACAGGAGAATACAGTCTATTGCCCCCTGTTATCAGCCATTTCAGAGGAGAGGATGACTGTAGGACAGGAGAATACAGTCTATTGCCCCCTGTTATCAGCCATTTTAGGGGAGAGGATGACTGTAGGACAGGAGAATACAGTCTATTGCCCCCTGTTATCAGCCATTTCAGGGGAGAGGATGACTGTAGGACAGGAGAATACAGTCTATTGCCCCCTGTTATCAGCCATTTCAGGGAGAGGATGACTGTAGGACAGGAGAATACAGTCTATTGCCCCCTGTTATCAGCCATTTCAGAGTAGAGGATGACTGTAGGACAGGAGAATACAGTCTATTGCCCCCTGTTATCAGCCATTTCAGGGGAGAGGATGACTGTAGGACAGGAGAATACAGTCTATTGCCCCCTGTTATCAGCCATTTCAGAGGAGAGGATGACTGTAGGACAGGAGAATACAGTCTATTGCTCCCTGTTATCAGCCATTTCAGGGGAGAGGATGACTGTAGGACAGGAGAATACAGTCTATTGCTCCCTGTTATCAGCCATGTCAGGGGAGAGGATGACTGTAGGACAGGAGAATACAGTCTATTGCTCCCTGTTATCAGCCATATCAGGGAGAGGATGACTGTAGGACAGGAGAATACAGTCTATTGCCTCCTGTTATCAGCCATTTCAGAGGAGAGGATGACTGTAGGACAGGAGAATACAGTCTATTGCCCCCTGTTATCAGCCATTTCAGGGAGAGGATGACTGTAGGACAGGAGAATACAGTCTATTGCCCCCTGTTATCAGCCATTTCAGGGGAGAGGATGACTGTAGGACAGGAGAATACAGTCTATTGCCTCCTGTTATCAGCCATTTCAGAGTAGAGGATGACTGTAGGACAGGAGAATACAGTCTATTGCCCCCTGTTATCAGACATTTCAGGGGAGAGGATGACTGTAGGACAGGAGAATACAGTCTATTGCCCCCTGTTATCAGCCATTTCAGGGGAGAGGATGACTGTAGGACAGGAGAATATAGTCTATTGCCTCCTGTTATCAGCCATTTCAGGGGAGAGGATGACTGTAGGACAGGAGAATACAGTCTATTGCCCCCTATTATCAGCCATTTCAGGGGAGAGGATGACTGTAGGACAGGAGAATACAGTCTATTGCTCCCTGTTATCAGCCATTTCAGGGGAGAGGATGACTGTAGGACAGGAGAATACAGTCTATTGCCCCCTGTTATCAGCCATTTCAGGGGAGAGGATGACTGTAGGACAGGAGAATACAGTCTATTGCTCCCTGTTATCAGCCATTTCAGGGGAGAGGATGACTGTAGGACAGGAGAATACAATCTATTGCCCCCTGTTATCATCCATTTCAGGGGAGAGGATAACTGTAGGACAGGAAAATACAGTCTATTGTCCCCTGTTATCAGCCATTTCAGGGGAGAGGATAACTGTAGGACAGGAGAATACAGTCTATTGCCCCCTGTTATCAGCCATTTCAGGGGGGAGGATGACTGTAGGACAGGAGAATACAGACTATTGCCCCCTGTTATCAGCCATTTCAGGGGAGAGGATGACTGTAGGACAGGAGAATACAGTCTATTGCCCCTGTTATCATCCATTTCAGGGGGGAGGATGACTGTAGGACAGGAGAATACCGTCTATTGCCCCCTGTTATCAGCCATTTCAGGGGAGAGGATGACTGTAGGACAGGAGAATACAGTCTATTGCCCCCTGTTATCAGCCATTTCAGGGGAGAGGATGACTGTAGGACAGGAGAATACAGTCTATTCCCCCCTGTTATCAGCCATTTCAGGGGAGAGGATGACTGTAGGACAGGAGAATACAATCTATTGCCCCCTGGTATCAGGCATTTCAGGGGGGAGAGGATGACTGTAGGACAGGAGAATACAGTCTATTGCTCCCTGTTATCAGCCATTTCAGGGGAGAGGATGACTGTAGGACAGGAGAATACAGTCTATTGCCCCCTGTTATCAGCCATTTCAGAGTAGAGGATGACTGTAGGACAGGAGAATACAGTCTATTGCCCCCTGTTATCAGCCATTTCAGGGGAGAGGATGACTGTAGGACAGGAGAATACAGTCTATTGCCCCCTGTTATCAGCCATTTCAGGGGAGAGGATGACTGTAGGACAGGAGAATACAGTCTATTGCCTCCTGTTATCAGCCATTTCAGGGGAGAGGATGACTGTAGGACAGGAGAATACAGTCTATTGCCCCCTGTTATCAGCCATTTCAGGGGAGAGGATGACTGTAGGACAGGAGAATAGTCTATTGCCCCCTGTTATCAGCCATTTTAGGGGAGAGGATGACTGTAGGACAGGAGAATACAGTCTATTGCCCCCTGTTATCAGCCATTTCAGGGGAGAGGATGACAGTAGGACAGGAGAATACAGTCTATTGCCCCCTGTTATCAGCCATTTCAGGGGAGAGGATGACTGTAGGACAGGAGAATACAGTCTATTGCCCCCTGTTATCAGCCATTTCAGAGTAGAGGATGACTGTAGGACAGGAGAATACAGTCTATTGCCCCCTGTTATCAGCCATTTCAGGGGAGAGGATGACTGTAGGACAGGAGAATACAGTGTATTGATCCCTGTTATCAGCCATTTCAGGGAGAGGATGACTGTAGGACAGGAGAATACAGTCTATTACCCCCTGTTATCAGCCATTTCAGGGGAGAGGATGACTGTAGGACAGGAGAATACAGTCTATTGCCCTCTGTTATCAGCCATGTCAGGGGAGAGGATGACTGTAGGACAGGAGAATACAGTCTATTGCCCCCTGTTATCAGCCATATCAGGGAGAGGATGACTGTAGGACAGGAGAATACAGTCTATTGCCTCCCTGTTATCAGCCATTTCAGGGGAGAGGATGACTGTAGGACAGGAGAATACAGTCTATTGCCCTCTGTTATCAGCCATGTCAGGGGAGAGGATGACTGTAGGACAGGAGAATACAGTCTATTGCCCCCTGTTATCAGCCATATCAGGGAGAGGATGACTGTAGGACAGGAGAATACAGTCTATTGCCCCCTGTTATCAGCCATTTCAGGGGAGAGGATGACTGTAGGACAGGAGAATACAGTCTATTGCCCCCTGTTATCAGCCATTTCAGGGGAGAGGATGACTGTAGGACAGGAGAATACAGTCTATTGCCCCCTGTTATCAGCCATTTCAGGGGAGAGGATGACTGTAGGACAGGAGAATACAGTCTATTGCCCCCTTTTATCATCCATTTCAGGGGAGAGGATGACTGTAGGACAGGAGAATACAGTCTATTGCTCCCTGTTATCAGCCATTTCAGGGGAGAGGATGACTGTAGGACAGGAGAATACAGTCTATTGCCCCCTGTTATCAGCCATTTCAGGGGAGAGGATGACTGTAGGACAGGAGAATACAGTCTATTGCCCCCTGTTATCAGCCATTTCAGGGGAGAGGATGACTGTAGGACAGGAGAATACAGTCTATTGCCCCCTGTTATCAGCCATTTCAGGGGAGAGGATGACTGTAGGACAGGAGAATACAGTCTATTGCCCCCTGTTATCATCCATTTCAGGGGAGAGGATGACTGTAGGACAGGAGAATACAGTCTATTGCCCCCTGTTATCAGCCATTTCAGGGGAGAGGATGACTGTAGGACAGGAGAATACAGTCTATTGCCCCCTGTTATCATCCATTTCAGGGGAGAGGATGACTGTAGGACAGGAGAATACAGTCTATTGCCCCCTGTTATCAGCCATTTCAGGGGAGAGGATGACTGTAGGACAGGAGAATACAGTCTATTGCCCCCTGTTATCAGCCATTGCAGGGGAGAGGATGACTGTAGGACAGGAGAATACAGTCTATTGCTCCCTGTTATCAGCCATTTCAGGGGAGAGAATGACTGTAGGACAGGAGAATACAATCTATTGCCCCCTGTTATCAGCCATTTCAGGGGAGGATGATTGTAGGACAGGAGAATACAGTCTATAGCCTCCTGTTATCAGCCATTTCAGGGGGGAGAGGATGACTGTAGGGCAGGAGAATACAGTCTATTGCCCCCTGTTATCAGCCATTTCAGGGGAGAGGATGACTGTAGGACAGGAGAATACAGTCTATTGCCCCCTGTTATCAGCCATTTCAGGGGAGAGGATGACTGTAGGACAGGAGAATACAGTCTATTGCCCCTGTTATCAGCCATTTCAGGGGAGAGGATGACTGTAGGACAGGAGAATACAGTCTATTGCCCCTGTTATCAGCCATTTCAGGGGAGAGGATGACTGTAGGACAGGAGAATACAATCTATTGCTCCCTGTTATCAGCCATTTCAGAGGAGAGGATGACTGTAGGACAGGAGAATACAGTCTATTGCCCCCTGTTATCAGCCATTTCAGGGGAGAGGATGACTGTAGGACAGGAGAATACAGTCTATTGCCTCCTGTTATCAGCCATTTCAGGGGAGAGGATGACTGTAGGACAGGAGAATACAGTCTATTGCCCCCTGTTATCAGCTATTTCAGAGGAGAGAATGACTGTAGGACAGGAGAATACAATCTATTGCCCCTGTTATCAGCCATTTCAGGGGAGAGGATGACTGTAGGACAGGAGAATACAGTCTATTGCCCCCTGTTATCAGCCTTTTCAGGGGAGAGGATGACTGTAGGACAGGAGAATACAGTCTATTGCCCCCTGTTATCAGCCAAATATTAAAGTCATTTGGAGTCTTGAGGAAAACTCCAGACTTTTAAACTTATGATAAATCTACATCTGCACATCCAGTGCTACTTACAGTAGGTTTCCAACAGGACGAGTTAAAGAGGATACTGTGATACACAAAATAATCCTCTATGATCAATCAAAAGCTCTAAAATATGTATTGGAAATACTTTAAATTCCCATTGATCGCTCACTGCTCATCGATTGCACGTGTTTGTGCTGAGGCAGCGATCAGTCTTGTATGAGATTATTGGCCTCGCGTTTCATTCAGTTTATAGACTTTCAGCTGCTTTAATACAATGAGCAATAATCAGAAATAATAACTTATTCTTGTTTGGAGTGATATCCTTACATTTGCAGGCGGCTTTAGAACTGCACTTCATCAGGCGTCCTAATTCTGGGATGGTCTTTGGTCACAGCTACATCCAGCCTCCCCAACCGTACACATGTTCTTACATAAAATCTCTGGCTCCATGGTGGAAACCAGGGACATTACACGTGGACAGGATGATTAGACTGAATAACAATAAAGCCCCTTTCACACGGGCGAGTTTTCCGCGCGGATGCGATGCGTGAGTTGAACACATTGAACCCGCACTGAATCCGGACCCATTTATTTCTATGGGGCTGTGCACACGAGCGGTGATTTTCACGCATCACTTGTGCGTTGCGTGAAAATCACAGCATGCTCTATATTCTGCGCTTTTCACGCAACGCAGGCCCCATAGAAGTGAATGGGGTTGCGTGAAAATCGCAAGCATCCGCAAGCAAGTGCGGATGCGGTGTGATTTTCACGCACGGTTGCTAGGAGACGATCGGGATGGGGACCCGATCATTATTATTTCCCCTTATAACATGGTTCTAAGGGAAAATAATAGCATTCTGAATACAGAATGAATAGTACAATAGCGCTGGAGGGGTTGAAAAAAATAAAAAAAATATTTAACTCACCTTAATCCACTTGTTCGCGGAGCCGGCATCTCCTTCTGTCTTTAACTGTGAGCAATAGGACCTTTGATGATGTCACTGCATTCATCACATGATCCATCACCGTGGTGATGGACCATGTGATTGGACCATGTGATGTGACGTCACCACAGGTCCTTTAGCCGGCAGCTCATGATTAAAGAAGTAAGAAGAGACCGGCAGCTACGCGATCAAGAGGAGAAGGTGAGTTAATTATTTTTTATTTTTTAACCCTCAATTGACCACCTACTAAGCATTCTGTATTAAAGAATGCTATTATTTTCCCTTATAACCATGTTATAAGGGAAAATAATAACATCTACACAACACCGAACCCAAACCTGAACTTCTGTAAAGAAGTCCGGGTCTGGGTACCACATTGCACCCGCCCGATAAAAACTGAACAACGGAACGCAATCGCAGTCAAAACTGACTGCAATTGGGTACCTACTCGCGCAGGTTTGCCGCAACGCATCTGGACCTTATCTGGACACGCTCGTGTGAACTCAGCCTAAGAGCCGCAGAAGCTGTAATTAACTAATTAGGACCACTCTGTGTTCACAGTACCACCAACGCAGATTGACTAAATAGCGCAGTCCTAACTAGTTAATCGGGGCCCATTGTGGCCTGTGTGGCCACGCGGTACTCGACCACACCATGTGGTTGTGCCCTCATCCTCATGCAAACTGACTGTGGAAATGCTGCACACCTGCAGGATATTCATAGCACTGCAATTCCGCAGCAGAAATCTGAGGCTACAGGCCTAGGATTTTTGTCCGACATGTAAAGGTGCCAACCAGAACACGACCCACTCTACTCCTGCCGCCTCAGTACATTTAATACAGAGGATATTTAGGTCGTCTTTGTGTCTTCTCCTGCCTGCCGTATGCACAGACATACACGGTCGATGCCTCTGAACGTCCTACGCTAATGACTGAAAAACCGAATGCACGCGCTCCAGCAATCTGAAGTCCAAACCGTGGATGCTAGTAATGTGGGCAGAAATTGGGTCTGTTTAATGTCTTCATCTCATGCTGCTTCCTAATAAATGGTGATCTCTGTTCCATCCTTTTGTGGTGATGAGTTCTGGATGAGTGCGGTGGCTCAGCAGGTACCCCCCCCCCTCAAGCAGAGATATGGGGTATTTTGTGTAATGGCACATGAAATCGCTTCACTCTGCCAGGGCCTGGATCTGCACATTAAATAAAAAGCAAATCTGAATCACAAACGAGATTTTTTTGTTGTTTTTTTCCCCCCATTATTATTCGATTCCATGTTTTTATGCATGTATTAATGCTAATTAGTCTTATTTGTCCCACGTGACTGCTGCATGACGTTCCCACCAGCTGCTACAAGAAGCTTCAATTCTGCTCTGAAGTGCGCTTGGCTGCTTTCTGGAAGGTTAGGTATAAGCTGAGCTGACAGCTCCATCTGCTCGGTTCAGAATGAGTCTTGGGGCCACCAAACGTGGTTAAACATTCATACAGGGGCTGGTGAGCTGCAGCTAAAGTCACAGCTTTCCGGTGCTGCCAGCGACAGATCAGAGATGAAAGAAAGAAGCTGAAAAAATAACGGAGAAAAGGGTTTGCTGTTGGGAGGCGCGATACAAGCAGAGGGTTATCCAGTGCCTGGGGATCAGGGCAACACGCCTGCAATTTACACCGAAGGAACGTCCCCAAGCCGTGATGCAGGACTGCGCTATTACAGCCATGGAAAATGGCGCTCTCCTCCTCTATTGTCAACTGCGGGGATTTATGGTTTTTAGACCTCAAAGATTAAAAAAACTAGGCATCAAATATCCATGGAATGGACCACGCACAATATTTTGATGTCAGACAATAAAAAGCCTAAAGGGCGCAACTCCATTCACTACAGATGTTCATCATCAATAGAGCCGTTCGATCCCATCAAGAGTCTTACTTTTATTATTACATGTTCCTGCCTTACTGCGTCCACCTCTCTGAATGTTCTGGGGTGGACATACATACGTGGTATGTTCAGCCTGGTCTCATCACCGATGTGGAGGGATCCCTGGTCCAGTGAGAAGGCCGCCACTGAACCTGCACCCTTCTTCTCTGCTTGTCGGGCTAAATGTCGAGCAAGCACAATGGCATTTTGCTACTCTGACAAGCAGAGAAGATACTGCATAGATAGTGTCAGTTGACTGGATTAATATTCCCAGAAAATCAATGTAAGCTATAAACCTACAACAGCTTCATCTAAGCAGCCCCATATATCCAGCTTGGTTAGGCAGACATGTATTTTCACTGCTGAGATCATACATACTTAATCCTGTCACTGGGGAGGGTCCGGACGATCCATACACATTAGATAATTGGCCGGTACATATATCTAATGGCTGACTTGTCTGCTGCTTCATACACGGAAGTGGACAAATACTAAGGTGAAAGTATTGGAGAACTACAAGTCTTAGCATACCCTTATAGATTTATAAGGACGTTGTGTTACTACCATCTCCTGTAAGGTCTCTCCCAGGAACACTGACACATTGATCCTCATACACGATGTGATATGGCGACATGATGTGACGAGTTCTCTCTATTCAAGTCGGCGTGTAAAAACGGCCTCTTAAGTGCTCTGACTTCAAATAGCTGCCAATTCCCATAAAAATAAGACTTGGTTGCCAAAAAGACAACGTAATACAAGTGTCAGATACAATCTGTCCTGCATTGTGCCGGCATGAGCATCTGCTGTTCCCAGTATTCCCGTTATTTACAGTCGTGCACCGCGCCCGGCGGCATATAGTAAGCCGTGAATACTGAATACTCTCAATGCTTTATGGACTGGAAGACGCAACATTTTGTGATATTTGCCTTGGGTCCAGGTCACGGTAAAGATCTAGTTGTCATAGAAACACAGTCTGACCCATTGTTCTGCACTGTGACAAAATGTCTTCCCCTGGGTTTCTGGGAAACTCTTAGCACATAGGCTCGTATATTGTGGTATCCAAACTTAAAGGGGAAAAGGTGCGGAAGGAGAAAGAATTCCCAGACACATCCATTATTGATTCAGTCCTGACTACTGTGCAGTCACACAAAAACAGGGGTACAGAGGTAAAAAATTACAGCGTGGCCCCTAAACCCTATGATCCCGGCCCCTAGACCCCAAGCGCACATAAATGACTATTAATGCAGGGTTGGAACTCCATATCATGGTAACTGAACCAGGAGGTCACCTCTAGGAGCCGTCTCTCACTCACAAGAGCTTCATTTTAAGAAACAAGGAATGATGGTAACATTTTATCAATGGCGGCACCTGGGGGCCCCAGTATACTGCAACTATTTCATTATGGCCCATACGTTTATAGCTACATCTTCGCCATAGTGGAAAGCATTTTCACTTCACCATCATTGTGTGTTGAGGTCCTGCTCCAGCGATGGCTGCTGTCTTCTGCTCTGCTTCACTGTCTCCATGTGTCACGGTCCCTCAGGTGACTGGTGTCAGGAGATCAGAGAGACTGGCTGAGCATGGAGGAATCTAACAGCCTCCTTGAACTCTCTTGATTCAGTGTTGATAGGGTTAATGACCACTTCCCTTTTCTCAGCTGTTGCTCAGTGGTCATCACTTCTACTGTTCATAGTCTCACCCCACCCTTCTGACTATGCGGTTTATAGCTTCATTTGGGTTTGGCTGAGCTGGTGGGAGGTCGTCTCTGGTGTTCCTGTTCTTCCATCTCTACAGAAATTAAGTGTCATGTTTGTATTTGTTATATTCCGTGTTGTTGTATCTGGGCCTGAGACAGAGACTTCCATTCATCCATCTGGGGAGGAATGGGTTGTCTCTGGTTCTATACTTATTCTAGGGCCTTATAGGGAAATCAGGGCCTAGGTATCCTGCTTATGGATATTCCTACCTTCAAGGTCTATTCATATTGATAGTTAGTCAGGGCCCGGATTAGGGTTGTCTAGGAGGTGACCTGTTTCTTCCCTAGTTTCCAGGCCCAGTTACTGTTCCCCTTCCCTCCTGTGTTCAGTGTGGAGTTTCCCCCCCACAATGATCGAGACACCAGGGTGGCATTAGGTTGTCAAGGCAAATGGTGGCCAAAGACGATGCGAGGCCCTGGAGGCCTAATTAAAGAGGATTTCAGCTGCATCTCCTGACTTTGCTAGGTCTCGTCTCCGGGTGATACCTCTTGGCCATTATCTTTTTTTGCAGCCATTGGCTACTTTCCTAACTACACTACTGCTGCATCAGCTCTACTGCCACCTATCACTAGGACTATGTTGAGAATCCAACAGGGAATGTCCATACCAAGAAAGATTGGGCCGACTGCTTAGACACTGCACACCAGTGACGTAAAGGATCCACATCTCTGGTGGAAATCTAACATGGACACTCTAGAACAGTTCATGAGTTCATAAGAAATGTAAGAACTATTGAATAGATTCTCTGTCAATTTTTGAGAAAAATCTGATTACTACTGCAAAATGAGATGGGATTGTCACAGTAACAAGACATATTGCTAGGGATACATTGTATTAACCAGTCTTTTCAATTAGGTTGTCAGGCAGCACATCCCTAGCAACCAATCTGTCTCAAATGACTAACATCCAGGCCAAGCAAAAACTACAACTGACTTGAGGGCAGATAATGGCGAAGTGTCTTAGAAAGACATCAACCATAGAGCCCTGCATCTCCTACAGCTGCATTACACACATTACTGTAAAGATAATTAGGAAACCCGGGGCTGACTACAGATGAAGCAAGGCACGGCAGGTTTACACAAGTGAAGAAAATAGAGGATTTTTTTTTTTCCACTTCATTAAAAGAAAAATAATAGCAAAATCCCTTGATAAGTAAAATACCGTCCAACACATAAAGGGCGATATCCAGAGCATGAGTCAGAGAAATGTCACCCATAATTACAAACTAATATATCTAGGCACAAATCCCACAATTGTTGTGCTGGGATGGAAGCCAATGTAATTGAATTTGGCTGGAAAATTTATTATGAAGTCAGGAATAGAGAAAAAAAAAGCCTGTAATGATGTACGCCTTGTATCCTTCCTGACGGTACTTTATTGATGACACCTCCGCGCCGAGTCTGTATATAAAGGAACAACTCCCTTGATCGATTGGTCTATTGAGTTTATGTTCTCTTCCCACTTGGCTGCGCTCACTCCGGGATATCGTCTTGGCTCGGTGACAGGCGTAAGATGCCTCATCATTACTGATCATTGGTGGTCTTGGGGGTCTATATTTCAATGACCTGTAAAAGGTTCCTTGTAAGAAGACCTTGGTCCAATCTATGGAGGGCCATGGAAACTCTCAAGATTAAGAAATGCCACCAACACCCAAGCAATTAGTGCATGTCAGACCTTCAGGCTTCTCATTGATGTCTTCATGATTGCTCTTGCCGTCCTCTAACATCTATTTCATGGAAACTCTCTTTTCCATTGAGCTGCGACTCCCATAACAGAATTCAATTGGATTGAAGGGTTCATATGGTCAAGAAATGAATGTATTGATTGCCACTGGAAAACTCAAGGAGACTTCACCAAGACAGAAGTTCACCTCCAAGGAGAGGCAGAAAATCCCATAACCTGCCAAAATCTGATTGAAAGACCAGCGTGGCTTCTGATATCTCTACTGAACCACCTTACGATGGAAGAGACAAGCTGGATGGACTCTTCCTTCCGTGTCATGGATTCCTGACAAGCCCGGAGGAGTAGGGAGGCAGATCCGAGAGCTGGGACAACGTCCTATGAATACGACAGAGCCCCTTAAATCTTGTATTCTGAGAATATTTGCGCCACATCCTTACAAAGACAGACAATGGGCTCTCGGCTCTGCAGGGTTAACGCGCCACTTTTCTATTTTCCAAATTAGACATTTAGAGAACGTCTGGTATAATAGAGTTTGCCCTGATGCTTTGTGTGGGTTATTTGCATGCAATTACCTTATATCACAATATGTACTGTTCAGCACAACCTTAATTATAGTAATCAAACATAATTGTGCCGCCTGTATCTGAGCAGGCAGTCCTTCATTTCCGCTAATTGAACCTACAATAAAACCACTTCTCGAAGCGCAGAACACAGACCTGCCTGATTACGCTGAGGTACATGTAATTACAGAGCATGCGAGGAGAATTTATGGAATCAGATTATGTCGAGACACGTGGCGGCACGCTGCTCTATGACCCGCCACGTTACAGTAAAGCCTCGCGTCTCCTCCGCTGTCATCAGCCGCAGTTCATAGAACGAAGCCATAAATATAACTCAGTAAAAAGGAAGAAGATCGGCATCTATAAGAGGGAAGAAGGAATATTATTAATAATAATGATCTTTCTATGATGCTCCACTCCTGTCCAGGATGAGAGTAACATGGCTGCTCTCGTCCAAACACTCCTATCCACACTTGTGGGCCATATTCGCGTCAATGAAGCGGAGCTGCAATACAAACAATGGAGAGGTGCGGCGCCATTTCTGGAAGAAAGCAGCCATGTTTAAGCCCTGCTTGTAATAAAACTATTATTACCTACAATATGTTATATTTTAACATGATTTACGTGATAAAAACAGCGCATGTAAAATGTGACCATCCCTGACTAATGACGCCCCCCCCCCCCGCCCCCAGAACGTCGCTACGTTCTGCACTGAATATATCCATAGATACGATAGATAAATCCATAGGAGGTCCTTTATCAAACAGAAATGCGCCTAAAAGGGTCCTTTGCGCTGATAGCCTATAAGTAGCATCAAACTGCTGGCGGTCTGACTCCTGGAAATCCTCCGATCAATTGATTGAAGCGACTGGTGTTTCCAGTGGCTTTGCCTGGTGCTGCGGCTCATTTATATTCATTTGCATGGGACTGAGCGGCAGTAAGCTGCAATACCAGGGACAACCACAACTAAATGCATGGCGCTGTGGCTGGTAAAGAATGAAGGGGATCAGCGGATTGGCCAGATGCCGGACTCCCACCTGTTGCTGTGGTCCAGTTCTCTCTATCTCGTCATATTTCCGGCTCATACCGGCGTCAATGCCTCTACAATTCCCATCGTTCTTTATCGGTTCTGTCGCAGATCATTTTACCAGGTTATTCAAGAGTCACTCTTCATGGGATGTAAAGTGATGCAGTTTCCCCCGCTTCTGGGAATCTCAATCGCTTGCAGTCATTTATCCTGAACCTTCCAGGCATGTGATGGACACACAGTGACGAGCCATGGACCTGCGAGTCCATCACAAGACCAGGGCTGGAGGCAAACAAAGGTTCCTGCTGAGTGAATGCAAGCAGAGATCTTGAAAACCGGGAAATTGGTAAAGAAAGTATACAGGAAAATCTTATTGTACCAAGAGTGAAGAAAAAAGCCACAAATAAAAAGCATTTCAGCACTGGCTTTTGTCAAAAACCCGGCCACAGAGTTTTTTTTGGGAAAAAAATATTGGAAATGACTGCAGGAAAAACACCAAAACGCTGCGTTTTCCCACTATGTGTAAAACCGCCCTATTCATTATGCAGAGCAAGACTTTTATTTGCTAAATTCAACCTTCGAAGACTGAAGAAATGACGCGGCTGCGGCCAGTTTGGAGCGGCACGAGGTTTGTGCGGAATCAGAGATAGGACGTGGAGCCGTACGCATTTTATACCGCAGCAGATTTATAGGTTGTGTAAAATATACGTTCTCCTCACAGACAGCAAACAAGGGGAGCAGAGAGAGGTCCCTCATCCCCGAACATGGCTCCAGATACGTTACGCATTGCAGATTTACTTCCAGAGAACCCCAGAGCACGAGTCAGAGATGTACAATACATAACCTTCACCGACCACCGGACACCCGACCTCCAGACACCCGACCTCCAGACACCCGACCACCAGACACCCGACCACCAGACATCCGACCACCAGACACCCGACCACCAGACACCCGACCTCCAGACACCCGACCTCCAGACACCCGACCTCCAGACACCCGACCTCCAGACACCCGACCTCCAGACACCCGACCTCCAGACACCCGACCACCAGACACCCGACCTCCAGACACCCGACCTCCAGACACCCGACCACCAGACACCCGACCTCCAGACACCCCACCACCAGACACCCCACCACCAGACACCCCACCTCCAGACACCCCACCTCCAGACACCCGACCACCAGACACCCGACCATCATCTCAGGAGGCCTAGGATGGTAGGACAGGGTGCGGTGCCTGAACATCTTTCCTTCTTTCTGGAAGGCTTCCTCTCTGTTGCAGGCCTGCATCACTTATTCATGAGGCATCTGAGATCTGCCTTCCTTGGTAATGTTCTCGACTTCAATATTTTATATGCAAATCTCGGAGGATTTCCATTACTGCTCTCCATTAAGTTTCTTGTTTTTCAGAAGTCGGCCTCCAGGGAATAACTGCATAACAGATCCTTCATTTGTTGCTCGCTTTTTACAAGTTTTGTTTTTTTGGGCAGCGAGTAAGGATTATGGATTACATTACTTTTGTGACTGTCCCTGTAAACCGAATGACTCAGAATACAGCTGTTTCACTAAAGAGGTTTTCTGGGACTCTGCAGGCCCCGCGGACCCACCTTAAAGGGGTTTTAATATTGATGATCTCTCCTGGTGGGGCTGCACCCCTGATAGTCAGCTGGCTGTAGAGGCCGCGGGGCTCTGCTGAGTGCTGCAGCCTCTTCTTAGGCCAGCAACATCACGTTCATCAGTGATAAGGCCTGGACTCAGTCCCTCTCAAGTGCATAGGCCTGGGCTCCAATACCGAGCACAGCCATTATACAATGAACGGAGCTGTGCTTGGTAAGCTGATTGGTGGGGGTGCTGGGTATCGGACCCCCACCAATCAGGTATTAATGACCTATCCTGATGCCAGGTCATCAATATTAAACACCCAGAAAACCCCTTTGTAACGGAATGCCTAGCACCCCGACCGGGTACCTCCGTTGATAGTTGCTCCTAGTGCTTCCAGAGGACTCCAAGCACTCAACTTGACACCGTCAGCACTGCAGACCCCACGAACTGCCGAAGCTTGGTGGAGGTCTCGCCGTCTCCTACCCACCCTGGACCTACGACTAGGCTCCAGGCTCCAGTGGGTGAACCTCTCCTAAATGCAGAGAGCAGGAACCATGAATAAGCTCTTACAAGAGCTTATACTCAGGGGAGTATTGTGATATAGCAATCCCCAAGAGTGTAGTAGTTATCCCATTCCCCAAACATGAGCCAAAACTTCATGAAGGTATAAAAACAGGAACTCTCTTTATTTGAACACACAAGCATTGATTTATACACATCTTCCAACAAGGTTACCACCCACAGGGTTTTGTAAAAACAGCCAATCACATGCATTTCCAGTATTCAAACCTTCCCAGCAATTGTACACAAAATCCCCTTCCCTCTGTCTGTAACGCAATCAACAAAATACAATGAGCATTGTCTGAGACGTAATTAACTAACACACTGGCATTGTCTGAGACGCAATCCACAAAATACAATTACCAAACATAATGGACTAACTTAATCACTACCAGACAGAAAACACACATTTTTCCCAACACACAGAAAACACCTCAAAACCCCACACATCCCCATAATGTATACATCTATGGATAGCTCTGATCTGGGTGAACAACATATCCAAAAATCCCCCAGATCCGAGCAGGGGTTCCCGTATTCCATGGAAGTCACATTTGGCCGGCCGCAAGCATGGCTTTCCTGCCCAAAACAGTTCCACAGATTTAAGCTGTGCGGCCGGTCTGTCTTCTCCTTCAAAGTTAGTATATTGGCCATAATCCCGGGGCAGGAGGCTGGCAAACAGGCCCCTCCAAAACACCGTTGCGAGGTTGGTTTCGCCACACCCTTTAATTACTTAAATCTTGCCTGTAGAAAAAAGTTTCTAATACACATATCAAAGTTGCACGGGTTCACCAGTCGGGAACCCAGTCACAAGATGCTCCTCTTCTGAAAATCCTACATCCACCTACAATACGTCCTCCACCAGGTTTTTGGCCGAGAATTGGGACACGGGGGAGGGACTGTGGGCAGGCTCAGAACTATTTGTCTGTGGCCCATGTGCAAACTCCTCCGATGAACAGTGCATAACGCCCAGTGCTGCACGTTTACCAGATATACGCCAATTTCACACAAGGAACGTACAAGTATCATAAATGCTGACGGGATCCTCCAATAATGATGACATACGATGCTGAGGATGTGGGTTAAGAGCCCAGGTAAGGAAGGATTACTCATCAGAAGACTTCCCATCTTTTATTCATGCCGCGTCATAACATTTTATAAATTGACCTTTTTTAATTCCATTATGATATTTCACGCTCGTAAATTTGACGAGCCAGAGGGCAGCATGCGACTCCGTGTCTTTGTGCGTTACACAGAATATGCACTTCCAGAACGCAGTGTCCCGTCTCCTTGAATGAACAGATAAAGCCACTAAATGAAGCCCTTACTACACGACCACACTGGACGCACGCGCCATTTACAATAGATCATCAAGAGCTCAAGGACAACGCCGGCTCCGCGCTTCACTTCTACAGGTGCCCTTACCAAATTTTGACTTTTGAACCTAAAGATTGGTTGAAGAGGGGCCAGAGGTGACCCACAACCAAGCACAAGTCATAGTCCACTTCCATACCAAGAAAATGAAAACCACATTTCGCCTTTCTCCTTTAGACTAGGGCTGGAGGATGAATTAGATTGAGCTTTTCTTCTGACCGTTCATGGTGAGAACACTGAAGTGAAAGCAATTACTGCAAGCTTAAGGCTCTCTACATCTTTGCACTGATTTATTTTTAGTTATCAATTTGCAAAAGAAAGTTTCCTAACATTTTGCTGCTGCAGAATATGTTGAAGTCCTTCACCTACCTGCTAGTGCTGCAGAATCTGAGAGAACTCCATCACGGCTCTACTCCTATTAGTTCTCTCTGATCGCCCCTTCCCTTCCCACGTCAGTGTTCGGTCAGTGATTTCCATCCGAGATTGTGAGCCTAGACCAGGATTGGAGCCTCCACAGACATCAGGTACAAGAGAAACATCTGCACCTGTTCTGTTTTTAGAGCCGCACCTGGTTTTGGCTCAAAATCACTGACGTGTGAATGAGCAATTAGAGCAGCAAGGAAGGGAAGGAGGTTGCACATGGCATATCAGAAAATGGAAAGGGGAAAAGGATCCAAGGTGAACTGGCTGTAGACAGGGAGGAGAGCAAAAGGCAGCAGCATCCTGGACACACAGTATTGCTCGGGAGGAAACCCCACAGAGGAAAAGTCCGAAAAAAGGAGCAGGTTGCAAACTGAATATCAAGGGTCTGATTGTGAACAAAAGAATTAATGAATGAATTACAGCCTGAAACTGGTCAACTTTATTTTTTAAAGCGGTAATCCCACAAAAATTTTCTACAGCTTTCAAACCAGCATCTGGATCTGAATAGCTTTGTAATTGCCTGTAATTAAATATTTAGTAAAGCTACAGAGTTATTGAATACTAGGTATCTGTACAGCGCCCCCTGCTGTTTGCTTATTCTTATTTCTTTGACCTGCTCACTGAGATGGCCGCACATGCTCAGTTTCATCCTTCTACTGCCTCCTGAGCTGTGATGGGGAGAGACCTACAGAATAAAGACACGACCCCTAAGAAATGACACTCCCCATGTCCTGCCAGCTTGATATAAATCTAGCAGAGCGTTCAATGAGGAAAGCTCTGGGTCCATGTGAGGTGCAGGGCTGTTAGAAAGAAATTGTCATGTACTATAAGATGTCTGATTTTAAATTTTTACATTAATCATGGGATAACCCCTTTAAAGTAACTGCTGACAAGCCTTTCCATCCGCTGAATGGTTGACTGGTCCTGAGCAAGCCTTTCCACCCCCCTGGATAGTTGTCTGGTCCTGAGCAAGCCTTCCCAACCCCTGGATGGTTGCCTGGTCCCGAGGAACCCTTCCCAACCCCTGGATGGTTGTCTGGTCCTGAGCAAGCCTTCCCAACCCCTGGATGGTTGTCTGGTCCTGAGCAAGCCTTCCCAACCCCTGGATGGTTGTCTGGTCCTGAGCAAGCCTTCCCAACCCCTGGATGGTTGTCTGGTCCTGAGCAAGCCTTCCCAACCCCTGGATGGTTGTCTGGTCCTGAGCAAGCCTTCCCAACCCCTGGATGGTTGTCTGGTCCTGAGCAAGCCTTCCCAACCCCTGGATGGTTGTCTGGTCCTGAGCAAGCCTTCCCAACCCCTGGATGGTTGTCTGGTCCTGAGCAAGCCTTCCCAACCCCTGGATGGTTGTCTGGTCCTGAGCAAGCCTTCCCACCCCCTGGATGGTTGTCTGGTCCTGAGCAAGCCTTCCCACCCCCTGAATGGTTGTCTGGTCCTGAGCAAGCCTTCCCATCCACTGAATGGTTGCCTGGTCTAGAGGAAGCTTTTACACCCCTTGGATGGTTGTCTGATCCTCAGCAAGCCTTATCACAATGATAAGTTCTTCTTGAGCAAGGAACATTTATAGAAAGTAGAAATGACGCTGCGAGATGAATGCGGATTTAACGTGATTGAAATGTTAATATCTTTTCATCAGCATTTGTCAGAATGGGAATTAATTTGGATACACAAAATCCACCATCAAGCAGGCGTTCTGCTCAGAGATGAACTCAATCCCTGCCTACAGCATCAGCCATGGCTCTCTCGGTACAAGCAGTGTGAATAATTCAGGGTGCGGATTCAGGAAGAGTTTTAGCTTACAAGTAACGTTTCTCTGCACTTATAGATCACGCAGCAAAAAAGCAGAACTGAAAGGTCTTTGCTTCCCTTTTCACTGCTGCTGCAGAGGCTCGTAAAACACGGCAAAGTACACAAGGCCTGCAAAGTCTGCGACGGCTGAATATTGCTTTCAAATAACCGCTATAACTTTCAAAACCCTCCGCAATCTGGCTGATGGATGGTGTTTACTCCAGCCGGCAAAATGTTTTAAAGGATTTTACTCCTATTTTGAAAATGACTGACTCCTGGCGTCCACTAGAAATGATTAAATATATTGCCACGGGGATCGGCCCATTCTGAGGAGGTGTCCTGGATCCTATGGAAATCTGCAAAGACTTCTTCTCCATCCCTCACTTTTACTAATAAGGACAATACAGGATGAGGCAGATGTCCTAAGACGTGGGTATAGTCACGTAAAGAAGGCAGACACTTTTCTCTGACTCTAAACTATTGGATGAATGATTTTTATGCAAGAACTCGGTTGCAATTTTGGCCACAATGAAGCATCTTAGGCCCATCCCCTTTCCACCCTTTTCCACTGAGCCCCAACACCCTATCAAGAATGCCATTAAACCTTGACAGTTTCCCACCACATTCTATGCAACAGTAAATGGCGCCATTAGGATGCACAACTTGTCCCACAGGAACCAAGCCCTTGTACGGCTATATGAACGGAAAACTAAAGCTACGGCTCTGGGAAGTCCAGGAGTAAAAAACGGAAGTGCAAAAATGGAAAGCGGTCATGTCTTCAAAGTGCTAATAGATTCCTTGGCAGGCGGGCCCCGGCACAGTAGTTAGGCCCGATAATAACGGACTCTCCGTATTTGAGGTTTGGCAGCCGTGGTCCGTGGCTGACGTAAAGCGCAGTCTCTGTATAATGTAGGTTTCGGCAGATGTGGCGTCAGCTCCTGGTCGTCTTGCTATCATAACAAAGTCATTATCTGTCATCTTCGTGTGATCTTAAGACATGTATTATAAGCAGCTACAAGAAGAGACATGAAGGAGTCCTCCGGGGAGTCTGCCGGGGACAGATGAGACCAGAGGAGGTGGAGGGCCGGGAACGCCTCAAATACACACCTACCACTAACTGCAAACT